>NC_135079.1:2225000-2580000 GCF_051107435.1 Chaetodon auriga | reverse complement strand
AAAAACAGGTTTTGAACTCACAATCTTCATATTGCTAACTTTCCTATTAACATGCTGAGCTATCAGGTGTTTTGAATTGTGCTTCCTCATCACAAATATCAGAACTAACACCCGGTCTGACGCTCCGCCACTGTACACTATCATTATTTAATTATGCAGACTGACAGTTTGAACTGGACTTCAGTTTGTCAGTGTGAACAGTGTTTGAGTCCGAAATGGGTTTTGATTGAGGACAGTCAGGTTTCTGCAGATTCCTCATTCAGTCTGAGTTCTTCGCTAGCGCTGAAAATAGTCCAGTGGTTACAGATACCGACCAACAACGTGGAGACGTGGGATCCAGCCTCAGGTGGAACACAGGTATGCGACACAGTGTGAATGTGTGAATGAGTGTAAATTTGATTCTGAATTTCATCGCCGCGGTTCGCTTGCGTACGCTTCGTTCGATACGGGAATTTGCGTCACGGACAATTTGCGGGAATTTGCGTCACGGACAAATTTCAAGCCATTGGACCATCAGGACATCGCCCACCTTCAAGGGAACAAACACCAGGTAAGTGAAGAGCTAGCTAGCTTAGCAAGCCAGCTAGCTTTTCCTTGGTAAGGTTTTTTTTTTCCTTTTTCCCCTTTTTCGCTAGCAACCCAGCACACCAATGCTATTCTTTGGCTTCTGTGGCTGCCTAGTGCTAACATGTTAGCTCACCAATTAGCCTTATAAATATGTCATCAAGATTCTAATGGAGAAAATATTTTCTGGACAGAGAAAACTAAGAGACATGTTCATTAGAAACAGGTTTTGAACTCCCAACCTTTGTATCATTAACTTTCTGGTTAACATGTTGAGCTATCAGACTTTTGAGTTACACTTCCTCAGCAAGCCAGCTAGTTTGACACCAATGCTATTCTTTGGCCTCTGTGGCTGGCTAGCGCTAGCATGTTAGCAGTTAGCTCTCCAATTAGCCCTATAAGTACATCACCAAGATTCTAGTGAAAAAATGTTTTCTGGACAGAGAAAACAAAGAGATGTGTTTGTCAAAAACAGGTTTTGAACTCACAACCTTTATATTACCAACTTTCCTATTAACATGCTAAGCTATCAGGTTTTTGAGTTGTGCTTCCTCATCACATATATCAGAACTAACACCTTGTCTGACTCTCACTCTGCACTATCTTTATTTAATTATGCAGGCTGACAGTTTGAACTGGACTTCAGTTTGTCAGCGTGAACAGTGTTTGAGTCTAAAATGGTTTTTGACTGAGGACAGTCAGGTTTCTGCAGATTCCTCCTTCAGTCTGAGTTCTTTCTGCCTCCATTTGTTTAGTCTTGCTAAAGGTAGAAGGTAGTCCAGTGGTTGCAGATGCCGACTGACAACATGGAGACGTGGGAGAATGCTAGCATGTTTCTGGCTAGCTGCTCCGACTAAAAACACATTTTCAAAAATGTAAACAACAAAGACACTTGGTTTGTTTCTAAACTCCCTTTCTGACATTTTTCAGGGTTCTAAATGTCTGATGGAGCTGGCAGTTTTACAGCAGTGTGTTTTGACTGTAACAGGACTGAAAACATGGAGCTAATTACAAATAATGAGCTGTGTGGATCATCCCCTGACCGAACATCTCTGCTACTGATACCATGAGCTTCAACACAGATTAACAGAAATTTATATGCTTAAAAATCTGAGTGTCTCATTTTTGTAAAGTAGTTTATTTCCAATTCTGTGAGCATAAACGTATGAAGCCTAAACATGAAATTTGGTTTTGATTAAATCTAATATTTTCACTCAGACAGCAGGAGCACTGTGCTGTTTGAAAGCTTGTACTGCAGTGAGGAGTACTCTGTCGTACTGTATGTACTACTGATGCTCTCTCGGTGCAGCAGCCTCACACTGTTTTGCATGCAGCATAATCACAGTCTGTGTGTTTGCGGTGGGAAATGAAGTGACAGCCTGTTGATGTATCACCTCTGTGTTTCCTTTAATTAATCCTCCTCCTGCGCAGTAAAGTGAGTGTAATAATTCCACACAGGCCGCTCTGATCTGCCTAATGTGCTGCTCTACCTCTGACTTAAAGCCGAACCATAAATTCAGCAGCAGCAGAACCTTTAAAGAAGCGGCTGAATAATGTGCCTATTAGATGATAAGGAGGGACGCAGCGGGGGGTGGGGTCAGAATGAGTGGGGAGGGGCTTCTCAGCTGAGGTTAACCTGTGAAAGAGAAACTCACCTGAATTACAGAGAACCTCAAAGATCTGCAAAGCATCGTATTACTGCACAATTCCAAAGAGGCTTCTTATCTGGTCACGTTTTTATTCAATTGTTACCCCCAAATTCAACTGGGTGTGAGACGTTTGGTCGCAGAATTTCGCAGTTTGGACAAAACGATTCCTGGATGATGTCTTTTCAGCGATGTCCTGGTGAGAAGTTGGATAGGAAGAAACAATATTTTTCTCTGAAGCGGTGAGGTAGGTGTTGCTTGTTTTACTGAGTCTCTGTTCTCCATGGCTGAAAAATGAAGCCATGCAAGCAGCACTATCACACGAGGGCTCAGCCTCAGCTTGTGGAGAACCAGGACTTTGTGCACAGCCGTCGTCTTGACTGGGAGAAACGAGCCTCGGAGGTTCACTGCTGGACGAGCTGCAGGTTGACACAGACAGTATGTGGTACACTTTAACAGAAAGCTGTGAACATGTTTAGTAAGGCCATCATGGAAACTATGATCTAGCCGCCCATCAGCAGCACTATGGACTGTCTCATCAGACCTGGACTGGGAGGACCAGACCTGAGACTGGAGACATGTCTGGTCTTTACTGTCGTTTTCAATGTTGAGATTCAATTACGAATAAAGTGCTCGGTTTTCATGAGTTATCACTGTCATTAAATGTTATAATTCAAGATCAGAAAGACACACTGACACCACTGATTGATAGATATTAATGTGAAGTGTTGACTTGCGTTGCCCTCAAGTGATAAAGCTGCTTAAATTTCACTGCTGAGCTGCTCTTCACGTGGAAAGAACAACGCTTGATTCACCTGTCGTCCTTTTACCTGCTGCTAACTCGTGTCCCTGATGTGAACCAGCTGTCCCACAGTGTTGCACGTAGAAGGGTCCAGATGCTTCAGTGTGTGCCGGATCACACCTGCCCCCCCACTGATCACTGGCTGCAGTGCAAACATCCTTTCTATCTTTTAACTGATGTTTTGTCCTCTGCAGCTTTTTCCGAAACCTCCTTTAAAACATTGAACCCGTGCAGAGACATAAAGACCTGCTGAAATCCACCAGGTTTTGTGCTCTTATGAAGCTTTTCAGTCTGTCTGAGTTGGACTTCTTTCTCCCAGCGTGAACATTTAATCATACTGGAGGATGAAGTGTTCAGTATTTTGCTCGTCTTGTTTAATCTGATGTGGGAAACTTAACCCTTTCCATTATTTCTAAATTTTCCTCATAATTTTCTGCACTTGCTCTCACAAACAGTCTGAATGTTGTGGACTTCAGCTGTTTTTTGCTGAGTGAAAGAAAGTTGATTTTCTGTCCGTTGAATGTTGAAACTGTAAATAAAAATGAAAGTGTTTGTTCATGTTCTCCCTCGGTTTACTGCTAATTTCCTTGATTAAATCAGGTGCGACAGAAATCAGTCTCAGGTGTTGCTTATCAAACGTTTTCATGCAGCTGGAGTGTTTAACACCCTCTGCCATTAACTGTGGAGAGTCGTGCAACTTTCTGACTTATCTGAAGGCTGGTTTCAGTAGGAGGTTCTAGTGGTAGGTACTACTTTTACTGGTTTCTTGATTTCCAGGAACCCGGATCTCTCCTGCCACTGACACATGTTGTCCTCTCCCTCCCTCTCCTGTATTGTCAAATAAGCTAAAAATATTAAGAAAAATCTGTTTTCTCTGTTCCGAATTAGTTGTATATAAATGTGATTATAAACAGGGTTGAATGGATCCTACTCGCTGGGTTTTGTGTGAGCGTTCAGTTTGATATCACTGGATTAAAAGGAGCTCCTGATATAAATCATGTGCAGCTGCTGAAGCTCTTCATCACTGCTGGAGGAAGTATTTTATTTTGTTGTGCAATTGTTTGCTAAAGATTAAAAATTCAGTTTTCATGTGTAACAAGTGTTCTGGGTGTCAGATGAAGAGACAAACAGACGTGTTTTATTACATTTCTAATTTCTTCTGTTTTGCTGCTGGAGTTCTGCAGAGATGAAGCACGCGGTCGACTTGTAGTTCAGATATTTTATGTGTTGCCTTGAGAGTCTCTGCTCTGCATGGCAGGAAGCAGAATGTAAATTTCAGATTGAATTTGGATGAAATGTGCTCACTGCTGACCCGAGGCCAGTTTCATTCGCTGCGTCCTCCTCGTTTTATGGGAACATTAAACTTGTTTCAGCTCCCTCTCAGCCGGCTGAGGAGCTGAACACGACTCTGCTCGCAGTCCACCCAGACGATGTTTTTAAGTCCCAGCGTTGTTTTACAGCTGCAATATCTGCAGGAGAGATGGCCCTTTGAATTGTCTCTGCTTGTTTTTAAGACGGTTTGTTAAAAAATCCATCGCTCATCTTTACTGCAGACAGAGCTGCAAATGAAGGGCTGAAACGCACGGTTACGTTTCCTCTGCAAATATGAAGGTGGACGACAAACAGAAAGGTCAGGAGAATGAAAAGTTTCCTTTTAAAGGCTGTTTTGAACTTTGTTGGTTAGAATGATAGAATAAAAGAAAAATAAGTAAAAAGGCAACAAAAATCTGAAGCTGAATGTGTGATCTGAAGCTCCAGTGATGGAGGAAGTGTTCAGACCCTTTCAGTACTGAGTGCAAATGAAAACTGACCCCTGTGGCTGTTAGACTGCAGTACATTTGATCATTAGATTATTATGACTTGTGCATTAATGGAAAAACAGGATGTTGCTGTTGTAGTTGGTTGAGGGGGAGCTCATAACAACTGTATTGGTCTGTTTTTCTGCAGCGATCTCTAGTGGCCGTGCTAATTACGACAGAGCAAAAGAAGTCAAGCAACGTATAAAGAGCAAGAAAGTCTGCGTGTGGAGGAAAGACCACATGGAACACGGACCGCTGTTTGTGTCAGCGTAACGTGTACGTAACGCACCTGAGTTACATCAGGTACGCGACAGTCAAACAGTGAGCGTGTCACAGCGTTGATCACATGACGATGAAGGTGCGGTACGCCTGTCGTTTGTACCCTCCAACGTTCACGTATGTCGTTTTAGGAGTCAGTGGTGATCAAACTTCAGCTGGTCGGGTGTGAGGACGTGTTTTTGAACTGGTGACAGGCATCAGGATGAACCACACAGAAACATCCAGTCTTCTCGCTGATGGTCTCGTTTGCTTTTGTAGATCCTTTAGAGACGTTTAGGTTTCATGTGTTCATCCCTTTAATGCTGGTAAGTTTGGCGGTTTGATCTCAAATGGACGGACTCTCTGTCTGTTTGTTCTTCAAGTCTCTCGATAACCGTCCATCCGATCGACTTCAGGTTTAGCGGCTGAACTGAGGATCCAAAGAAAGACGATGTTGATGAGTGTGAAGATGTTTGGGTGAGCGGTTCTCGAGAAAGCTGCCAAACTAGAGGCCGAACGATTGTCCTCTTCTGAGCAGGAACGTCCTGAAGGGATACTGCACTCAGACTGAATGAATGTAGTGGAGTATAAATTACAACATTAAGTGAAAGTATAAAGTAAATCTGCATTAAATTGATTTATACAAAACTGTACATGAATATGGTATTCAAATAAATGCTTTTTGCTACTTTCCACCACTGTTTTCTCTCAACAGAAACCATGAATTTGAACATGAACATTTTCCATCTAATCTCTCATTTTAAATGTCAGTACTGAGCCGCTGTCTTTAGCCTGTATTCACGTGGATGATTTGGTAGTAACCGACCACCTGGGTAACAGGTGTTGAGATCTGTACTAAAAGACCTGAAAACACCTGTAGAAGCTTTTTGTTTTACACCTGACTTCAGTTTTTGGTTGGACTCACTGTGAAATAGGAGGAAGAGTGTGGACATCAGACCAAAATCCAGAGGAAGACAAACTGTTTCTCTGCTCATGAACGTCCTCCACATGTGGCTGAACTGCACTTTGCAGGTGTGATTTGTGGCTTTGCTGCAGGTGAAACCTGCAGAAGTAAAACTATTTGATCAGCAGATGATTTCAGGTGATCGGTCTGCAGGTTTCAGTCTGCTGTGATTCACTAACTCGAACGGCGATAAAACGCGTCGTGTTTAATCGCTGATACTTAAGTTTTTATGGCGGCTGTGTGTAATCAGGCTGCTGCTCTCAGAGACTCATATTTCACACACACACGCACGCACACACGCAGCGTTACACAATTCTGATATAACAGTCCTTAATCACAGGACATAAACTGACAATGAAGGACTGACTCAACTGTTGAGTCAACTAATTTCACCTTTTTTACATCAAAAACTAAAAACCAAACTTTGACCAAAACTTGTAAAAAATGTTCATATTTACAATTTCCAACAACTAATTTTGTAATTTTGGGTTAAACTGAAGTGTTTTCAGCCTCTGACCTCAGCCGAACCATGGATGGAGGAGGTGGAGCAGGTAGCATGCTAACAATAAGATGTCTTAGCATTTAGCACAAAATGCTACTGTGACTAAGTTGAGGCTCACAGAGCTGCTAGCATCGCTACACATACGTTTTAGACACACACATTTCTGACCTGATGACACTGAAGGGAAACAGACTTTTTGTTCTTTAAATGAAACGATGCACAAAAATAAGCCGCAGCAGAACACAAAAAGGATGAAATGCAACAAAGTCGATGGTGACCACGACGGCCCAAGTGAGGCGATGTTTGAACATGTGTTAAATGAGGTGTCTATGGAAGGAAAACCGAGTGTGTGTGTGTGTGTGTGTGTGTGTGTGTGAGTGCTTTGCTGTGAATTGTTGAATCAAGGCCTCTCATTAGTCGCAGGTATGATCTCGGCTCCACACGGTTTCTGCTCATCAATGAATAAACAGCGTTTGTCACAATCTGTCCCTGCTGCTGAGTTAATTTGGCTTCTGGAGGAACAAACTAAAAGTCAGATGCTGAAGACACAAACTCAGACGCTGAAGATCGTCAGCTCCAGCTTACAAAGAGGCTTCTCCATTAAAGGAAAGAGGAGAATCGCTCCTTGTTTTAAAGCCAGATGTGCTGTTCTCATTGATTATGTGCAGCTTTTTGTGAAATTGACGTGTTTCCTCTGCTTCCTTCACGCTGCTGAAAACCTTTGTGACACAGTCTGCAGCAGTTTGAAGGAGACGCACACGAGGAGCTGATTTCCATGAAATAAACACAAAGACGCCCAGAGGATTTTAATGTGGTTTGCACTTTATTCTTCATGAAAGAAAGATGACGCTTTTCTTTGTCTCTGTTAAAAAATCGACCTCAGTCTTTGTTCGGCAAACAGCAGGATTTCACTTTGATCTGAAAACCAACTTGATGGTGTCAACTTTGTCAAGGTTGGACTCGAATTCATGTTCAATTCAAAGCTAATTTTGTTTTTAATGAATTTGCAGCAAAACCTCTGAGGATGTACCAACAAGTGAGCGCTGGCAGTTGGCTGCTGGGTAACGTTACACTGATGAACACACAAACAGCAAGAGAACGCTGATAAATCTCAGATGCCACCAGGTGATTAACTGAAAAAGCAGTCTGAACTCTGGGCGTAGCTGGCAATTCTCTCGTCTCAGGAGCAGGAGCCCAAAGTAAGACTGTCCAAACACGGACCAAGTTCTGTGTGTGAAGTAAACTGATGGACTTGAGAACCAATAAGAACTGACTGGCTGGAGAAAGTCTGAAGAAGAAGAAGAAGAAGAAGAATCGGGGGGAGACATTCCCCTTTATTTGTCACACACACATGCGAGCACGGCACACAGAGGTGAAATTTGACTTCCGCCTTTAACCCATCCTGGTCCGTGGCAGACCAGGAGCGGTGGGCAGCCAGACCGGCGCCCGGGGACCCATTCTTCGGCGTCACCATTGGTCAGGTGGTGATCTTCTTGCATGTTTTTAGTGGGGGTATATTTTTACGGAGGATACCGTCGGTGAACACGGGGAGAACATGCAAACTCCACTCAGAAAGGCCCTCCTCGAGCAGCAGGCACCGAAGCATGGTGGAGGACACACCCGGTGCCCGCAGCGAGATTCGAACCCGGGACCTTCTTGCTGTGAGGCGACAGTGTTGCCACCGTGCCACTGAAGTAGACATCCAACACTTTATTTCTCACACACGAGATAATGACTGAACAGTGATAACAGTGATACTTCTTTGTGTTTATGCATGATATCCCCAGTGGCAGCGTGTATACAGAACAACAGGGGGCCGAGGATGGAGCCATGGGGAACACCACCGGTCAGGGGGGACACAGAAGAGGAATTCTGTTTGATAAATATGATTTGACTCGGTCCGGTTCTGTGTCCTTGATCCCAGTCCTGTTCAATTCAATCCAGCTTCCTCCATGTTGGCTGGTGAGATGAGTTTAGGTCCCAGTTACCTGTCAGGTGTTAATATTAGACTCACTCTGCTTTGACTGATCTATCTTCATCCCGTTGTGACTCTTCGTCCTACAAAACCGACAGTTTTCATTTCCTGTGCTGTTACAGATGCCAGCTGAGTGCTGACAGCGTTCGTGTTGATCTCTCTCCCCAGACTCTTCTCATACGACGCCTCCGGACGCTGACTGACGGCTCGCCGGAAAGCTAATCGATGGCAGGAAAGCATCAGCAATAATCACCGCCGCCAGAGGCCCAGAGAGCGCGGCCTGACGGAGACGGATTCCCGTCGGAGCAGGAGGGCAGCGGTGATGGAGTCCGTCTGACAGACGAGAGCTGCTGAGAGCTTTGATAAGAGTCTGAACGTAACCTGGGGCTTCTGAAGCTGAACGATCAATCAGCCGCTCGGATTCATTCAAAGAGGAGAGGCGCACTGCTGCTGCTGTCATCATCTGACGGCTCCATCAACAAGCAACAGTTTCATCTGCCGTCATTCAACTCCAAACACTGGACACGGAGGACAAACGCTGCTGCCTGAAAAATGTTCAAGTGATGTTGAATGATGTTTCCAGGTAGCTCTCTTCACACACAGCGTCCCTCTTCTGACCAGGTGTACAGTCATATCAGACATGAAAAGTAATGAACTTGATTAAACTTTATTTTTGCTTTTAGCAGTGTCCTGGATGTGCAGACATCCTCATTCACTGGTCCTCACAAAGATAGAAGCCCAGGAGAGCACACACACACACACACACACACAGAGGCAGCTTCATCCTCTCCACAGCAGGTTAATTGACAGGTGAGGAGGCGGGTGTTGCCTTCAGGCCTGACCTTTGTTTGTGTGAGAGACAGCAGAGCCTAATAAGTCAGAGGGCAAGTAAACACACCAAGATGGAGAGGGAGGTGTGACCCTGAACGCCTCGTCGCTCAGCAGGAAACAATCTCAGCTGATTAACGAAAAGCAGCGGGTGGCTGATTCGTGTGACCAAGCAGCAAAATCAGAGCGAAATGAGATCTAATCAGTGAAATTATGAGGCAAATAAATCAATAAATGATGTCAATACAGTCCAATATTCAAAATATATGGTGATAATTTTCGACTTTTACAGCGTTCAGTTATAATCAATGAATAAAATGATGCATTTAAATACAAAAATATGATTTATGTGTGCACTTAGTTAAGTGATGCATGATGAAAATGTATGAATTAAAAGTAAAAACAACCTAAAAACACTGCATTTTTAATCATTAAGTGTATTTTGGTAAATGTATGTGGTAATAACATTCTAAAATGTACAATAATTCAGAATTTAAAGACAAAGTAAGAGAATTTATTCATTAATTGGCAGCATTCAGAATCTTTTTATTCTTACTTTATGACATTTTCATTTCACAATATTTTATTTATTTATTAAATGCAACTATAGCATTTAATAATTAATTGTCATTATTCTCCATATATTTTTCATTCTCCTTTTTATTGCAACCAGAAATATGCAGCAAACACACCACAGAGCTGTTTGAGAAATGAACAGAATTTGCAAATGATAATGTATAATTTGACATTTTCCAAGAAATATCACAAATGTGTTGTTAAAAGTCATTTGACCAGATGGAAAGTACATTATTGTACTTATCATTACAGACTCCGTGTGCTGACTGCAGCTTCATTTTCTATAGCAGCTCTGAATAATTTATTCCTTTATGGTTGAAGACAGTAATTAGAGCAGAATGTAAAGAGCAGCAGATTGCACATCACATCATCTGAGTTCAGGGAAAACGTAAAAATAGTCTTTGGTTGGTATATTACTGCAATAATTCATGTTGTCAGCGCCGCTCGCCAACAAGTGAGCATCTACATTTTCCTCCTCCAACAGACTGTTTACAGAAAGCTTCTTATGAAAGAGGTAATAAAACACTTCTGCTTCGAGTCCAGATGTGCTCAGTTCATGAGAAGCAGCGACGTGTTCAGACGTTTGTGGCTGTGAGTTTTCCATTTCTGCCCACACAGCTCGCATCTACTTTAATTACTAACATTATAGTATCTAAGAGTTTCTTTAATTCCTGCGTTTAAGATCAGTGTTACAGATGTGATAAAGCTTCCAGACTTTATTCTTTAAGCCCTCAAAAAGAAATTATCTCTCCAAATATGGGCTGTAAACACACAAACAAACAAAAAACACAATGCAAAGATAGTCGCTGTGACAGCAGATAAAGCCTGTGTGGACAACATGTTGTAACAACATGTAGCCCACCCACTCCTTTCTCTAATAACTAATGGTAATAACTCTGGTAGCATATGGTTGGTGCTCATGTTGGAGCTCATTTGAATCCTCATGAAAAGTGTTGCATCAGTGCTCGCAGCTCCTGGAAACTCAGGAAGTTGTTAGCAAGCACATTTCCAAACCTTCTTTCCAGCCACGTGGAGAAACAGTGAGCTGTCAGAGATCCTGCAACCAGCAGCATCGTCTCTGCTGCAGCACCCAAAACACCAGAAATCCACCAACACTGACCAACCTCTCCTCTGTTTAACTGCACATATGAACTCTGCGGGCAGACACACATTCAGTCTCTGCTCTTCACAGCCAGTGAGGGCGACAGGTAACCAGCATCAGTCGGTGGCGTCCTAACTGCGTCTGTGCCAATGAAGCAGAATGACCCGAATAAAACCAGGCGTCTCGTTTCACAGAGACAAAACAGGACAAAACTTTGAGCTTCTGAGTGAATAAACAGTAACTTAACTGCTGGTTTGCAGAGCTCGTCGCTGACAGCTGGTCCAGACGGCTGATGCCTGACTGACCAATATACAAGAAAGAAACTGACCATGACAGATTCAAGGCCGCCTCTAAATGTAAGATATTTCAACTGCTTCACAAAACACATGCAGAACGATTACACACGAGACGTTTTTGAGTCAGTCCATGTTTAGAAATGTCTTCAGTGCAAACCTCTTACAGAAAGTGAAATGTCAGAGGAGCCACCGGCCGTAGCGCAAGATGCTTTTGTGTCTGGTCAAAAGATGATTAGTGGAGTTTTTTGGGTTTTTAATGCACCGTCAGCTGTGCCTCAGTAGTGTTTCTACAGTGAATATATGACTACAGTAGAAATCCATATTATGGTAAGAACCACTCAGCTCAAGAGAAACGAGAGATCATTACTTTAACACGCGAAGGTCAGTCAGTCTGCCGAAATTTCAAAAACTTTGGATGTGTCTTCAGGTGCAGTCGTGAAAAACATGAAGCACTGTGATGACACCGGCTCTCATGAGGACCGCCTCGGGAAAGAAGACCAGGAGGAGAGAAATTCATTTCAGTTACCAGCCGCAGAAATCACCAATTAACAGCAGCTCAGATCAGCAGACACGTCCCAACATCAACAGTTCAGAGGAGACTGTGAATCAGGCCTGAACTGCTGACGAGAAACCAGACTGAGGGAGACCAGCAGGAAGGAGCCAAGAAACACAAGGACTGGAGACCAGGGGAAGCCTGGACTCTGGTCCGAAGAGTCCCAGTTTGGGATTCTTGGTTCCATGATTCTCCATGACTAAATCCTCTTCGCTTCTGAATAAACCATCATGTCTGGAGATACGGATGTGAGTAAGTTAATAATAGAAGGTTTTTGAAGCAGCTCATTGGTGAGACGGTTCAACCTCTCAGAGGATCTTCACAACCTGGAAACACAAAACTTATTCTTTCTATTAAATCTATTAACAATTAATCACAGTTGAGAAATAGGATTTAATGGAAAGGGTGTTTTATTGAGACCCACTGCATGCTTTAAAACTCTCATCCAATCTGTAACACACACACACACGCACGCACGCACACGCGCACACACGCCAGGTTGCCCCAGTCCCCCTTTGAGTCCGGTTTTTCGCCCCTGCTGCAGACCGCATGAGACCCGGTGTCCTGCAGCCTGTGGATGAATCTGACACACGTTATTGTAACCGGTGTGACGTCAGCCCGTGATTAGAGAGAGAGAGAGAGAGAGAGAGTGTGTGTGTGTGTGTGTGTGTGTGTGTGTGTGTGTGTGTGTGTGTGTGTGTGTGTGTGTCAGTCGCTGTTGAGGCTGCAGATCGCAGCGGATCTTCAGCGGCAGCAGCTGCATCTCCGCCTCCTCCGCTCCTCACCACCGGGCAGCGAACAGCCGGTCCGCGGGGCAACAGACCCGGCGGGGAAACGTGCAACATGCCCGCTGAGCAGCTCCAGCCGGACCCGGTGTCGGTCTTTCCACTCCTGGACGGATTTAGTTTGCGGACGAGCGGACGGAGACTCCTGATGGATGCGAAGCGCAGAGAGCTGTAAGTTGGAGGCGGACAACTGGAAAACTTAACATTCGGAGCAGATTTGTGTTTTGATGAACATGCTGTGGTGGAGGAGATCACCCCGGGCATCTGCTGCCGCTGTCGGCCACCGCTGCGCACCGTGACGCGCCGGGGAGAGCGCGGCGAGGACCCCGGCAGCTTCACCCGGTGAGTCCGGCGAGGGAAACGGAAACATCTGAGCTGCTGAAAATCTCCCCCACTGTGGATTTGACCCTTCAGACTCCTGCGCGGTTTCATATCCGGGAGATGCCACCCGTCTCTCGCCTCCGTCCTCCTCAGGGTCGGATCGGGATGGATGTGGCGCAGTGAGGAGGTACCAGCCCGCCGATAATCACAGTTTGGACTTCTTGGCTCCCCGTGCGGCTCTCCCTCATGCAGCTCCTCCGGCTGGCCTGGGCTCTGACTGCCGCCGCGGTCTGCCTCCTGCTGCTCCTGCTCATCCACAACCAGATCCTGAGAGAAGGTAGGCTCTGTAGTCTGATCACAGACATCTTACTGTGTGTGTGTGTGTGTGTGTGTGTGTGTGTGTGTGTGTGTGTGTGTGTGTGTGAGGTCAAACTCAGTGTCCAAAATGCTTCAACAGGTCACAGAAAAGCTGTTAAAATTACAAAGAGTCAGTTCTTATTCTGATGATTGTGGGTGAATTTGGGGTCTGGGGGTGTGTGCGCGCATGTCGTCCCGCGTGTGTGCAGCAGCGAATTGGATGATGATAAATGGCGAGAGATGGAGATCTGATGAAACGGCAGCAACAGCAGCCTCGGGTTGGGACCGGACCGGACCGGGTCTGGTCGGGCTTTGTCGACGGCCCGAAGGGCTCAGGAGGCGGCCTGAGCTCCAGCGCGGGTCCGCTGGTTTTCACTGGAAGAATCCACAGACAGAGACAGAGAGGAGACAGTGTCACTCTGCCTCTGTCTACCTGACTCTTTCTCACCGCGCAGCACACACACACACACACACACACACACACACACACACACACACACACACTCGCTCTGCAATCTACTCTAATTGTACTTGACTGACAAATTAATTGAAAAGGAGGAAAACAGATTAGAAATAAACTGCAGCTAATGATCCCTTTAATTATCGATGAATCAATAAAATTCAGTACATTGGTTAATTTTTTATTCTATCAAATGTGAAACAAGTGTAAAAAAAAAAAAAAAAAGTCCATCGCAGTACATTTACTCAAAGTACTTTGGTACTTGTACTCGTATTTCCATTTTCTGAAACATTATTCGATATTATATTATTATAATAGATATTATACTATAAGAATATATTTTTTAAATCTCCACTGTGTCCACAGTTACTGTGGAACTTACTGGAATGAGATTGAAATATAAAATATAATTAAGAAATCAATTCTGATAAATGATTGGAGATGAAGATGGGACTTTATTGATCCCTGGGGGTAAATTCACCAGAAACTCGACTGTATATGAAGTAATTAAAATGAGATCCGTTTTTACCAGCGGCAACATAAAGTGAAGAACACATTAATGCATCAGCAATTATAATCCAGTAATAAAATGTGTATTATTCTGAAATTCCGATGTGTACTTTTGGTGTATGTTTGGATGTTAATACTTTTGTACTTTTGCTTCAGTACATGCTGAATGCAGGACTAACAGAACAGAGTACCGTGTAGTATTGCTACAAGGATTAGTCACAGCAGAGTAGATCGTAGACTGCAGACCACAGCTGCTATTGGCCAGCTCACCTGCCACTCAAAAGCTCAGCCAATAGGACGCGTCTGTTATCAAACACTAAAGGCCTGTCTGGAACGTGTTGCTCAGTTAATTCCGGTCTTTTCAGTGTTATTTCTCTAAGATGAACTCCTTAAATGTTGTTTTGAGGCTCGTTTTGATTCTTTGATCACTGATTTAGGCTGAACGCTAGCTGGTGTAGCTTAGCATTGTGCGTCAAGTAGTTAGCATTATGCTAACATACTAAAGCTAACATATGTATGGCTCTACTAATGCAGGTTGATGCTCACGGCCAGCCATCTGGATGAGGAGGGATGCCATGATGCATCCCCCTTGTTAACCTCCCCCCTCTCTTGGGGCTGAATAGCTGAATATGTTTGTTTACTCCGTCTGACTCACTGATCCTTCGTCTGACTGAGGTTTGTCTCAGTTTGAACCTTTGACCCCGACCACGGCTCTGAATGTTAGCAGTCTCGCTGTGCTGCGTGTCAATAAATCCATGCTGCTGTCCGTGGTGCTGAAGTAACACACAGATTTGTAAATGCACCTTTTTCTTTCAGTCGGTTCTGACATGATCTCTAACATTCTCCAAACTATTTACTAGAAACACCCAATACTACACTATCCTGTAGCCTATACACTCTACAGACTGGTGTCACCTGCATAGTGAAAGTGACAAGCAGCAACACGTAGTTGCAGAAGGTGGAGAGGATCATGTAGACACACTGTGCCTGTAGTATTCCTGTAATATTCCTAGAATATTTCTATGATCATTCAGTAGTGTCTGCTGAAAAAACACTGACCAAACCACCTGTGCTGGGTTCAGTCATTTATTGTTGGATCGGTGAAGGTAAACAATCTTCAGCTCAGTCTTCACACTTAATATTCACTTTTCTCATTTTTTGTGAATCATTATTTATGATCTCCTGAAAACACTCCGTTGAACATCAGTCACAGATGAGCCAGTAAAGGACGCTGCTCTTAGAGGCAAATAGAATATTTAGCATAAATTATCAGTCTTTAGAGACGTTAGTGTGGTGATAATACTGCAGTTTACATGCAAGTTTGTTTCTTTGTTGATGTTCTTTGCTACCATTATATTATTATATCATTTTGGATGCTTTCGCAGAAGCCTCAGTGAAGGAATCTGTATTTACCTGTCGCCTGAAAACGCAGCCTTCAGTGAGGCGATGTGTGTTTATAATCTACAGAACGGGTCCATCTGTTCAGCACGAGGCTTTGCTTTTGTTCTGGAGCTCAGAAGTCGAGTATCAAAGCCTCATCTGAGCATCAACCCTCAGTGATGGTTCGTGCAGCAGTGGTGGCGTTTGGGTGTCTTGGCCGGTTTGTGTGCAGCTCATTATCAGAGGCTGCTGTAATGTTGAATTTATCCCTCAGTGAGATGCTCAGCGGGAGAACGGCGGCGTTAATGACTGCAAAAAATTAGAAATGTAAAATGAAGAGGACAGCGTGGAGTACAAACACTGAATTAAACACATTCTGAGTCAAAGAGTTTGGATTTCAGACAACATCAAGAGATTTTTCCTGTTTATGTTCCTGTTTGAACCTTCAGGTCTTTTTCAAAAGAGATATGAGGGACGTAGTAACGTTTCTCATGCAGCTACATGTTCAATTATCAGGATTAAAGGGCCCCTCCACCGACTTTTATTTAATAAGAATAATAATAAACTTTATTTGTACAGCACCTTTCATACAGGATTTGCAGCTCAAAGTGTTTTACAAGAAAGAAATCACATGCACCAAGTGAGTGCTTCACATAGAAAAGACAGAATGGACATAAAACCAGATTAAAAATAAGATGGTAAGGATGGAAATAAAAATGAAGACAATGCACTAAACCACACAATAAAATATTAAAATGGAGGTAAAAATAGAGCAGAAGAAGAGAAAACCCCAGAATAAAATGATAGATAGATATAGGTAGGTTAAAATAGATACAAAAATAATAAAAAAAAAATAAAATAGATTACATTGAACGCATGAAATCAAGTAAAACACAACATTTTAAAAGAAGTGCAGCAGTGTGTGAGCGTGTACAAAAGGTTCAGACCTGCTTCAGAGAGTCAGAGCGAGTGAAAGGCTGAAGCGATCAGTCTTTGGCTTTCTTTTGAAAAGATTCAGTGAGCTGCTTCCCGGATATCTGCAGAGCTTTGGGGCGTAATGGACAAAGGCTGCATCCCCAGTTTTCTTTGGAAACGTCCAGTAAACCAGCAGCAGACGATCACACAGTTCATGACGGCAAATAAGAAAAGAGGGAGTTAGCGATGTAGCTTAGTCCTGGTCCCCTGAGGGCTTCCATACGAGGAGGAGGCCCTTACAATCAATCCTGAACGTTACAGGAAGTCAAAACTGGACTGACGTGCTCTCTCCTCTTGGTTCTGGTTCATAGTCGAGCTGTTCTTATAGCTTTGATGTTGTTGTTGTCAAGTCGTGTCACATCACGGCCGCCCAGTCAGGAGGAGGTCGGGGTGGATGAACGGGTCACCAACACGTCGGGTCGCTGTTCGTTTCTGAGCGTTTTAATCGTGACCACAGTCTGTTTAGGATCTGTCAAAGCTGCGGGAGGTGCAGCTGGAAACAGGAAACACTGACCATGTTCCTCCTCTGCAGGAACAAAAGCTGCTCTGACGTCTGATTTGGTGAGAGGTTTCAGGACACGAGGAGTCGACTGAAGGAAGTGAACATGTTTGCTGTTTAACGTGGAACCAGCTGTTGTTTCTGATGAGCTGCAACGACCTCGCTCTGCTGCAGCTCTACGGGCTGAGGCGTGCACTGAAGGTCGCACAACTGACCCAAACCTGGAAAACCAGCTGCGAGCATCACCATCATCATCATCATCGTCATCATCGTCGTCGTCTTCGTCGTCGTCGTCGTCGTCACTACCATCTCACATCAAAAGCTTCACCAAAGAGAAGCAGTTCAGCCATCGCGGTGTTGGTGTTTGATAATTTAGTTTGACCCTGAAAGAAGGTCACCTGAGGGTGAAGCAGTGGACTTACCTGACATGAAATCATCTGTTTACCTGCTGTAAATCCCACCGGCTCACCTGTCGAAGACCCCAGAAATGTACCAGAGAAGCAGCCACATATTTACACGCTGCGGTCATTGCTTCTGCTTTGTCTCCTACTGACCAAACCTGATTTAACCAACCCGACTCTCGATGATTCAGGTAATCAGAGGAAAACCATAAAATCCAGCAGCTGCTCATTGAAATTCAGCAGAGCTCAAACAGACTCATCTGAGCAGGTCGAGGTTTGCCGTGACGCTGCAGAAGAGACGCGAGGTCCGTCGGTTCATGTTATTCTGTGATATTACCAGATTAGTACACACACCTGGTAATGTTACACAAAGTGGCATGTAAACATTTAATGTCAGTACAGAGATATGCAGGAGCTCGAGTCCCAAACGGGAAATCAAATGAACCTTTAACGAATCGGTTTCAGCCTTTTGTCTCGTCCTCGATGTGAGAAGCTCTAATGAGCACAAACTGCAGACTGAATTTAATTCCCTCACGCTCTTTGTTGACTAACTTCCTCTTTTCTTTTCTCTGCCTGCTCGTGAAGCTCATTTAGATCCTGGAAACAAGCCTATTATGCAGCTGATTCACTGTTGTGCCTGCGGTGTAGAAAGCTTACCTAAGGAGCCTTCAGAGTCCAAATGAATTCTCAATGCTCCATTAAGTCGAGCACATATTCATGGGAATTATGAACACACTGTGTCTGAGTGAAAGAGAAAATCAGCGGCTGAGAAGAGAAAAAAAAACACAAACAAAAATTAACGGAGCAAAAAGCTGCAGAGGGTGTAATTGGATTTTAATAAATTCATCTGGAGCAGGAACATCAGCGAGCGATTCGTCGCTGAGCGTGACTGTATTTAACAGTTTCAACCCCACCTCAACTGCACAACCGTAAACGTCCCGACCCCCAAAGACAAGAGGATCAATCGAGGAGACAAGAGGATCAACCGCCGCGTGACGAGGAACCAGCGCTGACACCGACAGACTTCACAATAAGAGGAAATACAGGAAACTCAGGGGCTGAAGTCAGAAAGACAAGCTGCTGATTTTACTAATGAAAAAAATTAAATCCAGAGCAAAAGTTCAGGAATTCAGCTGAACGCAGTGTAAATAACTTCATGCCAGCGTCAGTTGTCAGTGCAGAACATGACCAAAAACTCCTGCTTTTTCTGGTTGTTTTAATCTCACCTCGGCCTCAAAGCCTGAAAACGTCCCAGCCTTTTCAAAATAAGAGCCTCTGCAGCATCACAGGAAACCTCAACCTGCTCAGCTGAGTCTGTCTGAGCTCCAATTGAATTTCAATGAGCAGCTGCTGCATTTTATGATTTTCTTTCTCCTGCAGCAGCTCTGATTAGCTGAAACATCTGCATACGATGCAAACAGAAAACTGAGTTTCTGCATCAAACTGAGAAAGCAGAGGTTTTTTCTGCCTGAACCGACTCTGTGAAGTCTTTGTGGGCTCTTGTTTTAGGGCTTGTGTCCAACATTCAGCTCAGTGAAGATCAGTCAGGTGACACTGCATGTTAAAGAATGATGCTAACATGCGACCTGTAGCCCAGTCCTGACCAGGCGTCTGCATGTGATGAGCTGGCGGTGAGACGGTTGATTTAAGACATCCTTAGGCGTTGCATTATCCTGCAAATCAACATCCAGGTTCATAGACAATAAATCAATCATTAATAATGAAAGCTTTGATTCAACAGTGATAATCATAGTAAATATAAATTCCTATTTAAAAGCAGTCTGATACAATATTAATTTAAGTGATTACTGTAAGTTTAAGAAAAATTATGATTGTTCAGGGGACTCTGAAGGAATCTGTGCCAAAAAAAATCATCAAAGAAGATGCTGACATCAGTGGAAGAGTTCGTGAAATTTATGCACAAAGATTAGATTTATAATAAAACACAAAGACTTGCATTAAAATGCAGCTTCAGCACTTTCTTTTAAGTGTTTTCTTGACTCTGGCTTTTATGAAAAACACTCTCATCATCGACATGAAAGTATATGAAAGAACAGAATAAAGTATAAAAACAGCCATAAATGATTTAAATAAAATCTATAATTTGTTTGGGAAAGGCCGCAGGTGCAGTAAATCTGATATAATCACTGAATAATAACCACATCTGTGCTGCTGCAGAGGACAAACATTTGGAGAGACCTCAGAGATGAATGAAAAATCTTTTTTGATTCAGTCATTATTGAGACTGAATCACATCGAGTGATTTTTACTTTATGAAGAAACTGGAATAATGTTTGCCAGATCTGCCCTGAGAGACTGAGCATTAATGATAATGATATTTCCACAGCAGACCGGACATTAGATTAGATACGTATGTGTGTATGTGCACATATATCAGTATTTAGTTTCTTCCCCACTTTTTCTTAATAAATTTACGCATCATGTTTTTTCTTCCTCCTCCTCAAACACCTTCATGCTCCTCTGGTCTCACTTTGGTACATGAACACAAACACATACAAAACTCAAATCATCACCTCTTTGTTTTGTGTGACCGTCAATCAGCTGACCAATCAGTGAACAGATTCCTCCTGAAGGGGCGTTACCATCACTTGTGCTCCCTTGCTCCTCGTCCCATTCAAGGGACTGGAGCATCTTCCATGATGGTGGACTTTGTTTGATTTCTGGGTTATGATCCAGACGTGAGGAACCAGATTCATCAGGATGGAAACCGGTCGCCGCCCGTCTGATCTTTCTGTTTCGAGGCCTCTTCGCGCCACTTCCTTAAAACAACAGGAAAGACTCGTGTCCAAGTCCTTTCTGTTTCCAAACGGCTTCAGAGACTTTGTGTCCAACCTCATGTTGGATTCTGGATTTGTCTCCTGCTGCAAAGCCTCATTAACTGTCATCTGAGGATCAGAAAACAGCCGCCGCGTTGCGTCAAAACCAATTTCAGCCTCATCATTATTCCTCTGTCTTCAGTCTCGGGACAAACGCAGCGACTCCAGTTTTCCTGCGCAGTCATTCTCGTTCGTATATTCAATTTGCAGGGAATTTAAAAGAGATGACGGATAATAAAAGCTCAAGCAGAAGCCGTCAACCAGATGTCAGCTTCCGCTCTCTCATGAATAGATTACATGTTGGCTGTGATTGAGAAAACAGCAGCGTGAGCACAGAAAACAACACATTGTAATTTCATTATTCTGCCGTAATGTAAGCGAGCTGGTTGGGGTCTTGACGCAGCCACAGGCACGACGCTGAGTTTCATCTGCGATTCATTCAAGCGAATCCCAAAGTCAAATAAATGTACAAGAGTTTTACTGCAGAGACAAACTGCAGAGATCAGAGGGAGGAAATCGATCCCTGCAGGCAGGAAGTCATCACAGCCAGTTTACTGCTGTAAAAGGAATAATAATGAAAAAGTTTTAAAAGATATAAAAACTTAAATAAGACATTCTCTGTGGTGGATTTTCTTTATGAAGGTAGTAAAGATTTTCCTGTAGGTGGAAAAACTGCATTGTCAAAACTGAAGTTTACAAAGAAGATCTGACGACTTTCAGTTGAAGAAGAAATATTTTCCTTCTTTTAAAACTAAATCTGACTGACAGGAAACTGAAAGATGACGTTTAGGTTTTATGTGTTTTCAGGTGACGCATAGAAACATAACAAACATAATTTTCCATCACAAAGCAACTAAAGTTTATTCTTGACTTTGGGAAGTTATCGCCTGCTAGCGCCTGTCTCTTTAAGACCAGTCTGCTGTGATTGGTCAGCTCTCACAGGCCTAAACTGGTACCAGCCAATGTCTTCTGCTGGGGGTGTGGCAGAGGGTGGTGACTGTATAGTTGTGACATCACAACCTTATGGGCGTCCTGACGGCTCATTTAAAGGCACAGTTGCACACAACGTGGGACCTTTAAGAGCCGTATCGTAAAGTTTGAAGTTTCAGTTCACAAACTTCAATTTTCTTTAAATGTCACTGCTGCTCAATACGTCATATTACTGTTCATTACACTATTTTATTTTTAACGTGCAGCACGTCCGGCTGCACGTGTGCTGCACGCAAACAGAAACATTAAATTAACCAAAGAACATGCACACAGTGAGACGCAAACCAATGTGAGCTTCAGAGGTGAAGATGATGAATTACTCTTTGATTGCAGATGAAAGCAGCTCTGAACAGACAGCAGGACAATCTGACTTAAAACCGCTGAGTTTAAGTGACGAACTCCACCTTTGCTTTAGTTTAGATTGACATTAGAGGAAAAGTCATTGAATCACTGGGAGCAGAAATACCCACATCAGATTTCACGTCTGTCAGAAATGAGGCGGCTTCATGCTCGTGGTGTAAACAGGCTTTGAAGAGCCGTTAATTAGTTCAGAATTTGTGTCGACGCTCGGCTGATAAAACTCCTGCAGCCTCTTTCACTTTGTGAACCGAAGCCATTCATGTTCGTGCTGATGCAGCTCGAAGTGAACGCAGCGTTTTTATTCATTAAAGACGTCCAGCAGTGAAAAGTTTGAATGCAGCATCAGTGAGCCTCAGTCATCACATTTCTGTGCTCTGTCAGATTATTGTCGTGTTTTTTAAAACTAATCTTTAATCGTGTTCACAGCGAACGTGCTGTTGTCTTCTCTCAGCATCTGCTGGACACAAAAACAATAACTTTTTCATCCTGGTGAGCTGCAGCAGATGGAAGAAGGCCGGTGATGAGCTGCAGCTAACGAGGAACCGGGCTCAGGTTACCATGAGACGTCTCTTACATCATCTACATGCAGGCTGAATCCCAATTACTGCAGAAAGCTCCAGACCGCTCAGTCTCAGCACCTCCGAGGGTTCAGGGTCACTGAGATGGAAAAGTCGACCTGTGGGGTTTAAAAACACGCTGCAGCTGTTTCACCGACACTCTGACCCTGATTCTGCTGATATGACCTTTAATTTGTTTTTCACCCTTTAAGCTACAGATTAAACTCGAGTTTAAAGAATAAAATAGCAGCGAAAATGTTATCTGTGCAGCTTGGTTCTACAAGTTTGGTGACACCTTGATGAACTACCATATTGGGTGAGCTAACGGCTAACATGCTAGCTAGCAGGGAACATAGTGGAACTGTTCAGTCACAGTGGCTCTGAGCTACTTTGTTTTCTCTGCAGTTTGTTTCCTAAATATGAAGCTAAAGTCAGAAGCCAGTTAGCTTAGCTCAGCATAAAAACTGGAATGTGCTCGTTCAGTACTAGCACCTCTAAAAGTCTCTGTGCTGAATCTGCAGTCTTACAGATGTCATGTCGGACTGTTTCTTCGTAACTTCCTGGAGTCTCCACAGGTTGCCTCGCAGCTACTCAACCAATAACCAGCTCTGCATATAACACCTGCAAAACAGCAAAGGTGCTGGTAGGCAGAGCGAGGCTAGCTGTTTCCCCTTGTTTCCAGTCTTTATGCTAAGCTAAGCTAACTGGCTGCTGGCTGTAGCTTTCATCCAACTCTTTGCCCACAGAGGGAATAAGGGTTGAGATCGAGAGCTCTGAGTCGTCTAAACATAACAACGCTAATCACGCTGCATTCAGCTGTAGTCACCAGAAATGAAATCTGCTGCATTGATCAGTTCATTAAAAACATTTCCTCATGAGAAAAAACAGCCTGAGCTCTAATTATTAGTTGCCGTTGCAGAACAGATTCTTAAAGATCGTGTATGTGTACATTCAGGCTCACTGAGCTGCTGTTTTCTGTGTGTGTGTGTGTGTGTGTGTGTGTGTGTGTGTGTGTGTGTGTTGGCTTCCATCTTTTGACCTTTGACCTTTGTATCAGATGAGATCACATTCAGAGGACTGAAGGTTAAAGTTTCCTCTCCTCTTTATGTCCTGTCGCTGGCTGTCAGACGGTGACCTTTGACCCTTTAAACATGAATGTACATAAACTGCTGATTCGACGGAGCTCACAGAGGTCAGACTGCCTGTAGAGACGAGGAGGAGGAGGAGGAGGAGGAGGAGGAGGTGGTAACCCTCATCGCGGCAGCTCTCAGGCAGAGATGAGATAGTTTATTAGCTTCCATGTAGCCTGGAGGCTAACAGGGGAACACATCAGACAGAGAGCAGCAGTCGTGTTAATGCAGCCTGTCAGATGAAATTATGAGCTTCATTAAAACTGCAGAGTCTCAACATTTAGATCTGAACTGAGGAAAATTCAACCTGTTCAATCCAGATTTCATCAAACTCCTTTTTTAAGTGAATCCTTTAATCTGGAGGTCACAGGTGTGGGAGGAGGTTCAACTCCTCTGAAGCTTTCTGTGGTTCTGGGTTGATTTTAGCCTCTTAAATAATCACCTTCAACTCCACGAACATGTACAAGTATTTATATGTTTCTGTTTATTTTGTATTTCAGTGTTGTTTTTTTGTGTTTGAACTCTCTGAAAGCTTTTTCCATGAGCTGTTTAATGTGTTTAATTCAGTTACGAGCAGTAATTGACAGGACTCACAGGACACAATGCAGCATGAAATGTCATCTCACTGATATCAGCCTCACCTCTCACTCAGCCACGGCCTTATCGGAGCCGTGTTAAGCAGTGGAGGAGGAAATATTCAGCGTAAGAGTACCAAAGACACACTGTAAAAATACTAAGGAAAGATCCTGCGTTGAAAATGTTGCTGAACAGAAAGTATGAAATGTAAATGCAGTTCAGCATCTAACCTGAAGTGTAAATAGTCATAATATCCAAAACATATAAATACATGTAGTACAAGTGGCATGAGGTAAAAACAGCAGCTCTGTGTTCCATCTCATTTTATGGAGGAAATTTGTTTCCACACTGAGAAGTTTTGTAGGACCTTTCATGTATTTCTACACTGTTTTGATTCCGTCTTGTTCCTGGACAAACAGCCGATCTTGTTAATCCACCAGAGTTAAAACTCACCTGATGACTCTGAACCGACAGACACAACAACACTTCAGTCATGTTTCACAGAGACGCTGCTGACAGCGAACGCTGCTCATCACATCAAAGCTGCTGCTGCGTCACGTTTCAGGCCGACAGCTGAAGCTTTGCACCTCGACGGTCTGGACTTCAAACAGCTGTGACAGAATAGATCCTGAAAAACTGCTGAAAAAGAAAACAAAGCAGCAGAAAAACTGTTTGTGAAATCATCTTCCAGAGCTTTTGATGAGAGATCCTCTTCTGACATTCCCTTAACTAAAGATAAGATTTTTAGTTTTCAATTTATAATAAATATCTATATATGAATGAACAGAGGAGCGTTTCAGTGCTCCGGGAATATCTGACACATGCTCATGAGACACGCTGAGCCTGAAAACTACCAAAAATATATTGATAGTGCAACATGAAAATAGTCATATTGATTGATTTTACAGTTCCCAGAATGCACTGGGGGGATGTAAACAGGAAGTGTAATGTCACCTTGGAGTTATGCTTTGGGCACTTGGCAGCATTGAACTACGAGCAGTTCCTGTTTGCAGAGTATCGATGGATTTACAGACTAACTGTCGCCGGACTGCTTTGATACTGAAGAAAGCTTCAAAAAAAGATCAGAGACAAAATGTGAGTCATGGCAAATCTAAAACTGTGTGTATCGTGTGTGTGACTGAGTGTGAACTCAGAGAAGAAGGAATGAGATTTCCTTTCTTCTGTCACTTATGGTCAGGAGTAAAAGAAATAAACTGAAGACAGTTGACCTGAAACTGGGACTTTTGGGGCCCCTTGGAGCCCCTTGGAGCCCCTTGGAGCCCCTTGGAGCCCCTGGTTTGCCCAGTTGGTATTCTATCTTTGGTGAAACCTCTGTGAGTGTCAGAGGTGACGTATTGTCCTGATGGTGGCGCCACAGAAACGCTCAACGAGTGTCCAGAATAAAATGGTCAGAGGTTGTGATTTTTGGAGAGCCTCAGCGGAGCATGTGACGCGAGGCTCATGTGACTACACTAGCACGAGCAAGCGAGGCTAAACCGTGAAAGTAAAAGTCGGTTAGCAGCGCCATCGACCGCCTCCAGTGATCATCTGACCTTCATCTTACGGGTCATCGTGGCCCCTCGACTGTCTCTGTCCACATCACTGCTTCATGGAGGTCTGCCCTCCATTCGTTAGGACCCAGTTGGATGGACGAACCTCCTGCTGGTCTCGTCTCTTTTGTCCTTCTGGGGAACGTCTCCTGTGTTCTGTCATCATCCAAACAGATACGAAGAGACAGGAAACGACCAGCTGCTGAATCAGAGACAGTGTTGAACCTCTTGAGTAGTTTGAGCTTCCCAGAAAGACTTGTGTTAAATGAACTCCTGCTGCTGCTGAGGAGGAGGAGGAGGAGGAGGAGGAGGAGGAGGAGGATGTTGTTTTTTCCTGCCCCGACCCCTCTGACCTCCGTCTGTCTGTTGATCTCCTCCCTCTGCTCTCCTCACTCTGACGTCCTGGTTGTTGCAGGTCCGGTCCTTCCTGAAGAGGGGACGGTCCATGGCTCTATTGATGACAGTTCATCATCATGCAGGGGGGGCTTCTGCTGTCGCCACCGTGACCAAATGCAGCCCACCCCCAATTCCTGAGGCTTCTGTCCCCTCTGATTCACCTAACATCCATCCCCCCGTCATCCAGCCTCCTCTTTCAGAGGAGCTAACTCAGCGTGTATTGTGTGTATCAGTACTGTTGGTTTGGATACCTGCAGTTTAATATAAGTGCTTTAGAGAATCATGTTTGAGGTGAACACACGTGGCTGTCAGCCAATCAGAGCGCGGGGGTCTGTCTGTATGGCGACTGTGGTATCATCTATGTAAAATGCTGGATGAGTGTGTGAGGATGCGTTCAGCGAGTGGTGGACCGACTGACTGCTGCAGTGAAACAGACTGAAAATAACAAGCCGTCAGTCAGTTCAGACGTCCAGCAGCCGTCAGTCAGTCAGACGCTGAAGGTTTTTTAAAGCTCGTTCAGCATCGCCGCCGCAGAGTGAAGAAAAATACGTCTTCCTGTTTCACTTTAAAACTTGCTCGTCTGATCTTCTGCCACCATCTTGCAGACTTTCATGGTCGTGATTTTGCAGGTTTCTGTTGTTTGATAATGTTTGTTGTATTTTCCTAAACTCAGAATCGACCACTTTACATCAATAACAATTTGTCTCTCCAGAAAAAGTAAAAGAAACACGATTTTACTTCCAGTCCGTCTGTCAGCAGCTGTTTGTCTGATGTGACGCTAATGAAGGAAATTCAGCTGATGAGTCCAGAGGTTGAACTGTGTCTGCCTTCTTCATGAGATGATATCAGATTCACAGAGATGCTAATTATTAATCATCACCTGATCCATGTGATCTGTATGTGGGAACATTAGCTGGATAATGACATCTTACCCACAGGCCTTTGCATTTACAAGACAGCTCGTATTAATTGGTGTTGAGGCCATTTTTACTTCCACATCTATATTTATATATATTCCAGATATATCAGATACTTCCTCCAAAGGCAGAGAAGAAAAGGTCATTCAGACCTGAAGACAGTGAAGCTTGGGTACCCATGTGGAAATCAAACTGTGAGGTGACTATCAGGAGAACTGAAGCCAGTGGAGACTAATAGAGAAGTGGACACGGAGTCAAAGCATTCAGAGAATTTCGACTGTGAGCTGAACCTCCACCCCTTCATTCAGCTTTCTTTGGTCTTTCGGTGGTTTCATGCAGTCATACAAAGTGCCTCATTTTGCATCACGGTGTGAACCAGCCCTCCTCCTGCAACTATTTGTTGACTCTCAAACTGAGCACATTGCAACCTGAGATCAAATGTTTTGTGAATATTAACAGTTTAAATATAAATGTGCATGATTTCCCTCCGTGTGGCCCTCAGGTCAGCTGGCGGCGGGGACCTGTGAGATCGTGACTCTGGACCGGGACAGCAGCCAGCCGAGGAGGACCATCGCCCGGCAGACGGCCCGCTGCGCCTGCAGGAAGGGACAGATCGCCGGGACGACACGAGCCAGACCGGCCTGCGTCGACGGTAAGGCGCTCGCCGTCCTCTGACAGCACACAGCAAAGGACGATCTGTACCTTCGTCACTCATCACAGCTCACCGTCTAAGGGTAAATCTGTAGTCTGATGTGTTAACGCCATAACAAACACGTGGTTCTGGTTCTGGAACAACAATAGAAAAACGCTGATCGTTGTCGTTACTGTCTGACATTTTGTTGACGTATCCGTCGACCTCGACCTCCTCCTGACGCAGACTTAATGGCTCTAGCGTCACCTGACTTCCTCCGTAGATCCATCGTGTTGTATTACGACTTCCACGATGTTTAAACGAGCTTTTCATTCCTCCCTGAGCTCGACCTCATCACCCATTTCTCCCATATCTATTTTTTTCTAATTCTAGACAAAGACCTCAGATGACGGAGGTGTTTCCTGTGTCTTTAGGGGTAAATTAAGAACAATTAAGGGTATTTTAGGGGATTTTTGTCAGTTAAGATATGGTATGCAGAGTCTTCTGTGTGACTGGCAGTCGGTTCACAGCAGAGGCTGGAAGTTAACGACGGGAACAAACACACAGATACCTGCAGCTTCCCTCTAAATCCTCCACATCTCTTCATCTGGACTGCGGGGTTCACAAAGTCACGGCCCAGATGGGAACGGCCCACAGTTGCATTGCATTTCATCACCGTCTCCTCTTTTCTCTTTCTGCCATCTGGAGACAACGACAACAGCTGGAGGGACTCGTCTGCTCTGCAGGGATTTGCAGCCTCTTCTATTGATTGTCAGAGACTGTGAGCAGTTGTTGAGCTGAGTTAAAGAACCTCTGCAGTCTTTCCTGCTGTGCTGCTTTCTCTGCAGTTGAATAGCTTCAGATATTTTCTCCTTCAGCTTTGTCTTGATGTTAGTTTTTCCTCTCATCAGCATTGATTTCCTACAATCAGGATGATAACAATTGAGACAAAGTGTCCAAATTATCACATCCAGATTTTCATCTAATCAGTGGAAAACTTTATCTAGTTCATCTGTCGCCTGTTAACATCACATGCCAACGAGAATCTGTACATGTGATAATATGAACAGCACAGAAAGGAATTATTTAGTGTGGCGTTCCTCTTTAAAACCTCATTCAACTTTAATACATAATATGTGCACCGCCATTAGCATTAGCTTGCTAGTAAATGCCAGGCTGCGGTAACTCTCCCTGTTGTTGATGATGTTGTTCTTTGTTGTCCAACTATGATTTTACAAAGTCGTGATTATTCTGGAAGAGAACAACAAAACTTACAAGTAAAATTTTCTACTTTTTAAAGGCCAGAAAAATCCCACCAACCAACCAAAGTCTGCCGTTTGGGCATTGGAGAGTCAGTTAAAAGAGTTTTTTAGATAGATTTTCATAATGGAATAACCAGTTCGCTAACTGTTTTGTTTTGTTTTGTTTGTTTTGTTTTGTTTTTGTGATCTTGGTGGTTTAAAATGGCACATGTTCCCCAAAAGTAGGCTAGCAGTTTCCTCCTTCCTCAACTCTTTGTGCTAAGCTAGGCTAACTATGCACTATACAGAGATGAAAATGGTGTTTGTCTATTTTCTTTCTCATTTGACTCAAGTCGATGTTGAAAATGTTGTAACTGAAGATAAACGCTTGATATTCAGAAGTGCTGATGCTCAAGGTGTTGATGGAGCTGAGCAGGTTAAAGTTGGTGCTGGTGGAGCTGAACAGGGTAAAGGTGGAGCTGAACAGGGTAAAGTTGGTGCTGTTGGAGCTGAACAGGTTAAAGTTGGTGCTGGTGGAGCTGAACAGGGTAAAGGTGGAGCTGAACAGGGTAAAGTTGGTGATGTTGGAGCTGAACAGGTTAAAGTTGGTGCTGGTGGAGCTGAACAGGGTAAAGGTGGAGCTGAACAGGGTAAAGTTGGTGCTGTTGGAGCTGAACAGGGTAAAGTTGGTGCTGTTGGAGCTGAACAGGGTAAAGGTGGAGCTGTCGGGGATCAGAGAGGGTGGAGCGTGCTCTGCTGCTCTGGGAGGATATTTTCAGCTGCTGGTCGCTGCGACCTGTTTTCAGAGCCTCATCAGCAGCTTCCTGTTTTCCTGTTTTCTTGTCCTCCCTGAACGTCTCGACCTAAAAGAAAACCTGCCTGAACTCTTAGTGACCTCTTCGATGCCGTGAATGAGCAGCATTTCCTTTAATCAGTTAGTTATCTTAAAAAAAACAACATTAAATAACTGTTAAACGTTGAGGTACGACATGGACAAAAGTATGTGGACACCCGACCATTGCAGCCATATGGGACACTTGACACATACTTTTGGACGTGTAGCGTGAAGCCCATTAGAGAACACGAATACAAATGCTCGTGATGCTAAAGGCTTCAATAAAAAAACACATTAGAGCTCAGCGTGTCCCTCAGGGTGAGCAGACGGATTTGATGTATTGATCATTCGGAGTCTCGATCAATGTGAATGACAGATTATTGTCAACTGTCAGCAGAAAAAGTTGGATTTCCCAAAGTATTCAGTGCAGACTTGAGCCTTTGTGTGAGCTTTCTGTGACCTTTGCAGAGCTGCGAGTTGGTATTTATGTCACTTTGTGTTTTCTGTCGCAATCTCAGGTAACACCAACTCCAGAGTTTTGAAAAACTTTATTTCAACCCAAAGTAAACAAAAACTTGCCACACTCACATCATGGGACCTGCACGAGAAGTATTCAGATCATTTACTAAAGTAAAAGTAGAAACGCCACAAATTAAAAATAGGAATGATCCTGCATTGAAGTAAAAGTACACAAGTATCAGAGGAAAATGTACTTTTACAAAAGCTGTTAAATTAATGCAGTGCAGTAAAAAGTATTAGTAGTATAAGTATTTTATAGTAGTTCCCTCTGACGTGGAAATGTGACGAGTCATCAAATGCATCTTTTTGTGTAGTTTTGTTTTTCCAGAGTAAATTTGAGGCATGTTTCTGTGGAGTTTTTTAATTTCTTCTAATCTGGAGCAGCTGCAGCATGTTTTCATTCATGCTCTGCACCTCATTTAACTTCCATCCTTATTTTTATATATCTGTGTTTCACTTTAAAAACTATTTTACTTTCCAGGTGTTTTCAAAGCCAGAGCGTCGTCAGTGTCCAGACATCTTAAATAAAACTCAGACCTCCGTTTTCGTCTCGGTGACCTTTCGGCTGCACGTTGGTATTTATGTCAGTTTGTATCTCAGGCGACGGCTCGCTTCGCCTTTCGTCGTTCTGCTGCTCGAATCCAGCAGCAGAGCTCCGACCACCAGCTCAGAGGAAGTCAGCTCTTATCCGGCCTCCCACGTCTCCACTCTTCATCTGACTTTAACAAGTCCTGGTTCCAGGGCGGAGGTCCCAGTCTGAGCGGGACCATCCCAGCATGCATCGCAGGAGGTCAATCTGAGGGATTATTGTCTTCATGTTCACAGATGCAGACGCTTCATCAGGACTAAGATTAAGGATTAAGAAGACTCTGAAGCAGCTGCTGTTTCACTGCTTCGTCTCAGACGTCATCAGATTGACGGCGAGGAATAAGAAAGGCCACGAGGCTCCGAGGCTGCGGTGAAAGAACAAACGAGAGACGAGACCTTTTTGTTTCTCATCAGGTGCAGACGAACTGAAAAGGGCAGAGAGGCGGTGCGTTCAGGGACTGTGAGGCGTTCAGAGTGAGTCTGAGAGACGTGAAGACCTGCTCCGACCTCGACCTGAAGACACCAGAGAAGAAAGAAAATATGAAGGGAAGGAAATTTTAACGAAGCAGCAAATGTTTTTTCACATTTTCTTTTATCTCAGAATTTATTAATAAAATCTGCAAGAAACTACTTTTATGTTGTAAGAAAATGAGAGTTCAAAGAAAAGATCTTCAAAAAATCTCTCAATCAGATGTTTGTCTTGTAATTCTAAGAATATCTTGTGATTGAGATACTAATGACGTCTTCATCTGATGATTTTAATACACCTCTCCTGTCGCTGAGACGGTGATTATAAAATCTGCGTCTCATAATTAATACGAAACGTCTCCTTTTCTTTCTGGATGCTGCGAAACAGACCCTCAGGAAAGCAAGCGTGAAGTAAAGGACGACAGCGCAGAGGAAAGCGGATTAAAGGAGGGAAGCATGAAGAAAAGGAGAGTAAACAAAACAGGAGGAGAAAGAAGAAGAAGAAGAAAAGTGATGATGATTTTCTTTCCCTCTGCAGCTCATCAAACTCGATCTGTCCGTCCTTTAAAGGAGGAGTAATGGCTTCCGTGTCCACTTCCTGTTCTGCGGCACACTTTTTTATTTCCCTCCATCTGTTTGTTCTTTGCCTCATTTCCTTTTTGTTTGTTCGTCCTTCTTTCCTCCCCGTTCCTCTCGTCCTCGGGGGACGAGGCAGCGTCCCTCCTTCTGGACACCGTCTTTGATGAATGAAGCGATTACAAAATGGCCTCCTCTGTTTTCGGATAAATGAACTGCGCTGAGCGGCGGCGGCGGCGGATGGATCTACGTCGCGGTCGTTCATTAATCAGCACGCTGATGCAGCGCTCGCAGGTGTTCAGGTGTTCACTTACACCTGAGATTAATCCACAACACTGTTAATGTGAAAGTTTCCGTTTCTGACTGTTTTCTATATTTAACGCCTGAAAACTCTGAAACTGAACTCAGCTGAAACCGCTCCTGCCGTCCAGGTGAAGTGACCTTGAGCGAGGCACTGAACCCCGGTCACACGAGAAAGTCAAGCATGTGATTTTTTTCAGTTTTACACTGTAAAAGATTAGAAAAGGAAAAAACAGGTCAGTATTTTGAGCTTGAAAACATCAAAAATCGTGATTTTCGTGTCATTTTGTGTGACCTTGGATTGGGGGCTGACCAGCTCAGGCTTCGTATCGGGTCCTGGTTGGACATTTTGTCTTGTTCTCTCTGAGTTGATGTGTTCAGTCTGAACGTTTCCAGCTGAGTTCAGGAAACAGCAGCATTTCCAGCCTCTGCGAGGGGTCTGATAAAACGCTCAGACGCCGCTGAGGTAATGGAGGTGTTTTGGAGGGAAGCGTGCGGCGCGCTCGCTCAGCAGAGACGTCGCACGCCGCTGTCGGCTTCCATCCTCGTCCTCAGCAGGAAACTCGGAGGGGCTGTGATTACACGTCGTCCTCTCAGAAACAAACAGGGCGCCGCTGCTTCCTGCCGCTCTGCTCTCTGACACCTTTCATCGTGTCTCGGGGGGGGGGGGATCTGAGCGCGCTCAGTGCGGAGGGAGGCGGCGAAGTGTTTCCATGCAAACCTGAGCAGGAAGACATCGCCACAGCGAGCACGTTCACACAACAGCTGCTCTGTCAATAGTATACACATCATCAGCTGACGTCCAATCAGCATTCAGCATCTCTGCTCCGTCATGTCATGTTAGGGTTTTTCTCACACTCACACACGTTCGCTGGTTTTCACACTTCTTTTTTTTTTTTTTTTTTTGACCTGTCTGGACGTCAGCCACCTCTGAAAATAGAAGAAGAGGAAGACGAGGGAGGAGGAGGAGGAGGAAGGGCAATGACCAAAATCTATTTGCTGTGCAGTGCACAATATCAACCCTCTGCAAATAGGCTGTTTGCAGATGATGTCATGTCGCTCTTATGTTGTGGCGCGAACTGCAGATGGAGGGCAGGAAGTGGTTTTCTGCATAGGAAACACTTTAAAACACACAAATTACAGCTGCTCAGATCAGTCAAACCAAGAAACCACGAGGAGCTTCTATTGAGTACCAAAAGTTGTTGTTCACAAGGGTGAAAAATGCAAGAAATTGACTAAAAACGTGAGACAAAATGTCTTGTTAACTGTCTGCTGTCGGAGGGAGCGGAGTTGAATAATGTTGGAAATGGTGTAACAGTAGCTGTTGTTTTAAATCTGCGGTGACAGATTTGCTGGAAGGTTTTTTCTCTTTTGATGGAGCTAATCTAGCAGACTCTTTGCAGTCTTCATGCTAAGCTAGGCTAGCAGCTTCCCCCTGCCCACGGTGCTCTGGAGGAGACCGAGGGTTTACCGACGTGTAAATATTTCTTTAACTCTGAAAATAACCTTTTTATGCCTTGGCTGAAGTGTGTCCTCATTCTGGAGGAGGAGCCCTGCGTCTCCATCACGATAAGAGGTGTGAGCAATGTGAGAATTTAATTAGGTATCATGGCTGAGAGGAGCTGCTGTTCAATAGGAAATTGGTTTGATAATTGGGGGCTAACGGGCTATCACAATCACACCGCTGCTCCGCTGCTCCAAAGGGAGAACTGATTACCTGGTTATGTATTACAGGCCTGTACAGCCTTTCATTTTCTTCATCTATCCCCCGGCTCAGCGCGGAGTGTAATTTAGTTTGGGGAATGAGAGCGATGCTGGAGCGACGGGAGCGACGGGGTCAGTGAAGTGTCGCCCAAACAGCAGGAAATCCCTCAGAGTGAAGGATTCATTTCCAAATGAGATGACAGGAAGAGAGAGAGGCCAGAGCTCCCACTCGCTCTCACTCTCTCTGACAATCACACACAAACGAACTGTGTGCAGCTAGAAAACGACATTAAATCTGATAACAGAGTCTTTATGACGTAAATAAATGTGAGCGCTTAGTGCTGTGAAACAATCCGCTGCATTGAACGTGGTCTAAACGTGGCTTTAGAGCTACTCGGTTTTGACTACCTTGCCTTGTCTTGTCAATCAAAAGGCAAACAAGAGGCAGGAAGAAGGGGCATCATTTCGATCAGCTCACCTGAACCTGCTGTGCTGCTGAGAAGAGAATCCCTGGATTCACCTGTGGAAGAGCAAACATGTCTTTGAAGTCGCCTGTGCCAGTAATTCAGATTCAGATTCAGAGAAACGGTAGCTAGAAGCAGGGATAACATGCAAATGTGTGTAAATGTAAATATTCCATCAATCCCAGCTCTTTTAGAATAGGAAACTTTGCATTGCATTTATCTTAAAGAGTCACACCGAGCTGAAATAAGAGGAGCACATGAACGAGGTAAATAACATAAATCATTTAGTTTCTTTCAGGCAGGTCAGAGAAAATAATGATAGTGATGAAAATAATAGTAATAATAAGTAGTTTTAGTGGGAGTAGTCGAAGTAATAATAATAATAATGATAATAATAACAAGAAGAATGTGTGTTACGTATGAAACATTATGCTACATTGTTAAACATTCTGTTGCATTATGTAAAATCTAAAAATATATAATGTAACATTCATACATTACTTCAGCGTTTGTATCTCTTCCTGCAGCGTTCGTGCTGCAGTGATGATTCATGTCAAACTTTACGTGAGTGAATTCATTTTTGAAAACGTTTTATAGAAAGTCATCACATTCACACCTCAGTCATCTCATACGCACAGTCTGCTCACGATGGCCAATTAAACAAGCTCAGTGTTAGGATGCGCAGCGTATCGTGAAGCACTGCGTTAAATGTTAATGTAAATACGTGTATGATGAGTATTTTAGCTCCGATGCTGAAACGAGTTCATGTGATCATCATGTCAGTCACGACGGGAGAAGGCTGGCCCTTCATTGATCGCATGCATTTGTTTCTCTGATCTGTGTCGCTGTGTTTGATGCTTCCTCCTCCATCTTTTCCTCTCCTTAACAAGCTTTAACTTTTCCCCCGTGTGTTTTCCCTCGGGGAGCAGCGGCCATCTTTGATGAGATGCACATGCTCTTACTCATACTCGTATACATGAAGTGGAGTCACAGAGACATCTGCTCCATCGTTATGACCTTTGACCTCCTCAGGACTGACTGATAGTCACGTGGATTCTCTGGAGGTTTGATATGTATCCCAGAATCCTTCACTTCAGGGGAACATCCACCAGGTTCACGCATGAAGATCATTATACAGGACACATACCATAACCGCTTATACAAGCTGTGACTCCAACCTCACGTTAAAGGGCCACTCTCAAGTCTTTTGTGGCTCTTGAGGAGACCCTGATGACATCACTATGATGTCATCAGGGTATCACATTTTGGGTGTAGATTACAAATATATGCAAAGCCTGCATTATAAACTGGAGGCTGAAAGACATTTGTCAGGCAGGGAGGAGACGATATCAGGTTGCATTATGGGAAATTTAGAGCTTGACCCACACAAGTCAGGATATCTGAGGCTCTGACTCAACGTCCTCTGATTCTGGTTATTCCTTGTTAGCTGGTTCCAGCTCAATTAATTTCTGGCATCATCTTCCTCCTCTTCAACACCCCCCTCCTCTCTCTCTCTGTGGGCCAATCAGAGAGCCACAATATGCAAATGTGGTGGTGAGAATGTCCTATTTCTTTATAAATAGCTGATTGTGATGAAGAGGAGGTGTGTACAGTAAACAGAATCAGCACTCGGATGTTCAGTTTGGTTTCCACTTTCTTTGGAGATTTAAAGATCTGATGTTTACACAAAAAGTCACAATCTAATGAGAATAGAAGTCAGAAATTTGTGAGAATAAAGCTGCAATTTCAAGAAAAAGTGGTATTCTTGTGAGAATAAGGTTGAAAATTTACAATTAAAAGAGGCAAATTGAGAAAAGCGAAGACGCAGAGATGGAAAGCTGTGAAGTGAAGTGATGAAGTTTGTGTAAAATGACTTTGACATCAGTGTTTTCAGAGTGAAAGTTTGTGATTTGTGATTTTAGAAGAAAGAAGAGGTGTGTTTACAAGACATCACAGTATGTTTTTTGACAGCGAGTCATTGAGAGACGTTTACTAAGACAATAAAAGTCAAACAAACTCACCATCTCTCCTCTTCCTCCTCCTCCTCCTCCTCCTCAGTTCGTATCGTCTGGAGTCGACAGTGGTGTGAGATGACTCCGTGTTTGGACGATGAAGGCTGCGATCTCCTGGTCAATCAGTCGGGCTGGACCTGCACGCAACCAGGGGGCCGAGTCAAGACCACCACGGTGAGAACAGAACCGAGCCGGACCGGGCTGGACCTGAACCGGTCCCGCCTGATCACATGTGACTGATGTCCTGTTGACTTACACTTCAGATGTATTCAACAGGAAATACGTCACATTATGGAATCAGATGTTAAAGGTAAAAGTTGGAGGTCGGTGCGGATGCACACTGTTGGATTCATGACTTGTCTTTATCACCTTTCCACATCGCTGCCGCAGACATGAACATGTGAATTTGCTCTAACGCGGCTCTTTTTTGTTGCAGCAGTGGGTGAACAGGGCACAGTTTGTGTCTGTACTTCTGTAAATCAGCGGATGTGTTGAGTTTGTGCCCTTCATTCCTTCTTCTCCGCATTTCCTCTTTTCCTCTGTTTGTGTGTTTAATTTCAATCAGAGATCTAATTTTAACACCAGCCTCTAATAACATAATAACATCCTCTAACGAGATGTTGGCCCTGCGTGTGTGCGTGCGTGCGTCTGTGTGTGTTGATTGAATAATTGCTACCCATGAGCACTCTCTCTTCTCCGTCTGCCTCTCTTCACAGCGGCTGATTAAGGAGTTGTTTCAAGAGCCTCTTCAGGCGGCGCGTTTCGCCACATCAACCAAACCTCATTCATAATTTGTTGATTTTTAAAACACAACTCTTCATCTTCCTCCTGTTCTCTGTCGCTCTTTGTTCAGCTGCAGACTGTTGGTTTGATGAGGCTGATTCACGGCTTTCCTGGTTTCATGCAGCTTCAGATGTGAGAGTTTAGTTTCTTTGTGTTTCTGCGTTAGCGTCTCTTCACCTGCACTCTGATGAACACTCACCTGTGACCTGCACCGTCACCCCTTTCTTTCATTTTCAACCTACAGTTTCTTGGATATCATCACCTGTGGATGTTTGGATGTCCAATTAAGATTTCACTCAGAGCTTATATACAATTTACATTATATTGACTGACCTCAGACCAGCGATCCTGACGAACAAAACAAGATGAAACCTACAAAAATACACACATATATGTACACATACACACACCTATAAAACAACCCTGCTAAACCTCAGCATCTTCATCTCTGATCAGCTTAAATGAAATATGTGAAATCTAAATAAACATCACACATCAATACAACCAAGGCCTTTAGAATCCCATCACTTATCATCACGTCCCAGGTGTCATCATTATTTACCTGTCTAACATCCTCAATAACAACAACAACAACAACAACAACAACAACAATAAATATAGATACAGGTAAATAAATGCAATAATTAATGAAGTCATTGCTTCTAAGATAAGATAAGTTAAGATAAGATTGATACCAGGCCGGGGAAACTTTCTTGTTACAACAGGAACAGAATAAAAAAGTCGACGTAGAAAACAGAACAAATAAACAATAAAGATAACAAATTAAATCAATGAAAAATAATAAAATCAATCAATATCTCCCAATATGATTTCACATTTAGTTGACTTCTTTCCAAAATCTAATGTCTTTACCATTTTTAAATATAGTGTGTAAGTTCCTCAAATGACATAAATTTGACGACAATTTTGATAATCAATTGTTTAATTTATGACGTAAAACCTCCAACCAGTGTGAGGATTTTCTGCTTTTTTCTGTTTTATAGAACCGAAACCTGAATCTCTTTTGGGTTACAGACTCATATATATATAATGAATGGATCCATCTGTAAGGACACTGATTAAAACTGCAGTTATTTGGTCAAAAATCAAGTTTTCTCCAGCAGAAATCAAGCTGCTGTGATCTCAGACAGCAGCTCTGCAGGATGCTTAGAAATCAGACGACTCCAGGATGACGACTGTAGCCGTCCGTCTGCCCGTTTCCTCTGCTGACGGGCAGCTTCCTGCATCACCTCCTTCTGTCCTGCGTTCTGGTTGGTTGCTTTGAGACGAGGCGTCCGCTCTGTGAATAATGAAGTCTGTCAAACCGCCGCTGACTTTCACACGTCAGGACGCTTACAGAGCTCCTTCCTCTCTGCCCTGTCTGGGAGTTTCTCCTCCTTTGGGAACTTGTTGTTTTAAAGATGGACAGCAGAGCGAGGAGCCGCCTGCCGTCCTCAAATTCAGATCGCTGGAGCGTCGCCTCTCGGCCTCCTGGGGACTCCGGCAGACGCTCCTGAAACACTGCAGGACGTCTGGAGCCGGAGCCACGTTGGGGATTTTAGATGTTACGCTTTTGTTTTTACTTTAATTTGCATTTCTACATGGCAGCGTATGAAAAGGATTCACCATGTTGGAGGTTTTCAAGATGTTTCACAACACTGAATCCAAGCAGATTGAATGTGGCTTTTCATACAGAAGATGTTAATTAGCACTGACGGGGGGTGTAGTTGGACTTTGGCTGAATCATTTTGCATTTTCACATTTCTGCAAACTGCACATAAAAAGCTTTGGAAAAATCCCTTCATGCATGCACCCACTCATAAGTCCTTTTTTGAACTGAATGATCTTTATTTAAACAACCATTCATTAATCTTAACCCAAGATGAGCATGATGAGCGGATGGTTTCTCTGATCTGGACCAGACTCTCGCTGGAAGAAGTTTGATCCTGTGGTCCGACGAACGTCTTCCGCTCAACGACGCTCTTCATCTCTTGTCTTCACGTGGCTGAAAGATGGCGGCGGCTCTGCGCTCAACACATAAATGAGAAAATCAAATTTTTTTTAAAAGGAGCGTTACAAAAACAAGCTCGTCTGCTAATGAAGGACAGCAGATCTGATTCTGCTCTGAGGCAAATTAAATTAACGAGACGCAGCTCTGAGTGGGCGGACCGACACGAAACTGGCTGTGTTTACAGGAGCGGACGAATCAGCGTTCATTAAAACTGTGAGAGCGGCATCAGAGGAACAAAGGACGTTCAATTAGCCCTGAGGAGGTTTACAGGCTTACAGAGATGCACAGAAAGTGTAGAGGATTTAATTGGTGATATATAATGAGTCTGGATGAGGCAAACAGACCTACAGTGATCCTTCACACAGTTTGAAGTCTCTGCAGACTGATGGAGACTCTTTAAAGGACTTCATAGTCTGATGAAAGACGGAGCCCGCAGCACAACACTTTTTACCGCTGGGCCTCCTGTACGAACATCCTAAACCTCTGCTACAGACTCTGGTCCGTCCCAGGTGAGAGTGAACTGTGGAAATCTTTGTCCTAAATCACAGACGATGCAGCAAAAACAGGCTCCATCAAAATCCTGACGGCTGAAATGTTGATCTGTAAATTCATCTGCAACGGCAAAATATCTCATCTTACAAAGCAACGCTTGTGCTGCTTGTGTCCACAGTGCTGTTAAACCTCTTCGTGGTTATCTTGAGGCACAAGCAGCACCTGGTTCAGGTAAAGGAAGGATCCAGCACAGTCTCACAGCAGTGAAATTTAATCTATTCATTTACATGGACTCGTGCATCTTTCATGTCTGCACCACGCCGTCAAGTAAGCAACAATTACAAATCTGCATGGTTAGCTTTAGGAAAAGATTTGGTTTGGGTTCAAATAAAACCATCAGAGATGATTATTGACATCACACAGGTGCTGAACACGAACCCTGAAAGATGAAGTGAAGTGAACCAGGACGCACAGCGTGATTATCAACGTTTAACTGAATCAAATCTTTCTGTAATGTTAACCAAACTACTGACATCCCTGTCAGAACATGTTAACATGCTAACATGCTAAACTGCAATGCTGAACATGCTAAACATCAGCATGTTAACATGAAGATGTTAGCATGCTGACATTAGCATCGTTAGCATTAGATGTGAACAGTGCGCCTTCCACTTGGATGACTGCGAACTCCTGTTATTGTTATTTAATAGTTAAGATTATTTTACTTTTTAAGTTCTCATACTGCCATCTAGTGGCGTTGGTCTGAACTTATTCTCTCTGTCTGCAGGTTTCTGTCCAAATGCAGTGTAAATTTTCACCAAATTTCAAGAAAACCTGATTTAAAAAAAGTGAATTAAGGCGTGTTTCCATCCACTGCTGTTTATGAGTAGGCAATTATTAGAAGTTGGTTTGTCCGGAAAAACAGCAGGTGGCGCTAATTCTCCAGTCAGGAGCCATTGAACCACCATTGAACCACCTCATTAAATGAGCACCAGTCAAAATGTGAACAACTACGTGAGCTGAAACCCAACTTCTGGTCGGGATTTGGACATGAATTTCCTTTCAGCATTCTAGTTTGTACTATAATGTTAAAAATAAACTTTATTTGTGTCACACCTTTCATACAAGAAATGCAGCTTAAAGCGCTTCACATTAAAGAAAACCACATGAACCTAGTGCTTCACGTAACAAGACAGAGAATGAACAGAGTTATTTTAAAAATAGTTCCACTGATTCGCAGGAAGCCGAGCACCTGTTAAACGTCAGCAGTGCTCTGCGCTCCGACTCGTCTCAGGTGTTCCGACCTCAGCTTACCCGCCTCACAGGTCTGGTGCTGAGCTGTTACCTGTGTCGCAGCTGTCACACGAGAGGCAGGTACAAACAGTCCGAGAGAAGCCGAGGCCTCCTCACCTGAACGCTCACCTGTGTGTTTCACAGGCAGCCTGTAATTTCCCAGGAGGACTTTAAACATCTATAGGCTCAGAGAATATTAAAAATGGGTTCGTAGCTCCCTTTAATATTTTAAGAAGCTGCAGCTTTGTAATATTAATGAGACAACTTCTGGGCTGTTTTTACTTTGGAGGTGGAATAAATAGTAACGGAGCTCATTGTTCCTCATCACCGGCCGCAATTCATCATAAAGCAATTATGTTGGAAACAAGGCCGTCTGCTTTCCAGTTTACTCCCAGCTGCAGTGTTTATCATGGAAGCAGCAGACAATGCGCACACACACACACACACACACACACACACACACACACACACACACACACACACACGCACACACGCACGCACACACACCTCTGATAACTGTGGGCTGTACTTGCTGTTGTGTGAATTAAACTAAAAGCTGCTTCCTGTTCTCTCCTCTGATGATATCTGCTGCTTCCTGTGTCTTTCTCCTGATATTAATGTGTTTGTTTGCTATTAATTAACTCTGTGTTAACGAGCCGCAGACAGTAATGTTCCTGTATTCATGCCGACTCCTGATTGGTTGGTTTCTAATGCGTTTTATTTTGCATCTTTGATAAAATAGAAATTATTACTGCAGCTTGTGTTTGCCTCCATCGCAGCCTTCTTCTTCTTCTTCTTCTTCCTCTTCTTCTTCCTCTTCTTCTTCTTCTAACCTGTTTACAGTTGCACTTTGTTCACACGCTCGTGAAATCAGGTCACCCCTCTCATCAGACGGCGTGTGTTCATGTAACTTGGTTCCTGTAGAAACAGCAGCAGGAACTTATTTTGACGTCTGGAGGCGACTGGGTGTCAGTTTCAGTCAGACTTTGAATTTAAAGGCACAGTAAAGTCAAAATGGATTTGCAGCTTCAAAGCTGTTAATTATACGTGTTGTTCAGTTTAGTTCAGGAGGCCGAACGCTGAAATGATGTCTCTGTTTCGGCTGGTTGGACTCTCCTCGTCGCGTCGTTCATCTCGCTGCTGCAGGAGCTCGTTCGGTCATTTTTGGGGTTGTTGAATGTGTTTGTGCTCCTGCAGCAGCGTCTCTTCACCGGAGCTGATAATCACACTTTTCATTCAGTTTGTCGTTGGGTTGAACCTGGTGAAGCTGCTCTGGATTGACCTGCCTGGATTGACCTGCTCTGGATTGACCTGCCTCTGGATTTTCGATCAAACTTACCTTGTTGCGGTTATCTTGTTGATGTCGGTTTCTAACCGACATCACGTAACTTTATTGTCTCCAGAGTTGTTAATGATTTTGTTTGCATCGACCTGAACCTCACTTCAACTTCACTGTGATTTCATTGCATGTATTTCTACATATGGACAGTTAAGAAATATGATAGTTTCCTCCAAAAAATTTCAATTAAAATGTAGTGAAGGAAAACATTACTTACAGAATACAGTATAAATATCAAGCTGCAGTCAACAACTGGTTAGCTTAGCTTAGCACAAAGACTGAAAACAGGGGGAAACAGCTAGTCTGGCTCCGTCTGATGGTAATAAAAATCCCCCTACAAGCTTCTTTAAACACATTGAGGTTTTACAGGATCGATTTTGGGTTTTAATATAACATTAAAAAAAAAAAAAAACAGATGACGTGTTAGCTAAGGAGCTTTAGCGGTGCTGGAAGGCATTTTGTTATTGTCATGTTAGCTGTTTCCCACTCTTTCCAGCCTTTGAGCTAAATTGCTAACTGGCTGCTGGCTGCAGATCACATTTACAGAACAGGCATGAGAGTTTTATCATTTTGATTTTAATCACGACTTAAAGATCTTGTTAGCGAGTCCAAATTTCTTCACGTGATGCTGCAATGCCTCTTTGGGTTTTGGTGAGAAGCGGATTAGAAACCCAGTCACGTACATCTGTGGACTGTTTGAACACTAACAGCCTGTCAGGCAAACAGAAGGAAACACAGATCAGAGGTGTTAACGAAGAGTAAACTCAGTCAGAGAGGTTTTTATTGTGAGTCTAATCTCCAATTACAGAAGCCAATTTAAGACTTGATAGTTTGTTTGCGAGCTAATGAAGCGCAGATGAACCCGCAAACAGAGTTTAATAACGTGTGTCGGCTTTGTATGAACCACTTTTTGTGTTGCTGTTAAAACGCTGAGCTCCTGTCGTCTGTTGGCCGTCCTCAAACCGGATAAACTCTGTGCTCTGAAAACTTGTTTCAGGCTGTTGCATTAAGATTTCTTCGCTGATCTTCATCCCAGAACACGCAGACAGCTCAGTTTGGTCGTCCACGAGTCCACTCGGTTTGGTCTCCGCTGCCGTTTGCACTGAATCTGTTATTTGTCTTAACACCTGGCTGTGAATTAAAAGCTCTCTCCCATTAGGGGACAGGTGTGAGCGATGTGTGACAGGTGCTGCCTTCTGATCCTCTTCCTGTAATTGATCCCACTGGGCTGCCAGACTTTAGCGGGAGCCAATCAGAGCGCATGTTTGAACTGTGTGGCCTCAGCTACAAAGTCGACAGCAGGAGACAGGAAGTGTTTGATTGTTGTATCATCAGGTGAAAACGAGACTTTCTCTGTCCACAGTTAAGTTAGCAATAATGAATCTGCAACATTCGGTTACCCTTTCAAAATAAAGCTCCCGACAAACATTTCAGGCGACTAAAACCAGTGGAGATCTCCACTCGAACTTAAAATAAAGTTCTGAGAGTTTGAAGCACATGTGACGACGCAGCCTCAGGTGTGTGTCTTTAAAAACCCGCACTGTTCATGTCTGGAAGACACTTCATTTCATCTCTTTCACTCCTACACGATCATTATAGTCTGCGAGTGAGGATGTAATTTGCCCTTACAAAGGTGCAATCAGGCGTCGCAGCAGAAAGCAGAACTCATTTGTGCCTCGCTGCATCGGCTCACCTGGAGGTGTTTTGTTTCATCACGACATGACTGTCCTTGAAAGAAGTGAGTGACTTTACCTGTCTGTATGTTTCTGCATGTTTGTGTGTGCGTTTGCGTGTTGAAGCCTCACGTCTGGCGGAAACCAGGTTCTTTGAATTTATTTTCGGTCACACCGGGAGAAAACGACAGAGGAACAAATCACAGTCTGCTCAATCAGACAGAAATCCAATTCTCCTTGGAGAGAAGGTGAACACAGCATGATGCAAATTCAGAGACCGAACATCTTTTTTTTTTTTTTTTTTTTTTTTGCTGTTCTCACCTTGTTTTCTGCTCACATGGAAACTCTCAGGGGTCAGTTTGACTGAAACCTGAAGGAGGTCGCATCAGTTTTCCTCTCACTTCCCTTCAAACCAGCGATGTTGTGAGTCAGTCAGCAGCTGGTTCGGTCCTGAAAACAGGTTCCCAGATGGCAAATATCCTCGGTCCAGTCTTTGGGTTATTGTGTCCAACCAAGTCTCACTCAAGGTCAAGTCTCGCTCTGAAGTCTCGTGAGAGTTGAGTTGTTGCAAGGCGACATCGGTGGAAAGGTGAGTGGAGTACAGAGGTCGTAGCTTAATGTTCTTTCAGCGCCATGACTGAAAATTTAGCTGATTTTCACAACCAAACAAGCAACGAGTGACCTCTTGCGAGACTTTGGTTTCAAACGTCGTTGTTCCCATTAGCACAAAAACATGAGAAGACAGGTTGAACAATACCAAAGTTCCCTTTAAGTCTTAGTTCTGACAGAAAAATGTGCTGATCTGATTGATCTGATCGATCTGTATCGTGTGGGATGGATCCATTTGAGGTTTTTTGGCACCAGCCCCGTCATCGTGCTTTTGCTGATGTTACCAAGACGCACCAGGGCGTTACCATCCGAATTAGTTTTATTTCAGTCTATATTCCTTTTTGTTGAATGTGCACCATTAAAAAATTCATACCACATTTAGCCGCCGGCGGTCCCTGTCTGCTCTGTAACCATGGAAACAATCACTGGATGACTTGTGATGCTGCAGAAAGCATCTAAACATGATGATGGAGCAACGTTCGAGGTTAATAGGGCTGGTTCTGATGTCCAGGCTAATCTCTGATGTTCACTCATTGGACTGAACACATCAGGACAGGATGCTGGAGTGAGCTGTGGCCCAAAGGACTGTCTCCTCTGTGAGTGAAGACTGAAACTGGGCCACAGGTTTTCTGATTGTTTTCCAGACGACCTGAGCTCAGAGCGCCACGGCGGCGGTGGAAGCGTTGCCTGCGTTTCCTACGGAGACGCTTCACGTCTGATCTGACTGCAGGAGCTGAAGCAACATGTTTGAAATGTTCCAAACGCACCTTCACCTCCACATTTAATCAGCTGTGAGCGGAGTGTTTAGGGACCCTCTGCATGTTGATGCTGTTTCAGAGTGATGTATGCTTCTCGCTGTAATCCACCTCGTCCTTGTCTGACTCCTCCGGCTCTTTTAGGATTCCAGCTGCAGTCAAACAGGACGGACATGAATAATTCAGGGGTGTGCGTCTCAGAGGTGCCGCCGCTGCTTCCTCTTCCTCTTCCTCCTCTTCTTCTTCTTCTTCTTCTTGTGAGTCCTCACCTGAAAGCAATTACAGAGAGCACTGCCTCCACAGAGGGGACAGAAATGAAGTGTCCCCGCTCATCCCCAGAGCTTCACGTTTTTAATCAGAGTCTCAGCGCCTTCAGGAGGACATGTCCACACTCAGTGAGATGCAGACAGCGTAGCGTAGCGTAGTTCTGCATGAAAAACACCAAACTTCATGACTCATTTATGTCATTTTGATATTTGCTGGCGATGTAACAGAGTTTAATATTATCAAGGTGTAACCAGAGAAGACAAACCTCAGACACAATGTCCATATAAAGACAGGCTGACACCTGCCAGAGATGATGATAACAACATTGTGATCATAAACTTATTGATCATGGACGCTGATATCTGTGAAAGCAGAAGTGAAAAGCTGATATTTATGTTGATCCAGAAACAAACAGACGAGGTCCAACATGAAATTCACGTCTGTTCAGGTTTGTCGACGTCTTTCACTGTTTGTCTTGAGCTTTAGAGTCAAACTCGGCTTTTCAGGTCTTTTTTTAAACACCTCATCCTGGAAACGTTGGCTCAGGAGCTCTTTCTAAGCTTTCCAGTCAGCTGTACTTTGACGGTGTTCCTCCGAATGTTTCCGTCGATATTTCAGCTCCTCATTTACTCTGCTTGTTACCTCCTCGCTCTGCGTCTCCGACATGCAGAGACGTGTTGTTGTATAAATTCTCATCCTGTCTGTGACTCTGGGTTTGGTTGCAGATCCAGCTCAGCTGCTTTAATTGGACCAACTGTGTGGTTTTTAATTCTGTGGTCTGTGTGTGAGGCTCATTTTCTCTAATGAAGCCCAGCAAAGTTGAGACGTTCGCCTACAGCAACTGAAAGGGAAACATAAAGCCGAGGAGACTCAGACTGAACCCAAACAATACCTTCATACTTTTAATATGTATTATTTTGATATATTTCAGTCATAGTGCCACTTCGAAGTTACACAATGAACAGTTATTTCTAAGGCTGCACTGTTTCAGCATCCATTGCACTTGATTTAATGAGCACAGCTAGAACTGTACTGTCAGTATTTTATATTATTTATCGTATTCTATTTGATCGTCTCGCTGTCTTTTGCAGCATCGCCGTGTGTCTGATGTTTATGCCCGTAAAGTGTGCAGAGAGTTTTTGGCTGATGTGCAATAAAACTGAAGTTGCTGAAGTCTTTGTTGGTTTTCATTGTGGCTCTGAAAGAAGGAAGTTTCATTACCGTGTGCAAAATGAGAGGAATTCACAAGTTCTGCAGTATAGAAAGTCATTTAAACTGGTCTCACCTTCACCAGCTGCAGCATTAAAGCGATGCTTATGCAGGAAGGCGTCAGTAATAACAGGTAACACATTATTCTTTTGGTGCTTCAGGTGTATTCTGATGAAAATACTGTGGCGGTCTCCCTCTGCTCAGACCTGCTGATGCTCTGATTGGTTGTTCTCTCCTGACGCTGCTCACTTCTGTCCTCCAGGTCTCCTGACAGCGGCGGCAAGGACAGACGCTCCGCCGAGAAAGACTGGTCCCCACTGTCCATCGCCCATCGTCGCCGAGTGGAGCATCCGCAGCCGCCACAGCTGCCGGTGACCAATCATCGGCCGCCGTGAGAGCCGCGGGCGCGTCGGCGCTCCCCGCGTCTCACCTGAGCGACCTGTGGAGCTTGAAGCCTGAGGCTGTTTCCGGGAAGGAAGTGACTCCGTTTATTTCCAGGACGTTTGAAAAAAGCGGATCGTGACGAGCTGCTGGATGGATTTCTTTAGTTTGGCACAAACTCTGTTTCGTTTTTACAGACCAAAGATGAACAGAGCCGACGATGAGACGTTTCAGAGGGGCAGAGACGATCAGAAGCCTCCCCGCGCGCACACACACACACACACACACACACACACACACACACACACACACACCCATGTAAAGAAATGAACACATTGTGATATTATACAGGAAGTGACTTCACTGAGCAAAGTAAACTGTAAATGAGTTAATGATAAAAGTGTATGTGTTTGAGCAGAGGTGGAGCTGGTGGTGTTTGTGTTGGGACAGAGCAGCTGCTCGTGCTGAACTTCAGGCGGGTGGAGGAGGGTGGAGATCTTAGCAGGCATTTTTACGATGACTACGTCAAACTTTGTGCACTCTTAGCAAACACCTGAAGACATATTTCAAAGATTGGAGGAAGTCAAACAGGGCAGGAGACGCGTCCAACATGGAAACCAGGTGAAAACTAAATTCAGACATTCTTTCATATAAACACTCGCCTCTTTGGGCCCATTTTGATGTTATTTTAAACATGAAATCTGATTTATTTTGCCGCCTTTGCACTGAGTCGAGTCAGGTTACCGTCAGCTGATGGTGACGCCTGAAGTCCAACGCTTTGGTCCCGACTCAAACATCTCAACATGAATGTTTTTCCTGCGGCGCCACCATGAGGTTCACGTTTGATTTTCACTGAAACGTCTTGACGATCATTCGTTGGACTGTCATGAAATGTGGTCCCAACATTCACGTCCTCCTCAGGATGAATTGTAATAACTTTGATGATCTCTAACTTTTTCATCTAGCGCCACCATCAGGTCCAAATTTAACTACTTTCTGACCAAATGCCTTCAAAACTAAGACTCAGCTTCACTTTGTGTTTGATGCTAATTAGCACATGTTAATATTCAAACACACTAAACTAAGACTGTGAACGATACACCTGCTTAGCATCAACATATTAGCATTTAGCTCAAAGTAGCCATGCCTGAGTACGGTTTCACAGAGCAGCGGGTGTGGCTGCAGACTCTTAGTCTGCTGGTCGGCTCTGGTACAACATTATGCTGTTGTAACACAGCGCCACCCGGTGGACAGACAACATTTCCACCCAGACTGTCCAACTTGAACATATTCTCCGGGATGTTTGCTAACGGTGTGCAAAGTTTCCAGTTTTTATCCAAAAATCTGCAGAGTTCACAATGATTTCCGGTTCTTCTCCAGCAGACCACGTGACGCATCCAATCAGATTCTACATTTGGCCGACGAGCAGTCATGGCATGGCAGGTTTTAACGAATCAGCAAGCGAACCATCTCACACCGGCATGTCTGTTTGAGGGGAAAGAAGCATTCAATGTATTTTCAAAAGCCTAAAGTTCTATATTTAACAGTTTTATATGTTGTATCTTTGTAGAAAACTTTATTTAACACTCATTTTGCTCATGAAGTGGATTCACAGGCAGCTGCAGAGGTTTGAAGGCTGCTGCTGTCAAAGCTCGCTTATGGTTTCTCAGGAGGGACGGAGGAAGACTTTTTACCACTTTCTGATAACTTACAGAGCCTTTATAGGTTCTAACGAATGGCTTTAGCAATCATTAAAGAGGAATTTACTCAAGCTTTATAGGTCACTATTAAATTCTGAATCATTTATTAATGATTGGCCAGGTAGTGAAAATCCCTCTGGCTGCTTGTGTCTGCGTGTACAGATGTTTTCCAGGATGTCACAGACCTGAATTAAAGTGTCATGTTGGAGGATGAACAGCAGTCAAAAGTCTTTTTAAACCGTAAATTAAATAATTAACATCAAGTCATTCGTTACAACTTAAAAATGTTTTTTATGAGAAAGTGGCACTGAGTGCTCCTTCGGTTATTGTAGGTTACGTTCACCAAATCCCAGAATGTAGTGTGTTTTTAGGTCATTGCCTTATTCATCTCAGCCGGAGAGAAACTCGCCGTCTCTGTTTTGATGCTCTGCCGTTATGAAGCGTATTTTTCATTAAACAGAAAACACGACTTCATCTGCCTTTCAGCTCACAGCTTTTCTTCTAATGACACATTAAAGAGTTTCGCGTGGAAGCCGAGGAGGTAACAAGCCTGAAGCTGTTTCCTCAGTGTGTGATGTAAAATAAACAAAACCTCGCAAGTTTGAAGGCGGCATTCATCGCATTATCTCAGGTTCCCCACGCAAAAACTGCATTTTCAGTTCTATTCATATTTCACATGATTATTTCTGAATAAAAAATCGGGTGATGTTAAAGTGCATCAGATATTTAAATATGAACTTTGGCTCCTGAAAAACTGTGGCACTGCAAAAAGCTTGTAAACTATGTGTTTACAAAAAGGTAATTAAGATTTAACCTTGAGATAATGTCAGATAACGGCATATGAGGCGTTTGATATCCTCAGATAATGACATAATTAATCACAAGATTTGGATTTGATATGTAAACACTACAGTGAAGTCCTGACCTTCACATCACAGATAAGCACAGACCGGTGATGGTGTTGTCCTGCAGCGTAGAGGTGTTTTACTGTGGGTGCTCAGACAAACACCCTCAGGCAGGTGTCTATGAACAGGTGATTTCCAGGACCTCAGACTGACGGCTGTTCCACACTCGGCCGTCTCCCTCCAACTGAAGCCTTCACACATTTTCCTGCTGGATTCACAGAGTGAACGTGACAGTTTTCAGGCGTCAGATGAACTAAAAATACTGAGCAGAATGTAGGCTGAGCTCTCTGAGGCTTCGCTGCTCTTACATTATCCTCTTTTATTTATTAACTTTAAATTCTGGCCTACTTCTTCCCCTCAGCACTATTAGCCCACTTTTACACACAGAGCAGGAAACCACCAGAAAGCTGCTCCTCCTCAGCGTTACCTGAACGATACCGTCAACACCTGCAGATCACAGATCTAACAGCACCTCCTCCATCAGCGGGGCTTCAAACCAACAACTGCAGACTTCCAGAGAGTCCGCTCGGAGGGTAGCTCATCGTTTGGAGCAATATGGAGGTGACATTATCAAAGAAAGGAGCAATAGTCACAGTCAATACTCCAATAAGATCAGCCTTCAGCGCTTAAGTGGAGAGAGATTCAGTAAAGTTGTCATTTGTCATTGATTGGTTGCACAAACACCTGGCAGGCAGGTACATACTGTCCTCTCTCTGCTGGGACTCTGATCAGTGCTGAAGGTAAGTACTGCAGTACAGGTATGTAGTATTTTTTTGCAATTATGAAAGAATACATTGCAACACAAGCAGACGTCAAGACCACCTACCTCACTAATGGAAACCAGCACAAAAATGACCATGAGGGCCTTTTTATTGTGCATCAGCCTCATGTTTGCTCGCATATTGCAGCGTCGATGAATGCTTCAGGTCGTGGTTTCACCCGTAAGACACAGCTGAGACGTGAGCCTGCAGAGAGCTGCACAGATTAATGACAGCCATGTGTAGGACAAACACGTCTGATAAAGCTAGCTTTCAGTCAAAACCCAGTCGTCAGGTTACGAGGAGGCTGTGGTAGATAGTTATTATTAAAAACATAATATAACCCTAATACGGAGTTTGTGGATGTTTTGGTGAAAGCTAACGAGCCAAAGGGCTAAACATCCAGACTCAGGAGTGGCTGCTAACGTTAGCCGGCACGAGCCAACTATCCTGCAAAGCTAACTGTGTCTGCATTTCTCAAACACACCTCAGTGTGAAGAACGAGCTGCATTTCATCTTCACATGTTTGAGGAATGGACTGATGCTTTTCTAACCGCCTCACTGACACACCGTGAAGCTGCTTCCTCCACTGAAGGATACGTTTGACTCCTAAATTAAAGTTATCATAAAGAAATATAGCTTAGAAAATAACAGTAATTCAACGTGGAATAAAATTAACTATAAAAAAATCCAGAATCCAGGAGTCAACTGAGAACAGAGATGGAGATTTTTCTGTATTTTCTAATGAATATAATTAGAAAACATAATATAACCGACCAACTGATTAATCGATAATGAGAATAATCTTTAGTTTCCACCCCAGGAAGTGAAATTGAAAACATTTGCACCTTTTTTATGGGTTTCTTCCAACATTCGACGCTGCCGTCTATCATGTAGTGGCAGACGCATTCGTCAGCGTTGTGTGTTAATCACAGCGTCGTGATTGATGTAATGTAGATATTTAACGGTAACATCACAAACGCTGTGACCCCCCCACCCCCCACCCACCCACACACACACACACACACACACACACACACACACACACACACACACACACACACCCATGGCTGCAGGGAGCTGAGCTGATGTCAGCCAGTCGTCAGGCTCCATTTAACATCACTAACAACCTGAATACATTAACGCCTTTTATTACACCTTTGCTGCTGGGACTCCCTGTGTGTGTGTGTGTGTGTGTGTGTGTGTGTGTGTGTGTGTGTGTGTGTGTGTGTGTGTGTGTGTTTAGCTGAGAGAACGTTCAGCAGATTCACTGATAAGAAAATAACCGAGTTTCACTGATCTGCTCGTGTTTCTTGACCTGTCAGACGTCGCCTGTTCCTGCGTCGCAGCATTAAAGCTACAAGCTAACGGCTATCACACTTGATCTGATACATTGTGTTTTTATGTTTTTATGATTATTTTCACATATGACACAATTTAAATACTTGAATTGGTTATAATGGTTTATTGACCTTTTAGCTTAGCTTGTACAGGTTTTAGGGATGTGAAGCATTTGAAGATACTCAAATGGCATCACAATAATCAAAAATACCAACAGCAGGAGCATTTCAGTGTTGGACTGTTGTAGGATGATCCAGACTTTCATTTCTCATTTATATGTTTATTTATTGTGTATATTTGTGTTCGCCTGTGTCTGAGCTGGAGGAAGCAGCTTTATGGACACGGAGGTTCTGCTTCATGATCTGCCTCCATCAGCATAAACAGACTCCAGCTCCACGCCGTCGTCTTCATGACTGAACAATACGAGCAGCGTCAGTGCTGTTTGTTCAATGGTACGAGCAGAATCCATGGAAATGAATAAATTTAGCCTTTATTTATTATTGACAGATATAATAGACAAAACAACAATAAAGCCCGAGCTGTAAAACGCCAGAATCACATAATGATAAATAAATATCGCTCTGTTTCACACTTTGGTTTAAAGAAACAACATTTCTGGCAGAGCTGCTTCTTCTTCTTCTTCTTCTTCTTCTTCTTCTTCTTCTTCTTCTTCTTCTTCTTCTCACCACGAACACATCGGAGCTGTTTTCATCTGGAGTCTCACAGTTCAGACGTAAACTCTCTCTGCGTGTCTGTGAACCAGTCTGTGAATGTTAAAACCAGACTTGGCAAAGCTCAGCTGAGCTCTATTAAGCCCTGCCAGCTCCACTGACATGATGCCATTAAAATGTGACCCGTGTTGAGAGAGGCTGGGTTTGCTCTGTGTGTGTGTGTGTGTGTGTGTGTGTGTGTGTGTGTGTGTGTCCTCACATTTGATATTCCAGCAGTGTTTCTCAGCAGTAAAGACCAGTGTGGGAATCTGGAACAGTGATGTTTAGAGAGGCTTAGAGCTGCTCAGCTCAGTCACAGAAAAACAAAATGAAGACTCTTATTCTGAAAATCTGACGGCCTGGTCGAGGGCAGAGAGGAGGAGAAATATTACTGCGCTGCGTTTCCACGCCAAGTCTGAATTTATGTGAAAAGAGCAAAATGTTTCAGCCACGCTAGCAGCTTCACAGCACTGTTCTTCCAACACTTTCCAGATATCTCAATAACTGTTTGACAGATTATTATTACATTTTGTACATTTGACATTCATGTTCCCGGGTTCCTCTAGCTCCACCATGTGGTTCATGTTGGACTGACTTTTCATCAGATCGTCTTACTGACGACGTTCCCATCAGCCTCAGCTGTGCTCTTTATTGATTGCTACTGTAGCAAATGTCAGCATGCTAACACGCTAGCATAAGATGGTAAATATCATTCCTGCTAAACATCACCATGTTAATATTGTGAGCGAGTTCCCAAGCTAGCATTAGCATGTAGCTAAAAGCACGACTGTCTGTCCTGTCATGGACATCCATGGAAACCAGTCTGGCAGTCTGGCCGGACCAACTGATGTCGCCTTTAAAACTTGGAGAAAGTTTTGGGTCTTGTGGTTTAGCCCCACCCACTGTGGTGTGACATCACTGTGATGCGTTCCTCCCCTCTGCTGCAGCCGCTCATCGGACTCCTAAATGAGACAAATCCTCCCGCTGCCAGCTCCTTTAAAAAGCCCATTTCCATCCTGTCAGCTCTCATTAAGGCTCAGAGAGGAAACACCTGACCGTTAGCCACCCACGCTCACTCGGACCTCATCAGAAAACTTAAATCTCTCAGTGTTCCTGTGCATGAGCTCGAGCTGATGAAAGAAATAAGCTTCACCTTTCCCTGCCTCACATCTGCAGACACACTTTATTTAAACGTGACCCCACACTCACATGGTCGCTGATTGACTGATGCTGTTTCACCAGAACAGAAAACCTGAATGGAAACTATAAATGTACTGTAACTGTAAATTCCACATCATGTTTGAGGTTTGACCCTTAATGACGGCGTCTCAGTGCAGCAGCGTGCAGGAAAGTCTTAAATCTGGGTTTAAAAGGACTTGGAGTTGGAGCAGATCGATGTTTTTCAGGCAGTTTGTTCCAGATGTGTGCAGCATAAAGACTGACTGCTGCTTCTTCTTGTTTAGGTTTGACTCTGTGGACACTCTGCAGACCTGAACCCAGACCACCAGAGAGGTCTGCCTGGTTCTTAACGTAGCAGCAGATCAGACGTGTTTTAGCTCTACCCAGCTAGCTACCAAGGTCGGTGGTTCGACCCCTGCCCTCAGCAAGATACTGAACCCCAAATTGTTAAAAAAAAAAAAAATCACACACAGAAATGCTTCATAAATACATCCCTTTACATGTATTTACAAAATTTGGTTCCCAAAACATCCTGGTAACATTACTTTTTGATCGCGGGAACGTTTTTTGAGCATTTTGAACACCTTGTTTCCAGATGTTCTGACGTAAAACCAACGTTATTGTTATGTTCCCAGAACGTTCTGTGAAGGTTCTGTGAAGGAAACCTTTGCTCAACACTCTTAGTGGGAAAGTTACCCAATAGAAACTTGTTAGGAACATTCTGGGAGTGTTACTGGAGCGTTTTTTGGTAGCTGAGTTTATAACTCAACCTTCATATTTTAACACCATTTCTTTGACAAACAGGAAGCTCTGGCTGGATGATGCAGCAGATGCACTCAGAGCTACGTCAGCTGGTCGCATTCTGTCTGCAGGACGAGCCCTCATGTTAATAACCCACCATACATACAGCACACGGCCCTCAGGAGGCATGAAAAATGCAGAAGTTTCCCTTAAAACTCTCATACATGTAACATTAGTAAGATGAGATACACACACACACACACACACACACACACACACACTCTGCAGGCTTCTCACCGAAGAGTAATGCTATTTCCCATCAACCTGAATTATGCGACATACTAAATACGGCACGCAGTGCTTATATACTGTGTGTGTAGGTGTGTGTCGGAGGGTTTTCACTTTGAATAATTGAAGCTCATGAGCTTCATGTTTGCAGGATGTGATGCATGTAATTTTTTAGATTTCATACTGTATATGTATACACACACACACACACACACACACACAAACAAACACACATACATGCACACAGAGGGGATTTTCATACTGCATACTGGACACTCTGAAAGTATAATCTCATGTAGAACTTTTCCAGCCATCAAACATTCATGCCTGTGGCTCTGATGCTCGCCCCTGAGCTGATTGGAAGGTGAAATGGACGTTTCCCTGTTCATGTTTCTGCTTATCTCCATGTCATGTTTCTTTGTACTTGTACTGCAGTTCAGAGTGAGCATTTACTCTCTTTTTACATGTTACATTCATTACAGGGCCATAGCAACTTGTTACTTTTAGATTTAAATGTATTTTTTTTTTTACATTACACATAATTTTACAGGCATGATAAGGGTTTTTAATCACTTCACTAATAGTATTACTGCATCAGTGTGCTCATTTTAGCCATGTGTTGTATGCATGTATCCTCATTAATCCTGGTGTGATCTGATTATCACTCCAACCTCCTCAGACCTCTCATCAGGAGCTGTCATAGTTCTGTGATGGTGAGTTTAAAACATCAGAAGAGTTCAGGTTGTTTCACCCAACAAAAAGCTGCTTTTCCTGCAGGTTGAAGGTGTTTCATGCTGACTCTAATGTGACAAAACAAAGGACAAACACTTTTTATATCATCATTTCAAGAGGTTTTGGATCTTAACTGAGCTGCAGTAGATGTTGGACAGTGGACAGTGAGACTGGACGGGGTAAATGTAAATGTCTTCTCGGGCTCTTTGACGTCCACTGAAGCCGACAGGAAGGTGACATTCAGGTGTCTCCACTCAATCGTGAATCAATCAGTTTTGGCCTCCGGAGCTCCGTAACAACCAGCCAGTTTCTAACAAAAGACCTTCGCCTCCTGTAATCCTGTTACTACACCTCCGCTGCACCGTCCCTCCATCACCCAGAGGAGGGTTTACTATCCGACATGCAGGAGGGAAGGTCACGGAGACTCGGTTTGTGTTATCAGACAGGGAGAGAGGCGTCGGGGTGTTGCTGCTGACCAGCAGTCGACATGCTGGAGGAGCTTCTGATGACAGCTTCATCTCAAACTATCAACAAGCTGAACGAGCCGCTGGATTTCCTGCTCAGCCTTCTGCATCTCAGTCAGAATACTAAGTGTAGTACATGTACACAGTACATGTAGTGAAGGAATAAGAGAGCAAAAAACGTGGCAAAAAGAATTAATCCCGTTGGCATTTTTGAGCAACAAATCTACAAGTCTGGGGGGAGAAAGGGTTATGAGATCTACACAGCATTTCATAAATCTGCTGTGATTTGGTGGAAAATAATCATTCACTACGTTCCTACACTGGAGGGGTACAGATGATAACAAAGGAGGACAGGCCAGCCACATACAGTAGTAAGCAGTAGTGGTAAGTAATCTGAAATATTACACGTTTGTTACATGAAAGAATCCATCATTTACCAAACTACCAAATGCCCAGGGGTTAAAATAAAATAGATATGTCTCCATCATAAATAAATAGAGTAGAAAGGCTGCATTTACATGCCTGTATATAAACCTGTATAAACATGGTGAAAAATGAATTGAAGATATAGGCAACAACCTCAGTGGTGACTGTACTTTGTACAAATAGGAGTAAAGTGTCAGCAGTAAATTATGTACATGTGCAAGAGAAGCAATAAAATATAGTCCAGGATGATATAACACAGAGCTGTACAATTAAATGGTTGTGAATGATGCCTAATGAGTGCCTCAGTGATAAATGTCTGCAGTGCAAATGGGAGGCACAGAGGTGATGATGAAATCTCTCCACTGCTCTGATTGGTCAGTGGCTTTTGGCAGATTTTGATCTGATCTTTGTGGGTTAAGCACAAAGTTCTGGGGATGAATATTTAATTGAATTTATAAAGCAGAATTAAATTTCCACAAACCCGAGAGGCTTTCAGGGACATTTGGGGAAATAAAGTACTCCTTTGTTTCATAATATGTGCAGTGTAAGATGAGAAAAACTTGATTTTAGCCCTGCGAGCATCAGCCGCTTGGACATTAGGATCCAGCAGATGAAAGTCTCTGATCCACTTTGTGATCCTGATCCCTGACTTTAGAAACTAGACGGACAGCTGCTTTGTAAACAGTGTCAGACATCCATTCATCATAGTCAACTGTCTCTGTCCATCCTCGTGGTCGATACCACGTCAGCTCTACATCTCTGACGTCTCCATCGTGATTAAATGTCAGAAGCAGCGACGTGAAGAAGCTGTCGTCTTATCGAGGTCAACGTTTGTTTACTTTGTTTAGTTTTTCATGAGACCTTTTTCAACCTGTATCCTCCATCATCTTTTACCTGTGTCACTGTTCCTTGATGCGATGCTCATTTGGAGGTGAAATATAGGTAGATGCAGAGACTCTGTTGAACAACACTGGAGAAGCTGGATCACACAAGAGGCATCATGGGAGTTTATGCAGGTCAGAACAGGTGAGGTCACGGGCACAGAGAGACATCAAGGAGTCCTGAAGGATGGGGAGGGGGTCGAGGTCGTTAGCGGGCGAAAAGAGACGAGATCCCCGGAGGAGGAGGGGAGGGAGGACAGGTACGACAGGTAAGACGGGTACGACAGGTCGGTCCCTCAGAGACATGTCGGGGGAATAGAGAAACGATGCTGCCTGCAGATGATTAATGTTGAGGTTAGAGCGGTTTGCTGAAGGTTAGGTGAGGACTGAGGCAGGTGAGGACTGAGGCAGTGGTCCCAGCTCGCCGCCATGACACCTGTGGACAGGGACGGAGGGTCCATTCGTTCGAAGGACTCCCAACAGGCCGCAGATGAACCTTCACTCGTCTCTCCTGAGCCTCCCCAGCCTCAGTTTTACCTCCACGTGCTAAATTACATCCCAGAGACATTTGTCATCTGCAGAATTCAGCAGTGAAATTTAAAATGTCTCTTCATTAAACCTTCTTTGATATCGCCAGATTTTTAAAAAGCTATTTTTTCCTGCAGTTATTTTGAAGACGAGTGCAGTGACCTGCGGTGATAAACACCACAGAAACATATGAATTTGACTCCACGCGACACCATTAAACAGCGGGATGAGGATGTGACTGTGTGAAGAGCTCAAGCTATCGCCTGAGGTCTCGTTCAGATTTTTACCCCTGAAGGACTCTGACATGCAGAAACTCGGTGACAAATTAGGAAACTGAGCTGCTGCAGTAACAGAATTAAAGCCTTCACAAAATGAAACAGGACAAAGAAGCAACAGACTCTGGTATCTCCACTGCAAACTCCTTTAAGCTCTCAGAACTTTATTTTAAATTCTTGAGAAGATCTCAAAGTTTCCAAAGATAACAAATCTGCCAGGTGGAATTTGGGGTGTCTGAAATGATGAAGGAGACATGTGGAAAATTTCCATCTCAAGGAATAATGCGACCATAAATCATCCTGTCCAAGCTGCATTATCTTTGTAAAGTGCAGATTTGGCTAAAACTGACAAAAATGATTTCAGACTTTTTCAGATAAAGGGTTTTTGTGGCTAATTTTTGCTCTTTCTTCAGCTGCGAGCAATTATTCTGCATTTTGGGAAATACTCGAGTGTGAAAGGAGAAGATCGACATACGTATGTTAAATATAAAGCTACAGCCAGCAGCCAGTTAGTTGAGCTTAGCTTAGCACAAAAAGTGGAAACAGGAAAAGCTGATTGATCTGAATCACCTGTTCTACACCTGTTGTCCGTTTGCATGTTGCTCAAATTAATCTCTCTGTTTCGACCACTAAACATCTGGAACCGTCAACTAAACTGCCTGCAGATACAAAATCTATATACAAGACAATTTCATGCAACTGTATTTCCTTTTTCCATGTAACATATAGTCACTATAAAGGCAATAAATATATAATGAACGAGTGCATTTTTTATTTTCATGTCAACAGCCTGTCACACATGGGAAAACACAAGAGTATGAAGTGGACCTCCACACTGAGAAGGTTTTCCGCTCTTCCTTCTCTTCTTCCTTTTGTTGAGCTCTTTCTTCTAGAATTTCTTAACTCAAGTGTGACACACAAACAAATAGGTTGGTTGCAGATGACGTCACTCTTTTGTTGTGGTGCGAACTGCAGATGGAGGGCAGGAAGGGATTTTCGGCATAGGAAGCACTATAACACACACTCAAAATGCTGATGTTTTGTGTCATTCATGACACAAAATCAATCAAACTAAGAAACCATGAGGAGCTTTTTTGAAGTACCAAAAGCTGTTGCTCAAAAGGGTGAAAAAAATGACCAAGAAAAGGCAGAAAAATGGGTTGTTAACCATCTGCGGTCGGCAGGAGCTGAGTCGGATAATGGTGGAAATGGTGACTCATTAGCTATTGTCTAAATCTATGGTGACAGATTTTAGTAACAGCTACAAGCAACACAACTAACACTTGTTAAATTTGCATTAATGGTTCCACATAAGACAGCTGAACGTAAAAAACGTGCAACCCCCTGGTTTATGTTGTTCACAAAACCTGAGGCTATTTCTTGGGTTTATCTACATAGCCTCATAATGGATAAAAGGTGGTTAAACGTCTATTTCCCTAATAGTCTTGTTATTTACTACTGACCATGAATCCATCATATTGCGTTTCTTTAACGTTTGCCATGGTGGAGCGGTGTTAAAACCTAACGTGCTACGCTGATGTTTGTTTGAGTCTACTTGTAATTAGTCAATCAAGAGGCAACGTCAAGTTCCTTGGTTTCTGATTGGTTGGGGGCGGGATAATGGCGTCAGAGTGAGGGCAAGGGTGTGTGAGACCGGGCAGTGTCTCGGTATGTCGCGGCCTGACCGCCTCTCGGAGCGGGGACGGAGACAACGTTCTGATATTCAGCTCGTCAGTATTTGGTCTCTGAACTTTAATAAGAGTTACAGTGAAGTGATTAGGCACAGAAAATCACTGTCGCTGCTTGTGTGAGTTGAATGAAGTGTATTAAGACTGTGAGAGTTAGTGTGAGCGTTCAGCTAACGTCAAGCTAACAGCCGAGCTAACATCGAGCTAGCATGAGGCAGCGTTGGCGTTATTAGCTTGAAGGCTAACTACCACGCTTCCATCAAATGAGCGCTTTCGAACATTAAACTGCATTAACCGCAGTGCTAGCCGTTAGCCAACTCCCGAGAGGAGATCAGCGACCAGACGAGGAAGCGAGATTGCGCACTTCGCGACCAGCTGAGGCTCAGTTGTACCTCCGGCGATGAGAGACTGACTTTTCTTCACGTTGCCGGGGGCCGAGGCGAGGAGCCGTTTTCTTCACGAGAGCCAGGACCGCTGTTAGTCACGAGGAGCCGCTGCACGGAGACTCGAACCCAGAGGCAAAACTGACATCCGAGGGTGAGTAACCCGCTTCACGGCCACATTCGGCGGCAGACATCGGTGGTTAAACGCGTAGCATCAACTATGAGTCCTGCTAGGTCTGTTAGATTATTAGTTTATTTACTGCAAGTGAGTTCAAAGGTGTTCAGTGAGCTAAAGGGACACAAAGAGATTTAAAGGTATTTGAAATGTGTTTTAAAGTACTCCATAGGTGAGTCTGCACACAGTTTGAGTAACTTTTCTTTAATACAGTAAAACAAACACACTCATTTCATACTAGAAGCATATAATACAGTAATTTTACTGCAGTGAGTGTAAGTGAACAGAACTGGGTGCTGTTCATAAGGCCTGTAGACCAGAACAGTGTTACAAATGCTTTCATTTGGTTTGAGCGGGTCGTTGGTTATATGTACTGCCTCAAAAACAGTTCAGGGTCAAATCCAACATATTTTCAGTTCTTTCCTCATAATTTCGTCTAAAGTTGAACAGTAAGAACTTTCCTCAATCTCATCCACTGTGGTTTTTCACAAACAAAAAAAAGAGAAGAAATGAGGGACGATGGACAAGAAGGATGAAAGTATCGAAGAAAAGAAAAAATGAAGGGCTAGTGGACGAGGAAAGAATGGAGGAAAAGGAAAGAAGGATGAAAAGAACAAAAAGATGGAAGGAGGAAATGTGAAGAATGTGAGAGGGGAAGAAAAAGGAGATGAAGTTAATGTGAGAATGGAAGGGAGGAGGAAATGAAAAGAAGGGAAGAAGGAAGAAAACGTCAAGAAAAGAAAGGAAGACAGGACAGAAAGAAGAAATGAAACAAAGCAGAAAAGAAGGGAAGAGGAAGAAGGAAAAGGATAAAAAGAAGTTAAAGCATTAATGGTCAAAAGAAGGGCTGCAAAAAAGGAAAGAAAAAGGAATGATGGCAAGAAGAAAGGAAAGCAAAGAGGAAAAACAAAAGGAAGAAATCTGGTAATTGAGAAAGGATGGGGAAATGTCAGGAACACAAGAAATTGAAGAAAGGAGAGAAGATATCGAGGATGGGAAGGCAAAGAATGGAAAAAGGCAAGAGAGGAATGAAGGAAGAAAGGTAAGATTGTCAGGAAGGAAGGAAAGGAAGACATGGAGTGTACACATTTCCTGTCAAAACTAAAGGAAGCTGCTTGACATTTGGATCATAATGTTTTCATCCTTTAACAGATGTTTTCCTCCTTCCTCCTCCATGCTGATCCCTCTCTCATGGTGGTGAAAATGTGCAGATGGACCAGAAATAAACATAAAAGATTCAGTCCTCCTCTTAGCAGACGGAGGTCAGCGAGGAGCAGAGCTCAGCGGTGTTTGTTCTGCAGCCGTCCACGAGCGGCGAGCAGCGAGCGGTCGGCTTTAAAAGGGAAAATATGTTTCTTTCATGGGACCGTGTGGTAATGGGAACTGATGTCACGCCATGTTGCATCAAAAATGGAAATAATCCACATCAATAAATAAAGTGCGGGTGAGGGTCCGGGAGCTGCAAATCGTCCAATCAAAATCAAGGAATGAAGTCAAACCGAACTGCAGTGTATTTATATTTATTTTATTTCCTTCAGAGCTGCTCTGAGATCAGCGAAGTTCTGCACTGTGACGTATTTATGGCCATTTTAGTTGTTCTACATTAGTTTCTGCTCCTAATTCCAGCGGGAAAGTATTAGTGTTTTTTTTGTTTGTTTGTTTGTGTGTTTGTTTTGTTTTGATTGTTTTAATGTAACTTGATGAAAGAAGGAAAAGAGAAATAATGGGTTAATAAAAATAAGACCAAGAGTCTGCAGTGAAGCTAGCAGCTGATGTCAGTGTGTTAACATGCTCACAGTGACAACTTAGTTTAGAAAGTAATGTTTTCCAGCAGTTTGTCCTCATTACTAAAGCCTGCGTGTATTTTCATATTAGTTGCTGCTCTGTCGTTCACACCGCTGGAGACGGAGCCTGTGAATGCTTCGTTCCTCTACAGGTTATCATGATGCCGCCTGGCGTTAAACTGCTGAAAAACAATGTTTTCTTTCATCATATAGTCAAATTTGTTGTGGCTGAGACATGTTTTGATTTCAGTGGGTTTAACATTTGAACACGTTTCACATCCAGATAATTAATGATATTAATTCTGTCTATATCACACGTCATTAAATGTTTTTGAATATTTGTCCGATCATCCTTTGTCCGACCTCTGACCTTCTGCAGGAGGTTTTATTATTGTCTCAGAACGTCACATCAGATACTTTATGATTGGAGGTTCAAGCCTCTGCTGTGAGCTGGAAACACTAAATATGAGTAAGAGCTGGAAATGATGTGCAGATGCTTCCAATCGGCCAGATGGTGGCGCTGTAATTAAGGCCCAAAATTCAGTGTTTGCCTGGAAGACGCTCGTTGCTGCTAGCAGCTTTAATTGTAACCGAATGAGCTGTTTCCTTCTGTTTCAGGTTTGAACCCACGAATTGCAGCTATATTTGTTACATGTGTGACGTTTGCTGCTGCGTTATAGATATTGTTCAAACTGTTTCTGGTTCAGACTCAAACTGTCAGAACATCTGTGAAGCAGCTCTGTATTGAGCGCTGTTTAACCTGCAGTGAGGCGCTCGGCCTCATGGGAAACGTGTCCCGTTCTTCTCCCGCACCATCCATCAAGGCCGCCGAGGGAGGCGGCGGGCTGTTTGGTCTCAAGAGGAAAAGCTGTGGCTCTGCGGGTTTCTGCTTTAAATCCACACAAGAGCAGAAGGACGCGAGCTCCCGCGATAAATAAACGTTTTGTGTGAAATAAATCAGAGGAGAGTTTCATCGTTCAGTGTCGCAGCAACTCCACAGATCGAGACGAGGAGCCCGCTCCTATTCTATCAGCTGGAAAAACACCAAAACCAGGTTTAATTTAGTCTCATCAATCATTTGAGAGCAGGAAGAGTTCACTTTTATTTAACTGTTACTTAATTTTATTTATACATGCAAAGATGGATTCAGATCCTGAACAGAAGCTCATTCCCGTTACGATTAAATACATGAAACATTTACTTGAGATTATAAATATAGATTTTTGTATCCCATAAATGTGATGCATATTATTACATCATAATTAGCCATTATTATGCCAATTATTATGCCATCATTTTGTGTTAATTGACCTTGTGGATGGTAACGTTGAGCCCAGTATTTATATTCATGTGAAAATTACTGTTTGTCATATTTTTATACATCAAAGAAGATTAGATGAGGTTCTCACAATTATATATTATTTTCAATTAAAATTGTTGATTTTATCTGCTTCAGTACATATATTTGCTGTGAATCACTTCCTGTGTTCTCCTTTGAGGAATTATTCTGAAATCATGTTGATCCCCTTCAGTTCTGCTTTAATTCAGCACTCGTCTACGTAGATGGAGAGCTTATTTCGATCCAGCCGACCAATTATTTATTATATACTTAATTTTAACAGCTTGCACTGCTTGTATGTTGGTATAATGAGACTGTTGGATTTGAGAACCTTGAAATGCAGAAAAGGCAGAGGAACCTTAAGTTAGACTGATCTCTCTTTAATGCTGCTGCATGTTCTGTGAAACTGTCAGCTGGACCACCCACTTTAATCCTGTCTGCCTTTACTTTAAATTCTGATGACGCTCCCAAAGTTTCCTAATGTTTCCATCTGTCAAGCTGAATTTTGGGGAAACATCTCTAAAATAATGCAGGAGACATCAAGAATGTTTCCATCTGATGGAAAGAGGCAGATTAAAAAAGAAGCTGCCTCTTTCCAAAACAACAGAACTGTCAAATCATCCTGGAAATGATCTTTAGAAGATGGTAAGACCAAGAAAAGTTAGAAATCTGTCTTTATTCTTCTTGTAGGCAAGAAACTTTGTCTATTTTTTATTAAGTCCTGCTGTTATTTCCAATCTTCTGGGTGAAACAGAAGCCGCAGCTTCTATAACACCAGTATTTTCCAGGTCATCTAGGTATATGCTAACATTAATTTGAGTCGCTTCAGTAATTCAGAGTAATTTTACAGAAGTCTAAACTCTTGACCGAGCTGTCCTCCCCGCGGCTGTGAGAGTGTTTTCTAAAGACACCTTCCTCCCACGCTTTGGAGGGGAAATAGAGAAACCTCTGTGGATGAAGCTGTGATGGAAACAGAGCCAGCGTAGCATCGCGGTGACACGGAGCAGACCTGGCTCCCACAATGCATCAGCTGTCCTCAAATATCAATTTTGCACTTGACTTCACATGGCTGACTCCCCATCGAGAGCTCCTGCGGCTCATTCCATCCATTTGTCATTAGTAGATCATCAGCGGGGGTCCACACACTCACACACACACACGCACACACACAAACATATACCATGTTCACGCCGCAGGCAGTCGTCTCTACAGCACGAGCCTGCTTTCACCCACAAGTCTGCAAACAAGTCGTCAAACTGCTGAGACAGATTAAAAATATGCCTGAAATGAAGTGAAATGAGCTGAACTGTAGAGTCTGAAGAGTTTGCAGGGTGGTGTGTTTTTTTTTTCTTTTTTAATCACCTTTCAAAACCAGAAACAGAAGAGTAGAAGTGTAAGGAATGGTTTGAGCAGTGTCCGCTCTAACGTTAGCATGTGTGGCTACATAGCTTACGGCCGTTAGACCTTAAGCACATGCCATTTCCATGATCCTCACAGTGGAAATTATTCTATTCGTCTTCATTGTCAAATTTGATTTCAGACTCCAGCTCCATTTACAGCTTTCCTGCTCATACCGGCTTTAAACCATGACCATCTTGGCTCGGTATGTAGTCGAGGGCTTCAGGAAGAAGCCAGTAACCTGCAGGTTATCGGTAGCCAATGGACCAATCACCTCTGTAGGCTGGAACACATGTGTCTGCACACATTCCCAAAAACACACCTGTCGCACAACATGCACTGGTGAGAGAAATCAACACACAACCAAGTGCGACCACACTCGTAACCGCTCTTACAGTAATGTCAGTTATGTTATAATCCAAGTGATGTGCTGAACTGAACTTCATGCGAACCTGAACCAAACCGACTTGTTTGGCTGAACTGTTGTCTGACTGCTCTATGTGCCAAAATCAACCTTTTGATTTAGAGTAGCTGCCAGTTATTCAGTGTTCTTTAGTGACTCCTGGTGGTCACTTACCATAGAGCAGTGTTTGGGCATTGGCTTTCTACTTCCTGCGTGACAGGAAGTTACTCTTAGTAATCTGAAAACGGCATGTATTTCAAGGATACAGTCTTAATTTTAGATTTATGGAGTTACTCAAAACCCCAAAGTAGAAGTCAGACTCGGAGACCGTGTAAAAATTAAACCAAGAGCAGTTAGGTTAGTGGAGGCAATCCAGAGCGATGGATGGAGGCCGGCTGGTCTGTGGATTGTGAATCAGGCAAACAGCAGAACAGGGCAGGCGGAGGCTGAAATCTTCAGGTAGAACACTGAAGGAGAGTACTCGTCTTGCTTTAGTCTTACCTGGTTTTCAGTCAGGCTTATTTAATAATGATCATACCAGGAATCGTGTACTTTTCAGTTTCATGCTCGTCATTATAAGCAAAGCATCACAACATCACTCAGTGTTCCAGAGAGTTTCTGTACCAACATGTTTATCGTGCTGGATATCAGAAAGGTGGAATTCAGTGAGGCCACTGAACTCTTTCCCTTCTAATCTGAAGTGCTGCTAACCTGAAGCACACTGACTCCTACACAAAGCCGTCAGCTGACCTGAGCTGCTAAATTGAGTCATTAGCTAACCTGAGTTGACTGCCAAACAGGTTCTAAGGTGCTAGCTTTGAAAGTGTTACAGTAAAGTGTGTATTTTATTGCTTTTTGTGCACTATTTCCAGTGTTTGTGCTAAGCTCAGCCACACCACTGTGCTGGGTGCATAGAGATAAAACTGGTATCTGTTTTGTATTTGTTGATAAAGGGTAGTGATGGTTTGGTGAGTGCGAAGTATGAAACTCATAGTTGTCAGCTAGAGGAATGATTTTAACCATAGCTTCTGTGACATTAATTAAAAAGAAAATTAAAAACTTAAAATGAACTTTTGTTTCATGCTCCAATCCAAAGTGGAGCAAATTGACCTGGACAGTCTTGATTTTTAAGGTTTAGGTTGAGATTAGAAACGCTCTCTTGAAACTGTTGCCCTCCATTTGATTTTGTGGTGAATGTAACAGCATAACGATCATGTTCCGCCTTAACTCGCTCTGTATGAGAAAAGTTAAACAACAAAAGGAGACTTGAGCATTTTGGTGTCACCAAAGTTTCGGCAGACTTCTCCTGTCCAGACGGTTTGTCCTGCGGCGACGGCAGGGCGCCATGATCTGCAGTACAAAAGAGAGAAATGTGACGTTTGTTGGTGAAGCCAAAAATCCCCATCGCTTTCATGGAGTCACCTAATTATTCCTCTAGAGGTCCAATTAGCCCAACGGTGGCTGGACATGAAGCAAATCGGTGGTTCAGCAAGGAGTCAATGGATTGGCTGTCTGCACACTGGGTACAAAAGATGCTAAAAATACACTGCTTTGGTTTCCTCATGCAATTTCAGAGCTAATTGTATGTTTAAATCAGGAGTAAAAGTTTTCATTTTCTCTGAGAAAACTTTTAATTGTTACGGCGGTGGCACACGGATGTGACGATTCTTTTAAGCGACAAAAAACTGGAACAACATGCTAAAGACTACACAGCGTCTTTTATTTTAGCGAATGACTGAATGCAGTTCTGTTATTTCACACAAGCGACCAAACAGCAAACATATGCCAGAACATAATATGGTTATGTAATACAAGAGTCAAACCTCCTACTGCGAATGTAAGCTAGCAGAAAGTTTCAAACTCAAACCAAGTGAAGCAAAGACTGAAAATAACACCCTGAATTAACACGCTGAGTTAAGATACAAAATGAGCATAAGGTGGTGCAGGGCGTCATTTCGTCAGTTCATACTCAGCATTGAATCTGAACTGTGAGTTTAGACCTTCATAAATTGGAGTGAAGAAAAACCTCCATGGATTTTATACATGAAAATCCGTGCACAGGTTTTGGTGAAAACTACTGCACATGTGGAAAAACTAGTAGTTTTGAGGCTGAAGAGCACAAGTTTGAAAATGAAACACATCTGTGGATGTGGAGTTAGAAAAAAGTGAGCTTACCAGACTCCAGCAGCCTGTTTAACATCTCTCCATTAGCTAGCGGCTCGAGGCTACATTAGCACTAGCATAATGCGCCCTTCAAAGGTCGTGTCTACCATGCTCACGAGAAGGGTCCATTCCCAATGGCCTCATCTTTTTCTTCTGTCATTATGCCTTTGTATTTCCTGCATTGTGCCTCAGTGGCTTCTAGACACAGTTGCCTTGCAAGTGTTGTATTCGTGACTTAACCACATGAATGCCAAACGTGTACAAACTTCCCACGTTGACATGTGCTCGGCTCTCAGGTGGCTCATTCCCTGGAGCCAACAGCAGCACACCGGCCTACGGGTGAGTCGTTAAGCTTGTGTATTAGATACAAGACGCGTCACTTGGGTTTGTTTTCATTGACCAACTGTTGTATTGAGTCTCAATTTGAGTATCTTTGCTTCCTGGGAACCAGAAGAGATTTTGTCAAGAGAAGGACTGATTCATTGGTATTCAGTTGAACTGTGGGTTTTGCGTTGAGCGCTGACTGCCTCCTCGGTGGAGGTCAGAGAGCATTTTCTAGTTATGGACTGTATTTATATAGCGCTAAGTGGACAGCCGCTCTACCTCCTGAGCCACAGCAGCCCATTCATTAAAGTATCTAGTTAGCTGGTAGCTCCGTCAGTGACGGGCTGCTTCACCCACAGTGTGTGAAGGAGAGAGATGCTGCACCTCCATCCGTCCTTTACAATCAGTGTAGACCACACATGACCAAACCTACCCATTCACTCATGTTGAGTATCAGTGTGTACTAAACTGTGCAAAGTCAGTACTTCCTATGTGCAATAAGGCTAAATTCAGCCATAGTCTGTTTCACTCTGCTTTATTTATTATGTTGTTTAGTTATTTATGATATCTTGCTTTTATTTACTGATGCTACTTGCTATCACACTGTTCCCTTTGCTGCGGTAAAACTGCAGATTTTCCTTCTGTGGGATTTCAGCTAAAAAGTAACCTGATTGGACAGATTTCTTTCTTCCTGTTGATGGGAGCTGATCGGGACAAATTCCAGCTGTGATGTTTTAGTCAAATCACTGTTATCACTCTTGTTTTTATTTTTTGACTTTGACGTGGTAGAAAGCTGCGTTACCATGATCTTTAAGAAACACAATTTCTCCAGACTGAGTTGAAAATTCTTACCCAGTCTTTTAAGTTTCCCCCTGACCCAAGCGAACATCCATCTTATCTCCTTCCTTTCTTTGTCTCCTTTCTCTCTGCTCTGCTGTGACCGGCCAACATTCAGGACTGCATGTTAAGCAAAGTTTCTTTAACAATTGATACCGGCGAGCGTAAAGCACAGACAAATGGGCCGGGATGTGCACCATCCATCACACCCACAGAAGACTCATTGTTTGCAGATTTTAACCTAGAGGAGTTCCTCCCGTTCTTCTCCTGTGAGACCCACAAATCATGAGCTGACAAGGAGAGCCGAGCCGAGCCGGGCCGGGCCATGGAGCTCACGGGTTTATCGTGGAGAAAAGAGAGAGTCCTCCATTTTGTCTGATCGAAACAAAGTTTGTCCAGGAATCTGCCTTCTGAATGGCATCAACAGCTTGCTAATAGCAGCTTGTTTAATTAATAAAGTTTCACTTAATTATCCAGATCTTTTTATTTGTCTCTGTGTGGTAGATCGCAGCTGTAGTGGCAGTAAAAGAGTCTCTCTCTGACGAGCAAACTGGAAAATTAAAGTGTTGCTTTTGTCATCACGGTGCAACGTTTACCTAAAAAGTGTTTGAAATAAAAGGACAGCAAGAGCTTGAAACTCAGCAGGAGTTCGATGCTGGCGAAGCAGCAGCGGTGAAGGCAGTCATGATGTAACCAGGTTGGAAATGTCCAGGGGATGGTGAGACTTCAGCCGGAGAACAGAGAGATCCTGAACGCGAGCCAAAAGCTGAAAGGTTTCTCCTCAGAGATCAGAGATTGATGAAGCTGCTGCTGCTGCAGGACGAGTTCGGTATCACTTTTCTTCATTCAATGACTTCTTTCCCAATTATCTCTATTTTTACAACAGCGTATTAGGGCCACAGTTTGGTTAAAGAAAAGAAAGCTGTGATATTAGGAGAAAAGTTTGAATTTTGTTCAAATCCAGTCAAAATTTGTAGAAAAGCTGCTTCAAAACACGTCCAGCTGGACTCAAAGATAGTGGAACTGGTTTAATTTCATTTCTTCTTAAATCTCTAAAGGGATGTTTGTTGAGGTGGTTTGACAGGAGAGCTGACGGACACTTCTCACCTGTTAGTTGACATTTTCTCCTAAATCTGAGCGTCTGAAGCCCTCTTTCAGGTGGCAGAACTGGTCAATCTGCATCCCATAATTTCTGTCACTTTCCCAAAACCCACAATCTAAACACCACGTCCACTTCCTGCAATGAACTTCTCTTTCTTTTTCCAACTATTTTTATCCTCATTTGTACATCACGTCTCTGTGACGGCAGGCCTCTCACCAGGTTTTGCGTGGGCAAAATGGGAAAAAGAGAACGTCTGAAAATTGCTTCTCAGGTCTCGGGGGAAATTTTGCGTCTTGAGAAAAGTAGGTGTTAAACCTGCAGCCAGATTTCAGCAGACAGAAGCCGTGAGAGAGAGAGAAAACAAATTAAAATGAAGATGCTTTGTGAAATTACTGAAGCAGCAACCTGTTATTTCACAACGTGAACTTTTACAATGATCATACACACACACACACACACACACACACACACACGTCTACAGAGGTAATTTAGCCAAACAAGTTTAAAGATTTAGTAAAAGTCTTGCTCACATAATTTTTATCTTATTCAATTTACGACAACCATACATTATTACTGTTGGTGTAAACAGATTTATGTCCTCACAACATGAGGCATACATGGAGACACACACACACACACACACACACACAAAGTGGAATGGAGCTCCTCTGTCTTGTTCAGACACCAGCTTCAAAGTGCATAATACACACCAAAAGTGTATTATATGGCTAATCTGGTTTGAGATGATCAACATAATCAATTTGCTGATAGACAGTTGTGTGAAATTATTAGTTACACATTCAGCAGTGATGGAGCGACACTCATAAACTTGGAGTTGTGTTTTGTTTCCACCTGATGGACGTTAGTCCAGTATTCGCTCTCTTTAAGCTCTGTTTTGGTCAACTCTTTTTTTTTAAGCTTCTAAATGTTCCACCCTGTTCACCAGCTGGTGTCTAACTGTGAGCAGGTCGTGTGCTGATGGTTTTTAGAGCCTTTTTTTTTATGGCTGGAACCACATTTCCATCAAACTTTGGCAGTATAGTACCCTTGAACCCTGTACGTAACTCATACCTGCATGCACCTAAACCCTGTCTGTTTTACATTTCCACCACAGACAGTTCTCTTAATGCAGGCAGGCTTGTTATCAGGGTGAACCACCACCAGTAAACGAGACCTTTCTTGGTATTGAAAAGCTGTAGCATTGATTGGCTGACCCACACTAATCTATACCAGTGATCATGAACTCTTAAAGCTCCAGTACTTCATTTTTCATTCTGTGTCCTGGCTGCTTTGAATGATTGTGTTGCTCCTTTGATGTAATTTTACAAAGTTTCACATTGATTCCTGAATTGTTTAATTTTTATTATCATATATCATGTAAAATTTTTACTTGGCATAGGTAGGACTCGCATCTGACATCTTTACTCTTGAATTCCTCCATAAATGACGCAGAATGTGTCACTTCTGATGTTAATTTGCAGCTCGCCTCCTAAATGTCCGTCCTCGGATGCGGTCGGACGACTTGTCATCCAAACTGGCTTGAAGCAGACTGAGACCTTCAGATAAACAAACATCTGAAATAAGCTGGTCAGTGAACAGGATTCACCCTCTGTGAGTCTGTTTCTTACGTAGCAGCTAAATAAAACGATTTGGAGAAATTTGTCCCGTCGGCCACCTCGTCTAACCTGCAGCTGTCTCCCTCCATCACCTGATTTGATGTCAGGACAGAGCTGCTGTAATATTACTAAAGACTTCCTTAAAGAGTGAAGCGGTGGCAGCGGTCTGGTTAATATTCCCAGAGGGACGTCCTTTAAAGATGTGATAAATGATAGAGAACACGGCGTCTGACACCTGCGATTAGCTAACATTCATCAACAGGAACTAACCACTCCCCTAGAAATGGCTTCCAGGAAACATAACCCCTCGTTATAATAAATGTACCCATCTCTGATAATAATTCACAGGAAAAAAAGAAAAACGAGAGTGTAAATGAGTGGCTGGAAGCGAAGCTGCGAGTCTGCTAACAGGAACAAATGATGAAGTAAAGATTTGTCCTGACGGGGAAATATTAATCTGTTCACAGTCGGACAGCGTGGAATTAAAACAGAAAATAAAACAACTTTATAAATAAGAAGAAGGTCAAGTGTGTCTGCAGGAAATATGCTGGCAGCCATTTTCATGCTGCACGACGCTGCACGAACGTGAAGGTTCCTGCTTTCCTGAAACTGCACAAATGTTTACAATTTTTGGGACCAACAGCACCAATCAGGTGGAAGACAGAGCGTCCAGAAATGGCCAATGACATCAGTTCAACAAGTCATGTTTAAAGGCTGCAGACAAATATGTAAAAGCTCAAATATGACTGCAAGTATGCTTATTTTACCCTGACGTTCCTGTTCAGTCATGAAAGGCTTATCAGTGCAGCGAGGCAATAACTGTTTTTATCATTTCTATCTGCCTTCTGTTATTATTTAAGCGAGTATGCCTTCAATTATAGAATTAATCCACTGCTGTAAGTATTTTGAGGGGCATTTGCAGGAGGCAAAGCGGGAAATTTCCTGTAATCCCCCGTAAAATAATTTGATTCTGCAGAGATAGTCGATTCGAGACTTTTTCATTATAAGCAAAAGTCCGGACGGCTTTGATGGAGCTCAGGACTCGTCCTGAGGATGGTGGCACTACTCCAAAGGATTTTCCTGTTAAACTCAGGATCAGTGTGTTACCGCCGTCCTGTCTGATGAGCAGGAAACATGAGTTACTGTTAGACCCTGAGCAACTTTATGGGGAGATTTCAGTAATTAATAAGTTGCAGCTGCTCTGCCATCCATGCACAAAGTGTGCACACATCTTCTCTCCTGTGAGCTGCTGCAGACATTTAATCAGCTGCATGCAGAAGATTCAGCGCCGATCACTCTACGCTCGCTGATATCTGGATGACTTTTTATTGATAACGCTCAGCCTGGTGCAGACACTCAGACAGTTGTGTTTTGATGCTTGTATCGATCTGCAGTTGACGATAATTCGTGCTACTTCTAAATTGATATTAAATTCAACTTGAATATGCTAATTCTGCAGTACTTAGAGGTAGTACTTTGCAGAAAGCCATGAAACCGTGAAGCCCGGTGTGTGCTCAGGAGCTCTGAGCAGGTTTAAATGCAAATTCATTTACATTCATTACATGTTTATCTGCGGCTGAAAATTACGAGTCGCTGCCATCACTCCGACAGCCACAAGCTCAAAACACATAACTGCCGCCGCTGTGCGATTCAGTACATTTGATTTGATAACTCAATAAAACACAGGCGGCAGCCACTTGGCTGCAGAATGAGTCCTTCTCACACTTTAAGTATATTTTCCTGTTAATATGTTAATACTTCTGAGTTCGCAGGACTATTTTTAATTTGCTGTACTTTTACTTTCACTTCAGTGTAAGGTCTGAGTACTTCTTCCACCGCTCACACACACACACACACACACACGCACACACACACACACACACCCTGCTGTGCTGCTCCGTCAGTCACAGCATCAGGCAGATTAAATGGATTCTCAGCGTTACTTAAAAGATAATGATGAGACTAATGGAGGCTGTTTTTTGCTCCGTCAGGGTTTTTCTCGTCACAGCTGCCAGAATCCAGACACCACTTAAAGAACCTGAGACCATGATCAGACTAAAGGGGTGTTAAAAGACCTCATGTATATGCTATGAAAAATGGGTTTTGTGGGTGTGTGTGTGGGTGAGAGTCAATCATCCAGATGTGAACTTGGGCCAAAGAGAACATTTCATTTCTCTGGAACATCAGCAGCTGTATTTGTCTGTACATGTATGTCTGAGGACTTCGTTTTTCCTCTCAAAGACTGTCTCTCAGATATCAACAGTCAGCTGTGAAATGAGTTGTGATCGTGTCTCTGGTCACAAGCATGTGTCCATCGATACTTGTTCTGTGTGAGGACATGCTGGCGTTCTCCTTGTGAGGATATTTTTGTGTTGTGAGCAGTTGGTTTGGTTGTGAGGACATTTTAATGATGAGGACATGTTAGAAAACAAGTTGGTGGTGTGGACTTCTTGGTTGGGAGGACGTGTTTGCAGGGACTTTGAGGTACAAGGACATGTTGCTTGTGAAGACATATTGGTTGTAAAGACATGTTTGCATGGACAGTTTGGTTAAGAGGACATTTTATTGGTGTGACATGCTGCTTGTGATATGTTAGCTGCAAGATGCATGCATGTCTCAGTGGACATTGTGGTTGTGAGGACATCTCAGTTGCAGGACGTTGCTCATGAGGACATGGTGGTTGTGATATGTTGATCGTGAAGACTTGATGTATGTGAGGAAATGTTGCAAGCAAGGACATTTTGATTGTGTGGTCATGTCCATAAAGACATGTTGGGTGCAAGGACATAAAGGACACAAAGCTTGTGAGAACATGCAGGTTGAAAGGACAGTTTGTGACAAGTGTTTGTTGTAAGGACTTGCCCATGGTGACGTTTCGGTCATGAGGAAATGTTTCTGAGGACATTTGCCGTTTGGGAGGACATGTCTGTGAAGATGTTTGGGCTTTGAGGACGTGTCGGAAGAAAGGACGAGATACATGCAAGGACACTTTGTTTGTCGGGACGTTTTGATTGTGTCTGTGTGATTTACATGTCAGGTTAAAAGCTGATTTTATGACCTGAAGAAACAGTTTGTCTACAAACTGAAATCGATGTGAAGTCCAGAAATAAAACACCAAATGTAAAATTATTTCTTCTTCATCCCGCAAAGTTAATTTTAAAGTTTTCTGACCTCCATTTTTTTCCTGCCGTCCGTCTCTGAGTGAAGCGACCGGTTCCTCCTCTGTTCCAGCGTCTGAGCTTCAAAAGGTCTCTGTGAATTTTAATGTTAGCGAGATCCTCGCTTAACGAGTAGCTGTAATTAGTGCTTGTTAAGACGAATGCAGGCTTGTCCTCATTAGCATAGCAGCATTTAATGAGCAGCTAGCATAAACAAATGAAAGGACGAGAAATCATTACCTGCTGAGATTACACTGCCGGGTCTCACCTGTGCTGACCGCGATGCTTCACAGGCTGCAAGAGGAAACAGTTTCAGAATAAAAGTCCAGATGAAAAACCTTTTTTCATCCCTTCTCTTCCTCCTTCACAGTGTTTCTCATGTTTCCTTTTTTTATGTTTTTTCTTTGTCTTTCAGTTGTTTCTTAAAGTGAAATAGTATTAAGAAGACTAAACACCAAGGACAAATAAAATGAAAAGTAGTTTTCTTTTAGGGCTTTAAATCAGAAGTCTGGTCACGTAGCAAAAAGCCGTCTGCTGGAAATGCATTTTTCTGTCCTCTATCATCCCTGATGTGTTTCTTTTTGTCAATTCTCAGACCTTCATGCATTTTCTGCTACATCCTCCAAACATATAACTTCAGCTTAAGGTAATATATCATCAAATAAGAGCTTCCTGTTGAGGGAAGACTTCAGGAACCTGAACCTGAACCTCCACACAGCAGGTCCCCTGTGTCATAATGATGATTATTTACTGTATTTTCAAAGTACTTCTCTAAACCCAGAGCAGATTTGGGGTTTTGATGAGATTTTGAGCTGTTTTGTAGCATGAAAGTTTCAGGTTTTCTCCCTCTGATGCTGCCGATCATCTGCACCGCGTTGTTTTAAGTTTCAGCTTCTCTTTTCCATGTTTCTTCACCTGTTTTGTCACATTTTTTATTTGATCTCAGTTTATTTTATCTTGCTTCACTGTATTTTATTTCTTATAAACTTTGTCTTTGCCTCTTCGCTGTTTTCCTCTCCTGCACATGCTCACTTTGCTTTGTTAGTGTACTTTTATGCTGTTTTAAATAAATGGATAAACTATTCATGATTTTAAAAAGGCTGCAACATTTGAATTAAACATATTTGAATTTTAATTAAACTTCCTCTGCTTGTGTTTGGGCTCAAACACAGATTTAGAGATGTTTTTCTTCCCCTGGGGAATAAAAATCCAGATTCATTCTGCAGCAGAAAAGCTTTAAAAGCTCAAACCTTTAGTCGACATTCACTTCATGCTTTGTCATCTCACCCATTGTCTTCATAAATAACTTTGCAGAATTAATGGAACAGTGTGAGCTGAAAACATTCGCACTGTCGCACATTAGCATACTAATTAAAATACCATCGTATCCAGCAGAATGCTCGTCCTCACACACTTCCCACTCACTAACACAGCCCTCTGGTCTTTCTTTGACCTCTGACCTCCCTGTGTTGCGATGATGACACTGATTTCATTAATCTTCAGTGCACTCAGATGTAATTAACGAGCTGGGGGAGCTGCTGGAGGTGAATATCAATCTGCTGAAGTGCTGGTGATGATGTGGGCGGAGGCTCCTCCGTCCTCCCACATGCTCAGATGTGTCCAGAAAACAGAGAGCAGCGACAGGATGTTAATACGATGAACCGATGAACCGTCCGCAGAAGCTGAGCTGGTTTCATCAGGTGAACTTCGGTGACTCGAGCCTGACGACATGATACACGACGACACGATATGACGACAGGAGAGATGAAAGCGATTTGATTCAGGTGATTTTAACCTTTGAGGAAACTCACAAAATGTGTGTCAGAAAAGAATGTAGAGATCAGCGTGACATGCAGAGAAAAGGTTGAGCAAAGTTTGACTGGTTAGCTGATTCCAGCTACAGCGAGGACCTGCAGATCCGTCAGGGTTTGAACATGTTGAAGCAGCGTGCATTCAACCGAAGTGAGAGAGACTCTGTATACAAAAAGTGTACAGAGCTGAGCGTTAAAACTGTGTTTTCATTAGCAAACTGTTAGCATGTGCGGCTGCTACCTACAGAAGTTAGCAAATCATGAGTGAACTACATTATTTTCATGCTTTGGTAATTTAAAACGCTGGAACATCTTTGTCGTTCCACCACCGGTCAGCTTCGACTCTCGTCGTTAGCATTTCACTTTTACCTGCCGACTGTTTAGCATGTTGAGCTGCAGACGTGTGTTTAGTTATAAGGAGACGTTAGCGGGTTAGCGGGAAAGCTAACGTGGCTTTTTGTTCAAAGTGTGTGAAGCAGACTGGGGTCTAGCTCATGCCTAGTCCACATGAATGCGGGTTTTATTGAACCCAAACCCAAAAGAAATCCTGTTCACACGAACACGTCAACGCCACAAATGGAGTTTCACCCTGGAAGGATTTTTCCAAAAGCTTTTTCAGTGGCGTGTGATGTCACAGCTTTATGCCGGATTTGATTGGTTGTTCTGAAATGAGGTTTCCATCGACATCAGTGGATACCGGAATGGTCGAATTAATGCAAAACTAGGGAAATAAATTTTGTCTGTTTCTGATTTTCTCAAAGGTACAGTACTGCCTCGCCTTTAAATCATCTCCACGATGACCTTCAACAACATGAAAGCGATATTTTAACGGACTGTGAACGCCGCCCGGCTCTTTTTGGCCTCCGAGGAGAATGACTCCAGTTTTATCTGACTTCATACAGATCTCCATGCTGAAAAGATGAATCCTCCTCTTCATCGTTCGCTCTTTATTTCCTCTCATTAGCCATCGGCACAGTATTGCTCTCTGTTTCTCTGTGGCCGAGCACCAGTATATCCTTTTCTTCTGGCACCTTTTGGGAAATTAATTCATTTTTTGCTAAAGTGTCTTAATAATTACAGTGACATCGAGGTTAATTGCCTAATCTCTATTGCCATGGAGGCATCCTGTTGAAATCCCCACACAATCTGTTACAGAAACAGCAGCCAGAAGATCCTCTGTTACCAGAGGGGACGCTCTGACCTAAATAAAGTTTTTTTTTTTTTCTTCTTCTTCTTTTAACATCCAGCAGGTAGCGGACGGGGAGCTCAGGTACGCTGTCATTAATTTTCCACTTTGATTTAACGCTGGAAACTTGTTCTGGAGCAGAGGGAGGGAGGCTGTCTGAGCTCTCTAAAATATGGAGGTCCAGCGTAACAATGTCAGCCAAGGACACCTGTTAGTGCCTTTAAAATAAAAGTGCCACCATTTGTTTTAATCTTAAAGTTCTGAATTATGACAAGAAGTCACTCTCTGTTAACAGCAGATCTTTCATTTAATTATCAGACTCGTCCTTCACACTTTTAGCACCTTAACAGGCAGCTGGTTTTAGTGCACACACCTGAAAATGGAGGTTTGTTTCTGTTCTAGAACCATATTTTTTATCATTTAGGAAACAGTCATGCAAGGGCATAGCTCATAAATATGTTTACATGTTTTATTTGTGCATCTAGATATATGCATACATAAATAGTGACATATAGTCGGAAATACAGAGGGACACAGGCTTTGTATAGAGACTTCTACCGTTCTCAGTCCTGTATGGTGTCTGCAAGTCTTCCTTTTAGGCTGAATCCAGCCCCCAAAACATCCCCCATTAATGTAGGGCAGCCTGAGAGACAAAGCCCAGGGATGACGTAGGCACCCCACAACGCTCCCTGCTGCTTGTTGTGAGAGGGAGTAATAACTGAAAACATGAAAACTTAAGCATAAAAGTAACCCGTGAAATGTCTCGTCCTCTGGAGTTTACTCAAGAAACCAAATGAACGCAGATAAAAGTCTGGAGGAGTGAAACGCCACTAAAGACGGGGATCGTCTCTAAACAAGAGACGTTCAGATGTCTTACGTGAAACCGTTAACGCTGATTTAACAAGTGTTTGTCATGTTGCTTGTAGCTGTTACTTTAAATTTATCACCATAGATTTAAACAATAGCTAATGTTACAACATTTCCACCATTATCCGATTCGGCTCCTCCTGACTGCAGACTGTGAACAAGACATTTTTCGGTGTTTTTTGGTCAGTTTTTCACCCTTGTGAACAACAACTTTTGGTACTCAACAAAACCTCCTCGTGGTTTCTCGGTTTGATCAATTTGAATGAGCGTAAATGATGCAAAACATCTGCATTTTGTGTGTTAAAGTGCTTGTTTTTGTTTGGTTATGACGACCTGTTTTATGTTCGTCTTTATTTGTTGCCTTCAGTTTACCAAAAACGTCTGTAGACCCTGGAGGAGGGATCTCTGCTCTGCTGCTCTTCCTTAATACGCTATTTATTTAAAAAAAAAGACCTTTTTCCAGCATTTCTCCATTTCTTCCAAACCTGTTCTCACTTTACGTCGTCCCTACTTCCTAACATGAGAGATGACTTTCCAAAACGCGCTCGCTTTGTTAAAATTACCCATTCTTTCCTCAACTTTCCTGACATTTTCTGTCCAGTTTAAATGTCAAAGTGCAACAGAATCTGTCATGGAAACGTGTTCTCAAGGTCCTCATTATATATTCAGATGACAGGTCAATATGTCACACACACACACACACACACACACACACACACACACACACGAATACTGTGATGTCGACATTATATGCACGTTTCCAGCTACTAAAGTTTTTCTAAAATTCTGAAAATGTCTTCACTTTCCAAAAATTTCCAAATTTTTTTTTTTAAATTGTCCACATTTTCCCAGTAGAGATGTGTCCCCCGTATCATTCAAAATGTGCTGAAAGCTGTAAATATAATGTTTCCATGATGATGCGTTAGCTCAGGCTCGAAGAACAGTGAAATGATCAGGAGGGACGTCGGTTTAGGTTTGAATAAAGTTAGAGGTCCAAAAGTGAAAACTTCCTGTATTTATTTTCATCTGGCAAAGAAGACTTGAAACCATCTTTTCACAGCAGTGATGGTGCAGAGCCGCTGTGTAAAGTCTTAACTGATGCTTTAAGGCTTTATGAAGTATGAGCATGTAAATGTGACTTTGAGCTCATTGTGACCACGTTTCTCACTATTTTCACAATGTTTCCAAACCAAACGATCCATCGATTGATGGAGAAGATGAAATCAGCAGATTGATCCAGAATGAAAAGAATGAGCTCCACCTCAACCAACTCCAACAGGAACTTCCTGACACGAAGGCAGGAGACACAGTAATGAGATCAGAGACAAGAGGACAACAGTCACAGGGGACACTTTACTGCCCTGACAGAGTGTTTTTACAGTGTGGTACTATGACCTTTACTTACATCAAGCTCTCCTTGTTAGCGCCTGGTGGACGATGCAGGAGCGAGGCTGCACGAACCACCAGACATCAGGCTGGTCTTTAAACAGGACTGCTGCTGCTTAACCAGGACGGACACACTCAGTGTGCACTCATGTTAAACACTGTCTGCACTGTTTACATGCATACTGTTACCCAGAATGCACCAGGATGGCTGCATATACACAGTCCTCACAGTCCTCATCTTCATGTCCCTCCAGCGCTTCTCATTCAGTTTACCCTGTACTCACCTTCACATGAGCGATGGAAGTCGTCCACTAATAACTGAGGAAGACTCAGGTAAGTGTACCAACAGGTCTGTCGGCTCCTCTCACCTGGATTTTAGCTGCTGGACAGTCAGCGGACACCATTTGGACAGATTCTAATGAGAAACTGGACGCGTCCCCCCAGGAGAGGATGTATGAATGCACAGACGGCTGCAGGTCGGTTGTTCGGATGCTGATCTGCATCCGGCTGAAGTTTTTTAAAAGGCCGATTCTGATTGGCTGGACAGCAGCTCCGTTGCTTTGTTGTAACGGCGTTCATGTGTCGATGTTAACATTCAGAGCAGTAAGTCTCACCCAGCTGTCCGTCATGTGCTCACAGAAGACGGCCGGCACTGTCAGCTGGAGCGTGATGTCATCGCCAGCCGACCAGCCGGTTACAGTTAAGTGACATTTCATTTTTCACAGCCAATCAGCCGGCCCTTCACATGCCAACGCTGCGCCATTCTGGGTCGTCCGAGTCACACTGTCTACATCTGTGCTGACGGGCCATTTATCTCTGTTTGAAACGGCGGCGGCGGCCCCCTCGGCGCTCTGACGGCAGGAAGAGAAGGTGAACAAACAGCTTTTCAGAATGAAAACAGGCAACATTCAGCAAAACGTCCGCCGTCCTCCGGGGGGAGCCGGCACATTTAATTTAGTGTTTAATAGGTTGTCATAACATGCAGACAGTCTGTGAGGGTGATTGAATGAACCATTACCTCCCCTCCTGCAGGGTGTGTGTGTGTGTGTGTGTGTGTGTGTGTGTGTGTGTGTGTGTGTGTGTGTGTGTGTGTGTGTGTGTGTGTGTGTGTGTGTCGGGGGTCTCCTGTTCGGCGGCGGACTCATGAATGCTAAGTGTGTCTTTGAACGTAACAGCAGTGAAGTCACACCTGCAGGAAAATAAACTGTCACCAGTCTGAATGCATTAAGCTTCATTTCTGTTTCACTGCATCTCACAGTGAAAGACAAACAGTTTTAAATTCAGCTCGAAGCTTCAGTCAAACTGCTGCTGTGAAGAATCTGCCCAACAAATCTGACGAGTTTAGGTTCACAGGTCAGAGTAGAAATGGTGATAACTACCATGTGCTCGTTATTTTAAGTCGCTCGTCTTTCTCTGTGTATCCTTTAACACCTTTTAAAACTCTTTATTTTCAGCACAAACTCAGCTCAAGTCTGACTTATTTTGTCAATTTAACAAAATATAGCTGCAAAATACATGAAACATGACACCGGCACCATTTAAAATGTTCAAATATTTAGTCATAATCAGTAAAATGTGTCCACAAATCACTGAAAACACTAAAATCGCCTGCTGATCGCAGCGTTCTGCTCTTCTGTTCAAACACAAATTGAGAAATTACCTCCAAAATGTTGTTTTCTTGGTTGTAGCTTCTGGTGATTTGGTGTAAAAACATGTAGCTGCTCAGAAAACTCACTCTGTAATTAGCCTGTGAAGCTTCACTGACACGACAGGACGTCATCTGACGTCTTCACTGACGACTGCAGTCATAACAGAAGACACATTTTTCAGTTTGCAGTCTGCTGTCATGTGACCTGGAAATGATCGTTCACACTGAAGACAAAATCCAGATGTTGGCGTGAAGAGGAGACGATGGTGATGTGGGTCTGCGCTGTGACTTGAATCTCTGGCTCTTTGAAGGGCTCTCTCCATGTTCCAGTCCCGTTCATTCAGTCACTCGTTCATTCATTCAGTCATTGTGTCCGTTAAAGCGTGAATGCAGCTGAAGCACAATATCTGAAGAAGAAACAGGTCCAATAAATCGGCGTCTGTGCAGCTGTGGCGTCGTATCGTTAAACTCTAATCTGCTCAGCTCTTCGTAACCTTTGACCTCTGAACTCTGATTGGTTTCCTTTGTTCGGTCGTCTGCGTTCGGTAAACGGCTCACAGCGCAGGAGCAGAGAGCGATTTTATCGACGTCTGCCGTGGAACGCCACTCGCTTACCCGCTCGTTCCCACCAATTAGCAGCGACCTCGGAGGCGACTCACAAGGTCATCGGTTATGGATTGTTCCCATATTTACTTACATCAGCCGATCATGAGCTCAGGAGACAAATTACAGCACAAACCGTTTCAGACAGGCCGGCTGGACGTTCATCTGTAAGCTTTGAGTTATGAGGCAGCAGCTCAGAACAAGAGGGGAATTTCAAACTGGAGCAGTGAGGGAGGAGGACGAGGATGAAGAGACCAAACTGAGGCCAACATCCGTGGTCCAGACAGGGATCATGACGCGGATTAGGAACTGGCCAGGTTAACTCGGGTTTCATGAGCGCAGTGTTTATCTCTGCTGTTGTCATGTTTGTGATGCAGATTAAGCTGTTTAACTTGAACATATTAGTGACCTGGACCTGGACCTGGACCAGGTTCAGGGGGCGTCAGACCCCCCGTCCCCTCCTGTTACTGTGTACAGTCAGCCGCTGAGTATTTATTTCTCGTCCAGCTGGTTGAAAACTAACACAACTTCTAGTTTTTCACATTTTAATCTCCACATCTCAGGAAAACTTCAAAATAAGTGTTTGTATCATTGATTTTTACACAGAATTTCCCCTCAGATACTTTGTGTGGGTATTAACGACAGTGCTAGCTCGGCTACGTGACCCTTCCCAGGTTTAATTTTCACTTTTTGTGCTTAATTCAAAGTGTGTTTGATGTGTACTTTAAAAGATGTACTTCTAAATAGATCTAATTAAGTTCTACTGAAATGTATTAAAAATTGATGTATTAATTCTACAGTACTTTAAGTGGTATTTCAAAGTTCTTTTAAAAAGCGTGAAAAGTGTACTTACTTTCCTAAGTCCTTTGTAGTACATAATACATACAATTAGCACGCTTAATGAAAGTGTACTTTTATTTGGAGTATATATATATGGAGTATTGTTTGTTTGTTTGTTTGGACGCCGGCAGCAGAATTGACATCCTGAAACAACCTGAGTTCACATCGATCTGTGGTGAAGATCCGCCATCAAACAGCCGAGTGTAATGAGAAGCTTCGTGTGTGTGTGTGTGTGTGTGTGTGTGTGTGTGTGTGTGTGTGTGTGTGTGTGTGTGTGGTTAATGGGCCGTGATATTGGTCCCTTAAAGTTCCCTGTAGCGCCGCGGGACAAGTGTCCATGAACGTCCACAGATTGTGAAGGTGATGTGAGACTAGGAGGCGTCCTCGCCATCAGGATGACGGACAGCTGACTCACGGTGATGTCATCGCTCAGCAGGACCGTCTCAGGTGTGAACACAGTGTAAACAATCTGTTTGAAATCAAGAAATGAAACGATACCGTCAGAAGAGACACACCAGACAGAGCAGCCAATCATACCTGTCGGCCCCGCCCTCGGAGGTTGATTGACAGAGGAGTGTCATCTGAAAAAATACGCCATGAAATAAAGGAAAGAGGCCCTCATTCATTAAATATCTTGTGTATCTTAGACTTATGTGTCTCACACTTTAGATTTAGTGTCTTGTTTTAGTTCATCAGTATTTGATTCATTGAATTTAATTATTTTTTATTATTTTTTATTATTATTATTATTATTTATTTTTTAATATTGTCCAATTGAATTTTCTGTCTCAGTACCTTCTGGAAACTTCAAATCAATTGAAAAACAGTGTCATAAATTCAATGATGTTGAAATTTCAAGTCTTTTTAGAGGTCTTTAGTTGCCTTCCTTTGCTTCCACGTCACTCTTTGCACTGACTCTGACTTTGCTCTCAGTCAGGAGACACCGTCAGAGTTTAGTGATGGAGAACAGAAATATTACAGCACCTCCTCCCTCCATCTCTCTCCATCTAATAGTTTTGGCTCCTTTGGGAGTTTTCTGGCTTTATCCTCTCTGCTCAGACTGTGGAGCTGATGGACTGTATCCCTCCATCACATGACCTCTGACCTCTGCAGCCATCCCGCTCAATCACCACCCGCCTGCACAGAGGTGTGGGGGGGTGGAGGTTATGAAAGCATTTATCTGTCAGTCAGCGTTCGGAGCTGCAGAGACCAACAGAGAAAAGAGACGTCTGTCCTGCTGCGTTAACGCGCGTTGGCCTGTTTGTTTGCTCAGAGAATAGTTTCACGTCATTCCACCTTAAGTGGTTTTTGGTTGCACCATTTAATAATATGCAAGACGTCCTGGATCTTGTTTTTTGTAACTCCACCTGCACCTGTCAGATCAGACGTCATCTCCTTCCTCCTTTGTCGACTAAAAGATGTGAATGATTCCTCCTGAAACATCACGAAAACAGACCTTCAGACCTTCAGACCTTCAGAGTGCACACTGAAGAGGAAAGACACCCCCTTCACCCCTGGAGCGGATCTTCAGTCTCCACTTACCGTCCATCTTTAAAACCACTCGATATCTTCAGATATCTTTCAAATTGCTTTGACTGCCTTCATCATTTAATGGGGCTCTGTGCTTTTTTATTTATTCTTTATGGGCATTTTTTACTTGATTGTCCTCATTATTTTGTTTATTTATCTGTAGGAGCTGAGCCACATGGCCAAAAACATCCAATCATATCTACACGTTTTCACACGCAGCTACGATCTGTACCAGATGACTCAAGTAAAAGAACAGTTTAATAATCGGTTTCATGGCTGGATTCATTTGCTGTTTGAGCCTCTTGGCATTTGCTGACTTTGGAACTAAAAAGAAACGAGTAGAACAACATCGACTGTACGACAAAGCTTCAAGTTTTCACGATTTGAACTTTCACATCGTGCAAAGACTCGAATCAGTTTCATCAAACTTTGACAGAAACTTTGAGTCAGTGAGCAAAGCCACATTTAACCGCCTCAACTTTTAATCAGATTTCATAAGTGGTTGATTTACGCCGCTGGAGCTGCAATGACTGAAAAAATGATGGTGCGGTTTGTGCCACGCTGAGACCCGAGGACGCCAACTTGTATTACAATATGATATCTAAAGTAATGAACAGATTTATGGGGTGGTGGTTATTTACTCCTCAGTTTAGGGAGGCCAGATGAAGGTTTGACAGGCGGCTGAAAGAGATGATGAACAGAGGGTTGGAGGAGGAGGAGGGACGAGGTGAGAGATGAAGAACTGACAGAGAAAGTGTTGCACAAATAATAATCAGTGAAGGTCAGTCTGAGGCCGAGCAGCTGACAGCGCCTTTTTAAATAATGAAAGAAATGAAAAATTGAAAATGAGCAATTTGATTATCCTCTCGTCAGCGGCCTCAGTGATGCATGGAGGACGGCCGGCCTGTTTGCACTTCATTTCATTACAGAGGAAAAAAATGAAACCAGATAAAATGAGCAGGTCAGCGATTGAATATCGAAAAGATGACAGCAGTCCTCTCGGGAAGATTGCAGTCTGACCTCGAGGTCGGAGCGCGGGTTGTTTTCTTTTCTGGAAAACTTCAGAGAAGTGATAGAAACGAAAGTTAAAAAGGGACGTTTTGATTGAGGGACAAAAAAAGCATTTAAAAAAGCATTAAAAGAACATTTGAAAGCCAAAAGAGCCGAAAAAGAAAACACGAAGAGGTGACACAGACAGCCTGCGGTGTGATTGAAGGACTTCAGCATCATTTTTCACCTCAGCTTTAATTCAGTGCGAATTGTGGTTAAAAAATGAAATAAAAAAGCAGATTGTTGGAGCCTGAACACTCGTCCCCACACAGCCCTGTCAGACTGCTGCTCCAGCATCCCTGCATGTGTCTGTTCAACACCGAGATATTTCATCTGGTGATTTAGAATTTAGAAAACTATCACTGTACCGTCGAACCATGGTAACACCTCGTATCCTGTTTGTTTCATTCATGCACGAACCTGATTTTGAAAATCTGTCTTTGCCTTGGGAAGGCACAGCCATGGAGTGACCTTGTTACGAGCAGTGACAGCGGATTGGCTGTTACTCTTAAGTGTGCTTAACTGAAGCCTGCTGCCCCTCGTTCAGACGTCATCAAGCTCCAGCAGAAAGGAACCGTTTGTGCCTGTTGACGACGTGCTGCTGTGTGTTCCTTGTATGTGTTTAATGATGCCATGTAAGTCAATTTCAGCTATGACTTATTCACTCCTTCATAGGATTAATTATTTAATAGTGTGTGCTTTTAAAGTAGCAGTAGGCTAGCTGCTGACATGTTATTCTACCTGGGACGATGCTGCTGCAAGCACACGTTGTACCTTGATTCTGGATCCTTGATTCTAAACCGTCTTTGAAACAACAGCCCACATCAGTCTCCTTATCTATCACAAACACGAGCACATTCTTGTCTTGGACCTTAGCTTATTGAACGAGCGACCAAACAAACATTCACACATTCAGGAAGCGTCGTCTCATTCCCCTGCCGGTGCTCAGCCTGCCAGCGGCAAACACGCCGTACTGAAGACGCCATCTTGGTGACGGCTTTTCTTGAACTCTTAAATACTGCAGACTGTATTTACTGGTCGTTAATTTCTTTGTCATGGGAACTCAATCATATGTTTCTTGTATCTAATTTACATCTAAGTTTATTTCTTTGTTTTCTTGTCGACCACACACAGGTGGAGATATTTAAGGCCATTCGGTGAAGTTGACAAGGTATATTTGCTGGATAGTGAGAGTTTCCTGTAGTTGGCGCTGTGACCTGGGCACTGTGAATCAGTTTAAATCTAAATCCTACCCACTGGTGCTTTTATTGATACAACCCCATACCTCCCTTCACCTCCTCCTCACCCTAATTATGTCATCTGCCAACAATAAACAGCCTCACTATCGGCCTCCCAGGCGTAACACCTTCCTCCCTCCTCACAAAGCTCGCTCAGCATGGTGGCGATGGTGGAGATGCTATCACACTTTCAGCAGTCTGCCTTGCAGTTATATGTCACCTATAGGTGTCAAGTCATATTATCAGACTCTGGGGGGGGGGGGTTATCAGGCTGTCTCGACTCTGGCAACAAATGGATTTGTGGCTGCTGAGATGGATCCTTAAATCACAGCTCAGCTGTCGGTCACAAGTAATGGATGCAGCTGGATGTTGTTGTGACACAATGGTTAACACGGGGTCTGAGCAGATTTGTGCAATATTCAATCCTTGTGATTTAAAAAATTACAAAATTTTACCATTAGCAATATTATTTCTCAATACCCCCTTTTTCTCTAGAAAACATGTCATTGATTTTTCATATTCTATTTGACCAGGAACTCTCGCTGGTTATTGTAGGATGTGGACATGACAAGGAAGTGAGGTGTCAGTTGAAAGGTCAGTGGCCATTACGCCTTTCATTGTGACTCACATTTCCTCTGTGTGTGCGTGCGTGCGTGCGTGCGTGCGTGCGTGCGTGCGTGCGTGCGTGCGTGCGTGCGTGCGTGCGTGTGTGTGAACATGCTGCACATTATAAAAGATGAGTTAAGTGGTTTTGCTGGGAGGTGTTTTCAAACTCAACACTGCGCCGGCCTCGACTTTGTTTCCCAAAAGCGTCTTTAAGGCGAAGACGATCATAAAATCCATCTTACGAGCCTTCTTCAGCTCAGATGTTTCCCAAAAGCCTCGTGACTGAGGAAGCTCTGATTATTACTCCTCAGTGCCTCCCACACACTCATAGGAGTCTATTGTGTCTTAAATAGCTCCAGAATCTGCAGGAGGAACCAAAAAGTTCGTGTTTTGTTTGATTTTTACTGTTATTCAAATTTAAGTTTAGACCTTTATCATGAACACTGGCGCTCCTTGCTAACTGACATATATATGATGATATGTTTTTTAATCAGAAAATGAGAAAATAAAAATAAACACACACATTAAAAATTAACTGAGCAGCTGATTTGTACAGTTACTTTCATGGCTGCCCTTCTCTCCCTCCTCTCACCTAAAATATTCATCTCCTCTGGCTGAAGTGCCATTTTCCTGATGGAGTATTTCCAGGGTCCATATCTTCTCTTTTCTTTTAATTCATGGCACCAAGGTTGTTTCCCACAGGCTTAAACACAGCAGGTTTAATACAGAAGCGATGTCAGAGTGACAACAGATCACCTGCATATTCATCAAACGTAAAGAAAGTGCCGCTGTTTGATTTTAAGGTTTGAGCGAAACACCTGCCTCCAGCAGCCTCAACCGCCATAACATGAATTCTAAAGCTGTAGACTGTTTACTGAACATTAAGCTTCATTTTCAGACTGAATAATAAAAGCATAAAACATTTCTTACACTTTGTGATGTGTGTTTTTAATATGTAGCGCAGCTTACAGGCTGTTTAATATGCAAAGTTTCTGGAAAATGCATTCAGCTCCCCGAACAGCCGACATTAAGAAGCTCTTAACCGCCCTCGCTCCTAAATACCACTCTGGGAAAGGCGTATAGAAAGTTAAGATAAATGCTCAAAGATCAGTCGTTAGCGGGAAACAAGACGCTGCTGCAACTTCTCTGTTTTCTCTTTGAAGTTGCAGTTTGCCTTGAATGTATTTTTCTATGACATGAAGCTACTTTTAATAATCATGTATCAAATATAAGAAGAAATTACATGAGAGCCGTCAGTGTTTTGTCAGCAGTCTGTTCAGTGGACAAATCAGTGTAATCTATAATATTCCAGTAGCTTTTATATTAGTTTGATGTCTGTGTCGTTCACAGCTTCACAGTCTTTATGGACTAATTAGCAAATAAGATAATTTTGTTGAACAGGAGATCCCCGGTTACGACGTCCCCGACTTACGGCAACTCGCCGCTACGAACCTTCATCAAGTCGTATATTTTGTTGTTCAGCAGTTTGTAAATACGAACTGCAAAAGAAGTACTTGGCGTCATGCTCGGTCGTCTGAGCAAAGAAGGCCTTCGTCCCAGTTCCCGCATGTCACTATTTGAAACGCATCGTGTATCGTTCAGTACTTATGAGTGTACGACTCGACTTAAATACAAAATCAGTTTACGAACATTAGCAAAGATCGGATCTGGTTCGTAAACCGGGGAGTCCCTGTCATCCTTACTGTGTGATGGCCTGGTTTGAACCTTGATCCACACAATCCTGCAGTCCTGTGGCCTCACACAGTGGAAACTTAGAGAAACAGCATCTTTAGGCAGACAAAAGCAGCTCACGTCTACAGCTTCATTCACACTGTGACAGTTTATCTGATAGCTCATACTCTTGTGCATATTAGTTTGTTTTGTGCAGCCTGACCCATAGAATCCAGTTATTGCTTCAAAAAATCTTTGTTTTTTTACCCGAGGTTCGTCATTACTGGCCGACACAACTGTTATTCCCAAAGTTGGGGACCCCCTGGTGGCGGGAGGGCGGAGGCGCCCTCATTTTCCCGTCGCCTCTTTTAACTGTCGACTTGCAACCGTTTAACGTGATAAAAAACAAGCATTAACATCGAACCTCCTCTCAGTTTGTCATTTTCTCACTGAATCAGCTGCTGTTACCTGCTGAGACTGCAGTTTGTAAAGCGCGCACACACACACACACACACACACACACACGGCGGGTAACCTTGTACAAAGATTTATTTTTTGCGAGCTCAGTGGCCAGTTGTGTCAGAGCTAATTGAGGGTGTGAAATATGCTAATGAGTGTGAGTGGAGGCTGACAGATACTCAATGTTCATTCCATCATGCAAATGTGCTGCAGCTGAATATTTTCCTGCTGTGTTTATGAATCAGCTGATCGATAAGTCATTTGACTTGATGCTGTGTGTGCATGCGTGTGAGTGACAGCTCTGTTAAAAGGTGACTTTGGCTTTAACACAAACTGACCAACCTGCAGTACAGGTAAAGACGGTAGCCCCGCCCCCCCACCTGTTGACAAACTCTCGCCACAGTTTGGCACATCCAGGCTGCCGTACATGACTTCTTCTGTGGTTTTGTAGCTTCTGCAGTGGACTAGGAGAAAGTGGACCTGGGCCCTGTGTCCTAAAGGTGCCTTAAGGCGAAGATGAATATAAAATCCATCGTACCAAGTTTCTTAAACTTAAGAGGAGTCTCCAAAAACTTTTAGAAACCAGCGCTCAGGCATCAGAATAAAGACGTTAGATCATGCAGCTTTTTCAAAGAGGACGTTTTTATGGCCTGACCAAACATCTTAGTAATATACAATAGATCAGATGTTGTTTGTCTGAAAAGGTTTCATCTGTGGTTTGAACATCGCTCATCTGAAAAACGGCGACGGACCCACCTTGTCGACGCGTCTGATGGAGGGTTAAACCACCTTTTCACTTCAGCTGTTACTTAAGTTCTGGCTTCTTTACAAGCTCCAGTGAATACATAAGTGAATACAACTGAGAGCTGAATGAGGCTGTGATCTGCACGGACGGACACATCGATCCCACACAGCCTGCAGGGCTCTGGACAGAAAAGAGAGGAGAAGTAATTGGTGATTGAAAAGCACCTCCAGTCTCACCTGTTCAAAGGCCGTTTCTTAAGTTGAGTGATGCTGCTGTGCTGTGCTGCACACTAACAGCCTGTTTGGAAACGAAAATGAAAACCGGTCAGAGGGGATTTACAGAAGTCAGACCATGTTCGCACTGATGCAGCTTAAACCTGAAAGCACAGTTAACCTCTCAAACATTTACAGAGCCGCGGTGTCATGGGAACACAAGAAGAATCTATGGCAGCAGCTAAATGCTAACATCAGCACGCTAACACACAATGATGAGAGTCATCAGGTATATTGTTTACCATGTTCACCATCTTTGTTTAGCACGCAATTAGCATCTATTTAGCACTAAATATGTACATACAAAATGAAAGAGTGATTTAATGATCGTCTTGTCATCTCAGTCCATCCTGGCCATCCAACCGATAGCCGATGAGGTATTTCAGTCTGGTGGACGGACAGATGGACAGACTGATAATGTCATCAGAAGAGCCGCGCGGCGAGCATGGCTGCAAAAATGATTCATTCAAACAAATTAATTATTCACGCTTTGCTTTTTTCTGTAAAATTCATAAATGCACGTTCTGTGCTGGTGGTCCAGAGCTGGAGGTGAAGATGGCGGCGACGTGGCGTGCCCGTCACTGCCGGCTGCAGAGTCTTCACCAGCCAGTCCAAAAGCTGCGCACACAAGCCCACAGGGCTGCAGAGGAGGCATCAGTCAGCTCTATTGATCCACCCTGGGTCACCTGAGCGCCGGCGTCTGGTGTGAGAGAACAACAGTTCATTCATTGACTTCACTCGTGTTGTCAAATTCGACATTTGTGCTTGTGTAGAATTCATGTTATTTTCTTAAATGAGTCACTTTCTTGTTCTCAAATAAATAAATTGTTGTTCTGAAAGGACTTGATTTCTGCTCTGAAGTTCAGCGTGGAGACACTGGAGGACGGGAACAAAAATGCGCGGCAGGCGCCACAGAGACGGTGGTGATGTCATTAGTTTCATAAACCGAAGTGTTGGACAGATGTTGGGGCTAAATGTGGAGTTACGAGATCATCAGAGTTTCTACACTTCATCCTGGAACGTGAACGTCTCTTCAGCTTTATGACAATCCATCCTTCAGCTGGAAGGACGTCTGGACTGACGTGACACACCGGCTGACGGTCAGTGCTCTGCTCTCTCTGCCAAATGTGTCACAAAAATCTAAATTCAGGGTCCATCACTGTTCTGGCTCAGAGCGAGTTCAGTTTACTGGAGAAGACGTGAAATGTGGTTGAAACCTCAAAAACCAGTAAGTGGACGCTTTAGGTGAGAGAGCTCGCCACGTCGAACCAAGTCTCTCTTCTTTTGGGAATCGGTGAGAAAAACTTTGCAGGCGACTCAGAGCTCCACAGACAGGAGAAAATAATTCCATCCAATCAAAATGTAATAAAGACTAATTTAATTTGCTCGCTGTATTTCTTCATCAGAAATGATGGGGATAATGCAGCTGATGTTTCTCCAGGAAACCGCTCCCTGCGTGCCCACTGACGGCGCAGATCTCCTCTCATAAATCATCGACGTGAGGGGCTTCGAGGTAATTCAGTTAGAGGTAATTCAGAGACAAAAATACCGCCGCTCTGGAAACTCTTCAGAAAGTTTGAAGGCCATTGGAGCGGCGTGCTCCGCTCGGACATCATTGGGTGACGCCACCAAACTCACGGTCACGACGTCCCTGCAGGTGAGCAGAGGCGTAGACGACGAATCGCTCTGCGGATCCAAATTGTTTTGAAGCTCTTGCGTCGCAGGCCAAGTTCACATCAGCAAGTGAACGCATCACCGCAGCGTTCAGTCCGGTGCTGATCCTGAACGTCCTCTGCAGTTCAACAGCGAAGCTCAGGCTGCTCATTACAAAACCAGCTTACACCAGCACTGCTTATAATAACTCAGCAGCCACTGATTGTGTGCAGCGCCTGAACTTTTAAGGACCTTGTGTGTGTGTGTGTGTGTGTGTGTGTGTGTGTGTGTGTGTGTGTCTGTGTGTGTGTGTCTGTGTGTGTCTGTGTATGTGTTTCCTGGTGAGAAAAAACACTCAAAGCACCTTTTTCAGTGTTGTCAAGCAGACAAGAGGAGAACCTGTTGGAGGCCGAGGAGGAGGGATGGAGGGAGCAGCTTTTCTCTCCTGCTGTGAAACCTATCGCCTCGTCGCTGCTAATGTCTTGTCACAGTTAATGTTCGCTGCAGTCTCCTGTCATTTAGCGGCGGGGTGGAGGTTATTGTCGGAGCCTTCCCACAATGCACTGGTACAGAAATAGCCACCAAACAATTGAATCAAAGTGAAGTTTTATTCTTGTTTTCCCCCCGCTGCTGCTCGCCTCGCCATCGTCCTCCTTCCCTTCCTGTTTTGAATCGGTTAACCTTTCTGTTCGGGGCGGCGCGGCGGGGTCCTGCTCCGCAGATTAGCCGCTGACGCATTTATCAAGGGATGACAAATGAGCTGTCCTTCCAGATGCCTGATTACTTGACCTTTATTCCACAGGAGCTGGGCAGCTAGCAGGGAGGGGCGGGGGGGGTCCTGATGGAGCTAAGTGGTGCCAGTCTCGTATTCGCCGGCCCGTTGTGAGGGGAAACGCCTGGATGCAACACCTCGACGCCGACGTGGACACGAATTAAGAAAGAAGTTATTAAGATTGGCCGCCGCTAAGGCGAGGTAATTGAAATTCTCACATTCCCCAGAAAGAGGCAGAGAGCCGGCACATCGGTTTCTATTTGAGGCAGAGGGGCTGATGAGTATCACATTAAAGCCTGGGAGGAAAATTGTCCTTTTAGTGGCCTCTGATTCGAGATCATTACACGAGCGGGACCACGTCGGCCCTGAATGCGGCGTTTCTTCTCCTCTCTTCTGCCAGCTCATTTCTGGTTTTGTCGGCCAGCAGATTGTCATTTACGGCTCTGATTGTGTGCATTATGTGCGACGTGAGTTTCCCTGTTTCTGCAGGCGGCGAGCCGGCCTGATGGTGACCGTGGGCCCACGCCACAGATGGAGCTTCATTAACGTCTGCATCCACGCGGTCAGGCTGCTGTTAACCAGCACATTGAACCTGCAGAACAGGAAGCAAACACGACTCTGCTGATCTCGACGCGCCAACATTTGAGAAAAACACCCAGAACCTTCAATCCAAGTGAAGTTTCCAAATACACCCAATCTGTCAGGCCGAGCTTTGGGAACATATTTTAAATGAACTTTATTAGCATCATATCATGAGACGCACAAATCCAAAGGCAAGGTAACATCATCTCACCTCATTTAGAGGTATTTCACTTGAGTATTTCCACTTTCTGCTACTTAATGCTAATACTTTGGAACTTTTGCTGAAGTGAAATGTTGATTGCAGCATTTTTACTTGTACCATCATGAAGAAGCCGCCAGGACTGCCAAGGCCAAGCAAGGCCACCGGATGAGATGGGAGGACATGAATCATCTGGAAAGACAAAAAGGAATAAGTTTCCTCATCTGTTCCACATACGATCTCCTTCCTTCTACCACAAACCGAAACCTCCGGCTGGATGAGGATGCTGTCTGGATGTATCCCAGCGACCCTGAAGCCAGCCTGGGAATTCAGGGGTGAAGCAGCCAGAGGACACGTGATTGAACAGTTTTCCCATTTCTTTGGGAAAGAGGAGGCTCGTGATTATCCAGCAGGTGTAAACATGACTTGTCCTTTGAGATTTTTATACGCTCGATGAAAAGCCTCGAAAAGTCCACAAAGTGTGGCTCTCTCAGAAGCTTTGGCTCAGCCTCGGCTCCCTGGAGGTCCATTGATAGGAAAATGGTCACAGTAGTTGACACAGCTGAGAGGTCTGGCAGCTGAACCTGAGGATAAAAGAAGAATCAATGCTCTGCCTCTGGAAGCCCAGTCAACCCTCCCACAGCGAACACAGTTCCTCCAGGAGAGAACAGGAAAGTGAGCTCCTCCTAGCCGGGGGCTGGGAAATGCTCGTCGACCCACCGAGACGATCACCACGAAAGTCCAGCAGGTGGTCCTGGGACACGCAGCAGGTCTGAGCAGCCTGCGGTGGACCTGCCTCAGCAGAGGCTGCATGTGACTAACAGGCCGAAACACTGAAGGACGCTTAAGATTTGTCCCAACAAATAAAACGGTTTGTGTTCCAGATGAGAACAACCTCCAACCGATCTGTGCAGTAAGACCTTACAAGAGCCTGTTTTAGTGAGTGCTGTGGCTCTTTATTGACTTTATAAAATACATAAAGCAACTGCAGATCAAAGTTTGGACGTTTGGCAGAGTTTTCCCTTTATATTTAAGGTTTTAAGTAAGAAATGTCTAATAAGCTTCAACACGAACTGTTAGTTGTTCTCTTCAGTCTGCTCTTGTATCTGTTACCAGAAGATGTTTGGCCTGACACAGACATGAAAAATAAATTAATAACTAAATTATCAGTTATAGATTAGCCCAGTTGCTCCTCACCTTTTAGATTTGTGACCATGACTTGTTCGCAGTTCCACCAATGAGACGTTTCCTCTTGAAACTAATTTAAATAAACAGACAGACTCTCAGAGATAAACTCTCAGCTGTTTCACAAAAAATGGAAATATTAGAGAAACACATTCTGAATCTTTTGGTTTGATTTCGCTTGTTTCTGTCACAGAAAACTGGTTTTTCATGTTTGTTTGCTGGAGAGGGAAGTCTTCATGGCGCCCCCTGCAGGACGGAGGAGGGAGAATACAGCTGTTTGACTGCGTGTTCTCATTTATATTACAGCTGCTTCCTCTGATGACCAGCAGTCATTATCAAGCTGCTGATGATTCATCAGCCAAAATAAAGACAAATACAAGTCAATGATGGCGGCTGTGCTGTTAAATCAGCAATGATGACTTTAAAACGACGATCAAGTTTAAGAACTTAATCTGTCAATTTATCAGCTTTAAAGGTCCAACAGAAACGTCCAAAGTGCGACATGTGAATGAATGAATGATTCATTTTCTTCCTCTGGATGTTTGAAGTTCCGTCGCTTCACCGTCAAATTTCTCCTCTCGCAATAAAACTTTCCAATTTGTCCATCGACTAACTTGAGCAGCCGTCTTCACTTTGAGGAGGAGGAGGAGTAATTTTTTAATCCCCTGGGCTTGAGAGAGTGAGGTCAGGACTTCATCAGGGGCCTCCGGGGCCCTCGGAGCCCCGATCGTCTCCGCGGCAGATGAGGGGATCAGCAGGGTGTGAAATGGCCGCGGTGATTGCTCGGAGGCCACGGGGCCTCCAGCCCATTCACAGCCCTGTCAGCTCTCTAATAGAGCCGGTGGAGACGGGAGACGGACCCCCCCCCCATCACACCGTTAAAGGTACAGTCAACCATAAAGATGGAAGAACTGCTGCTCTGCCTGCGGCGTTCAAGTCCAAATGAAGTTTAACTGCATGTTTTTTCTGCCTCATCATGAAATCACACGTCCTGTTTTGGCACAAATGGAATAAAATATTGTTAATTATGTTTTCATTAACCTGAAAATAAGAATCATTGCGTTTCCCTGAGCTCCTTCCACAGAGTCCGCCATGTCCTCCATGTTTCTACAGCAGCCCAGAATGGACAAACCAAACATGGCTCTTGGACAAATGTATCCGTGGATCCTGATGGAGACGCTAACAGCTTTCTGACTTGTTAATGCAAAGCTCAGCGGTGCCGAGAACAGACTGAACAACCAACAGAAAACTGGATCTGAACACATAAAAAGACTTTGTTAAATTAAACAGGAATCATTCAGACATAATTATTAAACAGTTCCTTTTTATTATTCTGATTATTTCGATTTAACAGCAGACGTAAGCGTCCTTCGCGGGCAGGAAGTGAGCCGCGGACAGTAAAATGGGCCAGGCGGCTTTTTGATGTGTGGAGTGTAAATATAGCCCTCCACCCTCCGTCTAATTGTCGCTGTGTTGTTTTCATATTGTTGAATCCCAGAGATGTATAATTCATCACGCAAATAATCTGGAACAAAACAAACTCTCCCCCGAGCTCCCGAGAGGCCGAGCGTCTAATGAGTTCACTCCATAAAATATTCATACCTCTGCAAAATATACTGTCACTTCACAGCAGCGCGCGCACACACACACACACACACACACACACACACACACACACACACACACACAGAGTCCAATATGCCATTAGATATAATAGCAGGTTGCACAACAGAAACTGCCCGTTGATCACTGTCACCCAAAAACACTGCACCCTGTCTTGGTGTGTGTGTGTGTGTGTGTGTGTGTGTGTGTGTGTGAGACTTGCTGTAATAGGGAGTGTAGTTACCCATGATGCTCTCTGTGTCGTTCAGGCTTATTTTCAGGATTCAGATTTGTCCACTGAGCTCAACTGTTTGACCGCACAGATGATTAATATTAATGTTTTATTTTTAAAAGAAGTCCATTAAATCAGATTCGACATGAATTTCTGAGCATGTTAAGGACTCGTGAAAGGACCTCGTGGTGAACATGAATTTCTTCATCTCAAGCTTTAAAGTAGAACTCTGGTGTCAAACATCCTGTTAAACCAGCAGCGTGTTCGTCCGTCTCTCAGCTGACTGACTTCCTGTCTGTGACTCCCAGTGAACATACAGACTTTTAAAAACTTTGCACAAATATTTCAGTAATTTCCTAAAACAGCTGCAGTCTGTGGTTTTTAACAGCGTCACTCAAAGAGGAGAAATCGTGTTTTTGTTGGGGGGGGGGGGGGGCAACAAAGTTTAAAGTTTGTCTTTACTCGTTACCAGAAAGACATCAGGACACCAGGCAGGAAGGCGGGAGCCGGAGCTTCAGGCAGGTTTAGCGAGGAGCACATAAGACGATGTGGCAGGTGGAAATGGGCCAGTGTGTGTGTGCCGCAGGGGTGGGAACAGGTGGGAGGGGCCGGCAGGTGATGAGTGGGGGCTCCTGCAGGTCAGGGAGGAGTGGAAGCATCTGAAAAGACAGGAGAGTCAGTTTGAGAAGGAAAGGAGCAGCTGGGGAGGAAACAGAGTGGTGCTGGGAGCTTTCATCCACATCGAGTGTGTGTGTGTGTGTGTGTGTGTGTGCGTGTGTGTGTGTGTGTGTGCGTGTGTGTGCGTGTGTGTGTGTGTGTGTGTGTGCGTGTGTGTGCGTGTGTGTGTGTGTGTGCGTGCGTGCGTGCGTGTGTGTGTGTGCGTGTGTGTGCGTGTGTGTGCGTGTGTGTGCGTGTGTGTGTGTGCGTGTGTGTGTGCGTGTGTGTGCGTGTGTGTGTGTGTGTGTGTGTGTGTGTGCAGACAAACCTCGTCAGTCCACTCACTGTGTGTTTGGGCCCGAACGTGACGGACGGCTGAGGAAGACCCCGATATGAGCGACGGCGCCGGAGCGGCCGCTGAATGGACGCTGACGTTTTGGCAGCATCTAAATTAGAACTGCAACACAGTGAACGTGGACGTGCTGCTTTGAGACATTTCTGTTAGACTGAAACCCCCAAATTCAAGTTTTTGCCAAGAGTTTGAGTTTGTTTTATCCTTCAGTACAAGCGCTCTCATACTGGGAGTTCACAGCAGATGTTTCATCCTTTAGAAAGCTGAAACATCCAAATCTTCACAAAATTATTGTCCTTTTTTCAGCTGAACGGTCCAGATTTGGACTTTTTGGAGCGTCTTTCCTCTCCAGGCAGCAGGACAGACAGGAGGACCTGCTTCAATAATGACCTGGAGATCAAGATGAAAAAGAAAATCAAAGAGCAGGTTTTTCATTTCGTGCTGAGAGGTCGCCGTCGTCCGCCGACTCATTTCTCTTTCAGGAGAGAATTAAGTCCAGCGGCCTCTTCAGGAAATCATCACTCCTTCGGCGGGCCGAGGCGGCGAAAGGTCGAGGACCGGCCTCGTGATCAACGGCGAGGAGCGAGGAGGGACAGGTCGGCTGATTTTCATTAAGATGGACTCCGGAGCGCTTGTCTTATTAGCGGGTCATTAGGCTCTGCGTGGCCGACAGATTGGCTGAACAGGAAACGGGGGAGCGGGCAGAAGGTAATTGAGCTCGGAGTGACCACACAGGTGCCTGCTCGCCCTGCACTCCTTGATTGGTTAATTAGCGTGTTGTCAATCAGCGCCCTCCAGCAGCTTCCTCTCACAGCAGTTAAAAGGTGAGACTTTCTAACGGAGTCTGAAACTTCTTCTCTTGCTGCTCATTAAAGGACGGCAGGACGGAATAGACCTGGGACGAGGCGCAGGCGCTCCAACGGGCTGCAGGCGTCAGCTTCAGGATGTTCACGCCGCCGGAGAGTCGGGAAACGCCTCAGGGTGTCCAGGGTCTTCTGTCTGTCCAAATAAGTGGAAAAACCCGGTTCTGGTCTCTGGTTCTGGTTTTTTTCAAAGGTGCATTTTGGGGAGAAACATCCAATCAGAGATCTTTAAATTCTGTCGTTCACTGATCAGAGCTGAGAAAACGTCCTTTTTTAAACAACTTCCGTATCGATGGGACAGTATTTGTTCACAAACTCAACAACAAACCAGTCTGAATTTGCTGCTTCTCTAATTCCCACCTCTGAGCGGCCCCTTCCCTGAGGATCATGGGTATTGTAGTGTTCAGAGCTGTAACATAAACCTGGAAGAGTTTCACATTATCCAAGAGAGTCCAGTGTTTGTACTCGTGTGTTCGCCCACAGGTGTTTCAACAAATGGAAAAACAACCGACCAATCAGAGCTTTGGAGGCTGAAGCTGCTAAAGAGAAACTGAACTTCAGAAACGTTTCTCAGAGAGGAAAACTGTGACGGACTTTGTCCTTCCACATCTTTCTTTAACCTCATGATGTTTTCCATTAAAGTTGAGGAAAAGTGTTTAAAAGACGCAGGACGTCATCTTTTCGCCCACAGCCTGTAAGTCCTCATTGTTCCTGGCTGGATTGTGTTCCAGTCCTGGCTGAGCAGGATTAAAGCCTGTTGTAACACTCAGACTGCCTTAAACAATGCAAACACTAAATGTTTTACCGGCGCCGCTGCAGCTCGCCGAGGCCGTTGCCGTCCCGCTCGCAGACTGAAACCTGTTTGTTTCCTCCAAACGATTAACGGCAGCTGAATGCAGCCTGAGGACGCTGGTTTTCTTTTCATTATGAAGCCATAATTGCTGTGTAATTACTCCTCCATTGTTGTGTTTTCAGCAGAGAGGCCTCTGCTGCTAATAGCATCAAAACATCAAAGGTGACAAGCTGCTGCGCATTAATATTAACGAGGACGGAGACGGCGGCGAGCTGAGGCGCTCACACAAACACGGCGAATCTCGTTTGTTTTCAGTTAGACGGCGTTTTGTTTCCACGTCTGACTGCAAATATGTGTTAAAGCAGAAAAGGTCTCGCCTTGTGGGGACCTTCCTGTCGGCGAGTCCTCGTCATGCGTTTGATATGACTGACCATCGTCATCAAACGTCTGACTGTGTGCTAAACTGCTTTCAAACAAACATCAAAGAAAGAGAAACATGGCGTCTGTCTTGGGGTTGCAGGGAGCTGATTGGTCCATTACTGCACAGTGCATGTTTCAGTGGTTACGCAGATGACACACGACTGAACATCTGTGCGCAACCGGATGACGCTGCAGCTGCAGACTCCATCACTGACTGTCTCTTCGCAATAAATCAATGGAGGAGAAATAATTTTTTGAAGTTCAGTGAGGACAAAACTGAAATCCTCCCAGTCGGCTCTAAAACTAAGAGGGAAATGCTTCTTGATAATCTGGGAAATGAACTTCCTGGATTCAATCTGAGCTTACAGTCCTGATGCTCTCCAAGTCTCAGATCTTAGATTCAAGTCTCACATCGACAAGGTGATGAAAACCTAATTTTTCCACCCGAGGAACGAAATTACAACCATTTTAAAACAAAAAATATGATGAAAAACTGATTCATGCCTTTATTTCAAGCCGATTTGATGACTGTAACACATTATGTACTGAGAGATGCTCCAAACTCTGCAGCTCAACTGTGAACCAGAGCCAAGAGGAGAGAGAACATCAGTCCACTTTCAGCTTCCTGTAACGTTCAGGACTGATTTTAAGGTCCTCCTCCTCGTATGCGAAGCCCTTAATGGACCAGGACCAGGCGGGCCAAAGCAGCCCAAAAGAAAATCTTGGATGCCCCAAAGCTGTGAAACCATCTGCCTGTTGATTTGAGGGAAGCGGCTCTTCACCTTTAACTCGCTCTGACTTCCTGATACACGTCTGAAACTTTGTGCTTTGCCTCACGCTGATGCAATATTTTTATTTTACTACTATTCCACACATCCATCTAATGCATTCTCCTGATTTTCTTTTTTCTTCCATCGTGTTTTTCTGTCATGATGAAGTGAAGTGAAATGGAAACGCCTCCTTTGAACACAGCTCCAAAAGCAGATGTGCAGAAGAAGAAGCTTCCAGAGGTAACGCAGCTTCAGATGAAACCGCACGAAGCAGCGACACAAGCGAAAAGCGATCTGATCTGATCTGATGTGATCCAGACCGAGCTGGTTCAGGTTCAGCTGGTTTTCAGCGCTTCGCAGAGGACAGACTCTGTTCCAGCGGCGGCTGCTGCATTAATGGTGTGTATGCACAGGAAATGTGTTTATTTATGAGCTGGACACTGTTAATTACCCACATGCATGGATAATTATCTCCAGCTTCAAACACATTTTAACCCCCACGAGACCCAGAGAGTCTGTGTGCGGCTGAGCCGGACGACGAGCTCAGGACGCCCAAAATATCTGCTGCTAATTAGGAGAAAACGATGAGTCATCAGCCAAATATTCGCAAGATTCACAGGAGTGTGAGAAGTGGCCCTGCAGGGATACGCCAACAGCAGCTCCACGTTTGAACTGATCACTGCTCACTTTCTGCTGAATCCAGGTTCACTGAGTCATCCTAAAGCACGTTTGCAATTACATAATCACATCAAAATGCAAATTAATTCACGTTTGGATCCACGAATGTTAAGTGAACACCAGGAGTCCAACCAAGCGTAAAAACATTTATGCAAAATTTATATTTTTCCGCATTTCCTTTTAGGTATTTGATGCTCAAATTGAAACTGCATATATGAGCTGCTGAACTTGGACATGGAGGACTCGTGGTTCCACTCCGAGCTCCTCATCCAATCACAGGCCTGGTCTTTGGGGAGAGTCGCAGGAAATCTGACAGTCTGCAAGAAAGCTGCCAACTTAAAGCTCCACAGGAAGGGCTTCAAACTAACGATGTCGGTGTCTGGAGTGACCCAATCAGAGCCCAGATCTCAGTACAATCACACACGACCGCCATGCAGCTTGACGGCCTGAGCGTCGAAGAAGCATGGAGGATGTGTCCGAGGGTACTTCAGCCAAGAGCTAATTCAGAATACTTTGAATGGAGCCAATTCGCCTAAACGTGTACAAATGTTGGCTAATTCTGAATCAGTGATGTCTTTGCCTGCTGAAGACAGTTTGTCCTCTAGCTTCTGAGGACAGAGACGATGTGACGGAGGACGGAGTCTGAATCAGACCATGTGACCTCATGTGAAACGGGGACTTTTGTCGTCCTCCTTTTTTTCCCTGTTGTCTCCTTTAAAAAGTCCCACATGCCAAAAAATGTTAAAACAATCTTGATTTAACAAAAATCTGAGTTTTTACTGAGCTGCTGAGCTGTAGACGTTCAGCCTGCAGTTTCAGCTGTTTCACAGAGCAGCGGCTCCACCTTGTGGTCACTTGATGAAGTGCAGCAAAGCGTCTGAACGTCTGCATCAGTCTTTTGTCTTTAGGTCTTTATGAGATGCAGGTATTTGTTTTAGGACTTCATGATGACTTTTAATCAGTGTTTGCATGTTACGGCCGTTTTGGAAGCATTTTATGAAAGTATGCTCAGAGTATTTTTAATTATTATTAACTTGATTTCACCCGGAAAAAGCTTGTTTGTCTCTTCTATGGGGGAGGACACCTGAACAGCTGTTTATGATCACCTGGATTCATGTTGATCGGATTCAAAATCAATTTCCTCCATTTTACAGTAAATTAAATAAAAAATTAAATCCTTTTAATTTTGTAATTTCAGTTTTACTTCTTTGTGTTCTTACAGCATAACGTGTAATTAGGCATAATTAAGTCCATACATGTAAAATGTATGAGGGCAACATGTTTCACGATTGTCTGAAAAATATGGAAAACTGAAAAACAAAATTACCAAAACATTTCATTCACACAAAAGAAATTACAAAAAAAAAAAAATTAATATATAAACTATTTTTTGAAAGTTAAATGAAAGAAAATTCAGCAGAAACTTCCAGTAACAAAAATGAAATTAGGACAAATTAAAAAATACATTAAAACAGAACAAAATAAAACAATAAAAGCTTGCAGTAACAAATATAAATAAAAGGAATAAAAATAAAAATGAAAGAAAAAAATATACCAAACAAATTTAATAGGATATGACAGTAATGAAGAGTCTAAATAATATGAACAGAAGGTGGAAAATGTACTTTAAGCTTACCAAAAAGAGGATAATAAAACCAGGACTCGTTCAATCAGTGATTCAATAACATATTTTAATTTTTCAGTGTTTTAGTATAAAAATCCCGCCGGCCTGCCGCCGGCCGGTCTCCGCTCCCGTTGGCTATAACTGTGGTTTTTCCCAGAGAATCAGCTAAGTACCAAATCTATTTACACACAACATCCACATCCAGAGGGGCCAAAGGAAACAGGAAGTCTACCCATCGCTACCCTGCCCAAAGAAACACTAAACACTGTCACCTCACCGCTCAGATTTAATGCTATTAATTCCAAAAATAAAAAACTCACAAAACAACAGAAGAGGAAGGGCCTCGGCGGGCGCCTCCTCGTGTGCCCCAAGTATTTTCTCACAATACTCTTTCTATAAAGTAATGCATATACACTTTCTGCTTTACAATAAATTAGTACAGGCACGTTCTCTTCTCTCCTACAGCCGACTGTAGCTCAGGTCAGGCGGAAAAGACGATTCTGTGACATTTTACAGAAGACTTGAATTCATCACAGCACTCAAACAAAAAGGCCAAAAACCTAAAAAAAAAAAAAAAAACACAACAAAACTGTAAAAAAAATCAAAAGAAAGAAACACATTAGTGGGAAAGTTGTGGGCAGCAGACTTTTTGGTTTTGGTGTGAATGATGCACTTTAGGCATTTTAAACTTTTGAGAGCATCTATATAGATTTTATATAAATATGTACAAACAAAAAAAAGTAGTCCAGTAAAAACATTCAGGTAAAAAAAAAAAAAAAAGATGCACAGACACACAAAAAAATGTAATGCCAAAGACGAGAACTTGAAGCTTGAGAACTCAATAACTTACAAAAACGGTAAAAAAGGAGCTGAAATAAAAACGTTGGTTACAGTATGCATGTTCGTTTTTCTCTGTGTAGAGATAGCACCAGCAGAAAGGCCGACACGAACGGGGTCGCCACCGCGGACGCCATAAATACGTGAACACCGTGTACCAAAACAAACCCAGGGAGTGAATAAATTAGTGTCAGGCCTTGTTACAGGATATTTACAGGAGCTGCCGCAGTCGCACGCACACTGGTGGACGCCGCCGTGGCGCCGAGGCTGCTGCAGCGGTCTTGCAGCACATTTAAGGAGGTCAGAGGTCAAACTCTGACACATTCAACAGGTTTAGACCCGTGATTTTTCGGTCCTCACAGCCCAGGTTTGATTTTAGTTTCTCTTTTTTTTTCATTTTTTTGCACCCGCTAACCGAGTCGTTTTCATTGCATAGCTCTTTGACAAAACAAGATGGCCGTCACAAGCTACAGTATTCTGGACATCGGGGGTAGATGTGCGGGGAGGCGTGAAAACGATCCGGTTCCAGTTTGCAGGAAATGGTAAACATGAAACGTGTGTGTTTGTTGTGCGTATGAGGCAGAAACTGAGCGTCTCTGCTTGGGGGGTGGATAGAGGATAGAGGGGAGAGATGGATGATGGGGGGGTTTCACAGGTGATGTTGGTGGGGGGGGGGTGGTCAGTCCGTGACGGCGAGGTCGGCGCTCGGCTCCGGCTCGCCGCTGACGCGCCGCAGGTGGTGCATCGCCCGGTCGAAGGCGAGCCGCACCGCTTTTCGGACGCAGGAGGAGCGAGCCTCCATCAGCTTGATTCCGTCGAGGGTCTCGTTGATCCCGAAGGGGGCCAGCTTGGACCTAGGAAGCCATTGCCTGAGGAGAGAAGAGACGGACGCTCCGGGTCCACATCATTCTAACCTCACCTGCAGCGTTAACGGTCATGTATTCATCATTAACTCCTCAGCACACGTTATTTTACCCCCACTGTTTTCACAGAGAGTTGGTGGGGTCCTCACCAGCTGCGCTTGCTGTCGAAGAAGAGGACGAGGAAGAGTTTCTCTGCGGACCTGAACTGCATCCGCTCTCCGGCTCTGAGAACGTCCAGCGGCGGCGGCGGCAGCGACGGCTGGGGAAGCTCCGCCCCGCTGCGCGGGCGCGTCGTCCTCCGCGCTCTGGGGTCCATGATCTGTGATGGCCAAAAAAAACAAGGCAAGGACAGAGACTGAGTGAAGCGGCGTCCTCACAGAGACAGCGTGGAGGACTTCCTGCCGGCGGCGGCCGAGCAGAGGAAGCTTCAGACACACGAGCATGCAACGGCGAGCGAAGCGGCCGACTCCACGCACACCAAGCAGTCCACGATCGGCCGGCCGTGAGCACAAATCACGAGCTACAGCACGCACAATGGCAGAGGGGCAGATGGGTAATGAGACACAGAAGGGACCGACACTCACTCACCAGGGCGGGAAAGGACGGATATCCACTACATTTAGCCCAAACTAGTTTAAGAGGCTCCAGAACAAACGGACAAGCAGCAGTGGGATCCCACACCTCTACAGGGACAACAACAGGCACGTTACCCAGAGTTCTGTGCAACACACACACACACACAGAGATACAGAGAGAGAGAGAGAGAGAGAGAGACACGCGCACAAACAGACACAGAGACGCACACACACAGACACACACAGATACAGACAGACAGACACACACACAGATAAAGAGAGAGGGACACACACACGCGCACACAGATACAGACACACACACGTTTTTACAGGCTGTCATTGCTGACGTTACATTTTGAACCCACAGAGAAAATAACAGACTTCACTTCACTTCCACCTCGTCAATCACAGGTTTCCTGTTTCTGGACTTTTTGTTCTTTTACTTCCTTCGTGGCTGAAACCTGCATCTCTGAGTCTCTGCTGACTTCATCCAGGACCCTCAGAGGCCCCTGGACCTCAGTTTGAGAACCAGCGAGGTGGACTGAGCCGCTGGTTTGGTCTTTTAACAGACGTCCACATCTGAACTTTAAAGTAATCATCCACTTCGCTGCTCTTTGGGTCAAACAGGAAGACAGACAGAAATAAAACCGACGTATGGCAGCACATAAACAGCATTAGTGTCATTACAGAGAGGGATTTTAATTGGTTTAGTGACCGTCTTCAGCAGACTGACCAATCAAAGCGTGCCATGCCGTTTCATGCACATTCATCACGACCCTCGTCACCCACTCACCTGAGGAGATCTTGGCAGCTTTGGTGAACTCTCCGTTCTCGATGCAGGTCATCAGAGTGCTTTTGTCGTCCACGGTGCTCCGTCGAGCCGCCGCCGCCACTGGCCGGCTTTTACCGCCTTTCGTCAGAATGACGGTGCTGAAAGAGACGGGAGGAAGCTGGATGAGGAAACGTTTGGAAACACCTCAAAAGGCCTCAATTCTGACACGAGAGTTGCAGATTCAGTGTTAAATTAAACCTCTTTCTTTCCTGATCACAGATCAGCCTCCAGCACGTGACACCAACACACAAAGGACCACAATCCATAAGTAACAAGGTGAGTGAGTCGTTCTAGTCTGAGGTTAACGGACACGTTTCCTCCATCATGTTCTCTGTAGCTGTGCTACTGTTCAGCAGTACGACTCTGGATGTTTCCTCCTGAACTCACCTCGTGCCGCAGAGGACGCTGCCGTTGGAGGAGATGCTCGACTCGGAGGCGCAGCGCCGGCGAGGCTCCAGCAGGCGAGGAGATGGTGAGATCTCTTCCTCCTCCACCACAAAACCGTTCGCTATTCCTAAAGACAGAGACACGGGGAGCTTGAGACAGCGTAGTGTAGGGTTACGGTACGATGGCGCTCTTGAAATGATTCCTCTAATACTTGTTTTGTCTCTGGGCGAATCGAAACAGGGCAGATGTCATCTGAGCGAGTACCTGTGCCGAGGCGTTTTATCGGCGACTCCTCGTCCTCCTCGCCGTCGGCGCTGCTGCTGCGTGTTCTTTTCTTCGGCAGGAGGAGCGTCTCTAATCGAGGGATCACCACTGACAGGAAGGTTTTGGCGCCCAGGGGCGGGGCCAGTGCAGCGGATGCCTCTTGGGTCTTGGGGGGTTTCTGGGGGCTGGCGCTCTTGGACTTGCGAAAGAGGTTGTTGGTCCGTCGGTTGCAGGTGCCAGAGGCTTCGGTGTGGAGGTCGCCGTTCAGAAGCAGTGGGTCTGGGATGTGCCCATTGGGGGTGTCCGGGGGCACTGAGGTAGATGTGTCTGTGTCGCTGTCGAGCTCCATGGGAGTGTGATCCGCGCTGGGTTTGACGGCGTTCAGAGGGGGCGGCTCGGGGTCGCTGGCCGACGTGTCGAGCTGCGACAGTGAGGTTAACAGCTCTAACGTTGGCGGAGGTAAAGACGCGTCCTCCTGTGGCGCGCAGGGCTCTGTCGGGGGTTCAGGTAGTGGTTTCTCCTCTGACTCGGTGGGGGCCGGGTCAGGCTCCGGGGTGGCGGGCGGCGGCGACGGGAGGGATTTCTTCAGGCTCATTTCACTGCGGACCTCCATGATCGTCTTCTTCAGCAGCTTGAGCCTCTTGCTGCGGGACGGGCTGTGCTTCATGGCCGTGCTCAGGTCCAGCTTCTCCAGCAGCTCCTTCAGCTGATCCTCCAGAGGGGTCAGCTGACGGTAGGTGGGGCTCAGCAGGCGGTCCACTGAGACAGAGAGAGGTTGTCACATGACTTTCAGCTTTTACAACAACTTGCAATTCTTGCACATAAATTGACAATTCGTTACAGGCTGATCTACCACGTAATTCTTTGATTAATCTATCAGTTGTTTGATCAATAAAACAAAGAAATATGCTCAAAACCTCTTCTCAAACTGTAGTTTACCAGCAGTCAACAAACACAAATATTCAGTTTACGGTGTTCCAACATGTAAACAACAAATCTTTCCAGAACTGGAACCGGATCAGGTTTGGAGATTTTCCTTCCATCGTTTTCTGTTTCTACGTACCGTCCTCCCAGGAGAAGGGGGGTGCCGGCTCCAGTTTTGGGACTTCGGGCAGATGCAACCCGCTGTGGAAGTCGAAGCCGATTCTGTCGGCCTCCCTGCGGGCCCTGCGGAGGATGACTCCCCCGTGGTCCTGCATCCGCTGAGCTGCCTTGTAGAAAAACGTGTCCTTGGCGTTGTACGACATGCAGTTGGAGATGATGAGGTTGAAGTCGTCCTCAAAGTCGTCCAGGCTCCTGTAGTCGTGAGCGTCGATGCGTTTCCTCATGGTGAAGAAGTCCATGGGGTTCTTGATGTGGTCCAGGTAGTCAGGAACCTGCAGGAGACAGGTAAGACATGTTGGAGGCTGCAGACTAAAACTTATCCCACGCTGGGGAAATTTGTCTGAACGTTTTCTCAGGTGTGAGTTTTAACTTGTTTTGTGGACGTTGAATGGAGTGTGCTTTACAATAATAAAATCACTCTTCCTGGAAATGGAGTCTGGTGGCTTTGGGGAGAGCGATACTGCAGCTGCTTTTGGTCTCTTTGTTGACTCTTAAACAAAAAGGTCTATCTCTGCAGGGATCCTTCTCATAATGTTGTCAAGCACTTAAAAACCAACACTTTCGATGGGCGTACGCTGACGGTGCACAAGCGCCCAGAGGGATTACACTGCTGCCAATTGTGCAGCGGCAGAGCTCTCGCTCAGTACCAGAACCAATTTCAAACACTGTTGTCCCCATTAGTCACAGGCACAAATGAGAAAATAGGATCCATTAACACTGACGGTATTTGTCCGGAATATTTCCCATTTGTTTGGGACATTGAATTCTTCCAGGACCCTGGTTAGCATCGACATTAGCTTCATCTTCTGCTTACAGAAGCAAATGAACAGTGCAGGAAACATAATGAGCTGGTTTCAAGCTGTGGCAAATAAAGCCAAATTATACCAAGGGTATCATCTTGTGATGGTGACACTGGGTAAAACGGCGATTCCCTTCTGCCCACAGCATCAGCGAATGGTTTTAGTATTAGAACTGGTGAAAAGCATTTGTCTATTGAGCTATTTTCCAAGACTTGACTGTAGAGCTGCATTAAATGATTTCCCAGGACATACAGTAATCCTGGTTGTTGACCATTGTGGGACCACAGTAGTGCTGCAGTGTCACTGATGGACAGCAAATCAGATTGTTTTTGAACAGACTGAGAAACAGTCACAGACCTCCTTGATGCTGACGGGCTGAGCGAAGATGCTGTAGTGGTCCTTCTCCTGCAGCTGACTGAGCACGGCTCTCAGCAGGATGTTGAAGGGGGTCAACTGGACCTCCAGCACCGACTGCTGCTGCTTCATCTGACGAGAGAACACAGTCAAACAACTTTCAACGGACGCTGACCGAAAGTCTCAATACATGTGAAGAGGATCAGACACGACTGACAGTCACAGGTCAGTGGTTCTAAACCTGACCGTGAGCTTACTTCATGTTCTTTAAGGGAATGTTGGCGTTTGTTCAGATCAGTGTTAACTGGAACGGTCAGTACGTTTGGTGAGTGTGGTGACTCTACCTCCTCCCTCTTCAGCTTCTCCCTCTTCCTGATGAGCTCGAGCAGCAGGCGAGCTCGCTCCAGGTCGTGACGGAGGCGATGCCACTCCTTCAGCTGCTCCTTCAGCGCCTGGTTCGTCTCCATGCGGTCCTGCACAAAACACACAGACTTCATGTCAGACAGAAGCGCATTAAAGGGAACGCCGCACTGACAGACACCGCCGAGAGGCCGCAGCACTGACCGACTGCTTGGCTTTGGGCGGCTGAGGGTTGGCCTGCAGCCGGCGGATCAGCGGCACGTTGTTTCTCGACTGCCTCTTCTGTACCCAGTAGCTCAGCACCCGCTCAACAAAGAGACGCTTCCTCTGAACCGCCACCTGGTTCAGGATGGTGTCGAAACTGTGGAAACAGAAAGAGATTAAGTCACACATATTCATACGGGATAACCTGAGCAGAAACACAATCTGACAGCCTTTATATTCTCGGTCTACGTCTTCAGAGCTGCAACAGGCTGTCATCTCTCTGATCGTCTCACTGCTTTCATTTCTCTGGCTTCTTTTTAGTGATGTCACAGATATCAACAAGTATTAAGACTGGATAATGACCAGAGACAGGCTTCACTGAGCAGACTTACATGAATCAATAAAGCAAAATCTGTATCAGGAAGCTGGGAAATACAAACTTGAATGATCTTCTCTTGTTGGTAAAAATCACTTTTGTATGTCTCTGTCCATCCCGGTTGCTTGCTTACCTTGAAGCGGTGATGCTGGGCCCAGAGTTGGTAGGGGTCTCGGGTTCTGGTTCTGGTTCGGGCTCTCTCTTGCTCTTCTTCTTTTGCCACCCCTTGGCCCGGGACTTCCCCCTCTTGTCGGCCCTCTTGTGGCAGACTCCATTTTTTGGGTGCGGCTCCTCGTAGATGTTGAGCGGCCGGCGGTCGCAGCCTTCCGGCGTGTGGCTGCAGCAGTAGGCTGTCTTTTTCACAGAGAAGGTGGTGGCGCCGGACGCCGTCACCTCTTTCACAGGCTCCATCTTCATGTAGAGGCCGGCCTTTTGGGCACAGCTGACATGGAAGGCGGTGTAACAGTTGATCTTGTCGCACTGGATGCACGCTCCCGCACCCTTCTCTTTACACAGGTAACAGGTGAGCTTCCAGCGCGCTGGTGGGATGTTGCGGACGCCATCAATGGGCTCAATGAAAACCGTGTCAGAGAAGCCGACCTCGGGCACCCACAGAGCACACGCTACATGACCCCAGCGGTCGTCATCAGTCTTCTTCAGGGCTCCGCCTCGGTTGGGACAGAATACGCACTCAGCGGGCCGCGACGGGCACTGCAGGCAGTGGCGGCAAAGCCACTGACCCTCGGGGATGTACGGCACTCCGTAGCACTCCTGGTGCACGGCAATGTTGCAGGAGTCGCAGAAGAGGATGACGTTGCTGTCGGCTCCGTCTCCATCCATACAGATGCAGCAGACAGCGTCCTCGTCCACCAGTGACTGCAGGTCGCTCTGACCCTGCGTGGCTAAGTACGACTCCTTCTCAAAGCGGTCCATGAGGAACTCGAACAGGTTGTGCGACACCTGGCTGATGCCCTCGCTCTTCCTCTTCTCGTTGATTAGCTCCAGCCAGGCGTAGTCCTCCTCATCCATGTCATACTCCACCTCTTCATCAAGGTCCTCTGCTGTCCTCTCAGTATACTTATAATACGCCACCGGCCTCCTTGGCACCACCGGCAGATTGTATTCAACCATTCTAACCTTTGGCTCGAGCAGGCCACTCGCACCGCCATGCGTTCCAATGCCGCCGTGCGAGGCCGTGAGTGCTGCGTTCTTCTTCTGCTGGTTGTTTTTGAGGCGCACAGACCGCACCAGGACCTGCTGGGGCTTCTCGTTGTTCTCCTTGTTGCTGTTGCACTCCATGATCTCCTGAGCCGTGGGGTCGTCGTCAGTGATAACATCCAGCTTGTCGTAGATGCTGAGCCGGTGCACACGGCCGTCCACTTCCAGCTCCACTATTCGCTGAGCCTGTGCATATGTCAGCGTCTCCCGGTTGGGCGACGGCTTGATGGGAGAGGAGTCCCTCTTCAGCACCGCCGGGCGGTGATGTCGACCCTTTTTCTTCATTTTGAAGCTGTAAAGACCCTGAAAGCCGAACAGATGAAACAACAATGTCAATGACTCACTGAGGTGATGTGACAGCAATTTATGAACACGGACAGTTTTTCATGTCAATAATTCACCCTGAACAGCAGCAGTGTGTGCTGGATCTAACAGAACCTCCTGCAATAATGATTAATGGCCGTAACCCTCAATGCTGCCTTACTGGAACAATGCTGGGCAGCTAATGTGTTTACACAAAGGTGTTTGCACCTCTTCCAACCTTCAATCATAGAGAGCAAAAAAACATTTAGCTGAAGTGTTTTATGCTTGAACTGTGAGTGAACTGTTTAAAGACATCCGTTTGAAAATTTCTGACCTTCCCACAATATTTCTCCATGTACACGACTAACATGGGATGCCAACGGTCAACCACCAAGAATATTTTTGCCCAGTTACGCATGTCAGTCTGTGGGTTCAGACCTATATGCTGCCAATCAGTGTGGCTGGGGAGAGGATTAATCATGAGAAGACTTGTTCTTTTAACAAACGCATCAACATACAACTCTGTTAAATGCAATAATCATATCAACACACACAAAATAGCCGTCATGAACGTGTCTCTCAGTCTTTCAGTGTGAATCGGCCACCTGGCCTGCAGTTACTGACCACTGCCTCACGTCTTATTCACCTACATTATCATAATGAACGGAAACAGCGGGCATGGCTGTTATCAGTACTCACAGCTGTCAAGCTAGCATGAAGTATGCATCCCATGCTTGCAAACCTTTTTGATTTTCCTGCCTCCCTCCCCGTTGTTCTCCATGACGAAATGTCAGAATCTTCTCACCCTCAGTATTTATTAGAAATCACAGCTGTTTGTGATTGTCCTTTATAAATTATACACTTATTCCACATATTTGTCTGTTGTGTCAAAACAGAGATGAGCAAACACCCTCGGGCAGAGGAGTCCCTCCCCACAGATGATCCCACGAGGCGACGGTCCTTTTAAGTTTACTGAAGCAGAAGAAGCGACGCCCCGTTTATCTTGGAAGCAGCTATCATTTTTCCAACCACGCCCACTTCGCCTTGATGGCTGCGTTCCCATTGGGTCCCTTCAGCTGCTGTCATGCCAATAACTTAATATCACCAACAATGTTCCACAACAATGAGATTACCCACTGAAGCTGTGCCAGTGGTGTGAAACGGTATACACTTCCTGTCTCCTGAGTGAGCGTCGTTTCTCCTAATCTGGTCGTCTGGAGTGGTATCACCTGTTGGTCAGCATGGAAAACGTGCTTCTGGACACTTTTCATGGGAGAATTAACATATCGATACTGATACCACACCTGTTTCCAGTACTTGAGTTTAGGGTATGTAAACACGATCATTTACCCATGAACAAAATATGCTTTGCTGCTAAACGCATCAGTGTTAAACAGAGAAATGTACCTAAACATAAGGTGGTGTACAGCTAAAGGGGTTTCCTGACCTAAATCAGGAACAAGTCAGTCGACGCTCAGATGTTGACGGAGCTTTCAGTGCAAACGTGAAAAGTTAAAATGAAAACTTAAAGTGAAAGTGAAAAGAGAAGAGGGATTTCAACACTTCTTCATTTGTCCTGCATTGTGTATTAATGCGCTGTTGACTCCATGTTTGTGTCAACATTAATGCTGCCACTATTCACGTCAAACTGATCCTGTATTTATTTCAATTAACTGATTACTCGTTTGACTCATAAAATGTCAGGAAACAATGAAAACGTCCACCAGTTCCCCAGAGTCCAGGCTGACATTTTTAAATGTCTGACACTCTTACCCTGAAGACGTTAACTTCCACAAGAGCACGAAGAAAACCAGCACATACCTGGCCCATGACCTAATTTTAATAATTAACCGATGCTCAAACATATTCGTGTACCTTCCTCCTGTAACATCAGATGCGCTCTTTGCACTGTGTGCAAAACATAATTCATTTCAAGTGTCACATAATCCGCCAATTAAGCTAATGTTAAACCTCCTCTGTTGTGCAGCTAAAATCAGTATGCAGCAAATATTGTACCCTCACATGCGACACGGAGTTCAGCGAGCAGCTTTGGGTGAAGCCCCGCTGTTGGTTTATGTATCTTACTAGTTGTAATGATAGAACGGGGGGCGGAAACAGGCTGTGATAACGTCGCTGGATGAATGAAAGATGCGCATCGACAGCAGCACACCTCCACACCGGCGACAGCCAGCCTATGTTCCTCTCAGCTCGCCTGAAAGGACCCGCTGAGAGCAGGTTGTTGTTAAATATAATCGGCTAATAGCAGCAGCGGCTTCAGCTCGCTCAGCTGACAGTCCCCCTGACTTTTGTTGAACGCTGCCTGCTAGCCACGGCTAACGTTAGCTCCGCTCAACCGAACCACAACCTTTATCTGTGTGAATAATGAAGCCTGCTTCAAAGTGTTAAACCAAACAAGGGTTTGTTATTGGAAAAGACAGCCCGGTGGTGTCCTCCAATCAGGCGGCGGCCTCTCCGGTCACCCATTAAACGCATTAGGACACTCCGTCCACAAACCGGGCTAACGTTAGCCTGCTAGCATTACACCAAGCTGAGGGGGGAGGAAATATGGCGACCAACACACAAGAAACTGCCTCGACTGGAAAAGGTGGCCTTTCCCCATGGCAGCACCAATTGTTTTTGAATTCAAGTTGTCCAGGCTGTCGGGGTTGATATTAAAAGGTGAGGACAGAGTGAGGGTGAACTTACCTCAGTTTTTTCACTAATTCAGCTTATAAAAACAGCAGCAATGGCGGCGCGGCCTGTGGAGCGAAGCGACAGTTAAATCCACATTCAGTCCGCTCATCCAACGGCGGCCGCGGCTCGCTCCGAACCGAGTTAAACTTGAAGGTAACCGGCAGGTATCCAGGGCGACTGAGCTGGTTTCGAGTGTTATACTCTGATCAGGATAAATACTGATCGATAGAACTGTTTAGAAGCAGTTGGAAGTGGCAGAGCTCAGCAGCTGCCCGAGCTTCTCTTCCCCCAACAACAATGCGGTTGTGTGAGTCTCTACGCCGTGACGTCATCGCGTACAAAGCGAAACCAGGAAGTCACTTCGGATTTCTGTGTGTGTGTGTGTGTGTGTGTGTGTGTGTGTGTGTGTGTGCGTTTTCAGAACCTCAACATTGAGAGTAGGTGAGGTAAATGGACGAGGGGGATTTTAAAGGAATCTTTTGGTTTTATTCTATATTCTTTTAAAATCCACTGTGTGTGTTCATGTTGATAAAGGAACATGTCAGCTAGTGTAACAGTGAGACTCATCCATGCGTTTTTAATAGCTTTTGGACAACAATGGCACAGAGAAATAAGATACATCAGACTTTGAGTGCACACACAGGTCTGCATGAGGGATTTGCTGACCAGAAGAAAAATATAGAGTATCGTTAGACGTGATGCTGGCGTGGAGAAGGAGCTCTCCTCGCTAAAACTGAGGGCTTTTCCTTTTTTTCTATGTGCTGCTACATCTTACATCTAGAGCCACGGATCAGATGTTAGGATATTTCCTGTGGAAAAAATAAGACCTGTAAAGAAGTTTTATAGTTTTTTGTCTGAGTTATAATGTCTTAGGAAATATGGGACCACACAGAGTTTAAAGTGACCTTTAATGCTTTGGTTGCAGCTAGAAGACCACCAAGTTCATACTATTTGAATAGGTCACTTTAAAGGTCAGTAGTGGCAACTTCCTGCAGAGTGAATCATAATTCATGAAAACCACAATGCCAGTTCGCCTCTAAGAAATGAGTTTTATTTTTAAAATATAAACATTTGCATTTCTCCAGCCTGACGGATGAAGGATCTGTCACAAAATACTCCAATAAAACATATTCCGATTGGACAAGCATCCAGTACAGCGACAGGTCATAAGCAGGTTTAGTCTAGCTTAGCACAAAGACTGGAGGCAGGAGGAAACTGGACTGAGCTAAAAAAAAAAAAAAAAATCCAGACTGTTCCTTTAATGTCGACTCTGTCCTTTTTCTCCTGGAGTTTTTTTCGACCAATCAGCAGCAGTCAGACGTGTCAGGTGGACTCTGCTGGTGGCTGTGTCTCATCTTGTCTCTGGTTGGGACTGGGGGACAGTGCGTCCTCTCTGGACAGCAGGTTGTTCTTGCGGAGGTGGCAGGCCTGCTGGTAGGGGGGGCGGATGGGCGGCTGGGTGGGGGGGGTGTACTGATACTGTTTGCCAGCATCCAGCTGAAGAAATAAACAGTGAGAAAAATGGACATGGACAGGTGTGAGACTGTGTCAAGACAAGGGGAAACAAAGATCACTCTGAAACAAGAAACCCTTAATTTATCTTAAGTTTATCCCTGAAAAGACACCAATTCCAAATCCTTGAGCTCTTTTCAGACCTGGAATATGAAAGATAGAGACAGAGTGCGATTAGCTCCCACCCCCGGAGGGAAAAACTATTAATTGCTCTCCATTGACTTTGTACTGTGTGGAAGTGCCTCCTTGTCACTTCTGTCTTCGAGCAAACAACAGAAAAATGCCTAAAAGCTGCTCTTCAGTTTGTCATTACACCTTCTCCTCTCTGGTGGATGAAGAGCGCTAAAATAATCCTGTGACGTGCAGAAATCTGACATTTTTAGCTAGCTACAGGCATTTTGTTAGCATTCAGCTCTCGGTTGCATATTGCGATGGCCGACTGTTTTGCCATCTGGTGGGCGCGGTGGCTTTGGCCAGAGTGACATAACAACTGTTTATGGCTGCCGGCTGCAGCGCTCTCACTCAATTCTGGAAAAAAATCAAAAATTGTTGTCGTCATGAGACGTCTTAGACACAAAAACGTGGGAATACAGGGTCGATAAACACAGATAATATTTGACTGTAATTTCTCCCATTTGTGTGGGACATTGAAATCGATTAAGGTCAATCTAATGTACTAATTAAGGGTGACTTTCATGCTATTTCTTTAATTCGAAAGGTTTTCTTGCCATTAACTCATGCAGAGCAGATTATCCATCAAAAGTACTTTGATATATTACAATCAAGTCATTTGGATATTAATGATACCACCAAAATCCATATAAAACACCTTAATTACATCATTAATGGAATTTGAAGTGATAAAATGAAATGAATGACACCCGTTAAAACAATAATAAGAACCAGCTTTCTGTTTGACAGCAAAGAAAAGGAGGACGAATCACCTGCAGCGGGTAAGTTCTGTCTGAGTCGAAGGCGCTGAGATCACCACACGCCAGGAAGGGAACGATGACACGGTTTGGACCCTCTAACTGGTTAAAGTCCACATCTGAAGGACAGACACCAAAACCCAGACTGAGACAGACAGAGGAGAACCAGGACCAGGACGTGCAGGGAAGTACAGACTGATCCATGGAGGATTGATGTGACTAAAACAGGTACGATTACTCAAAATGACAGAGAAACCACACTGTGATCAGATCTCAGTATGGACCTCCAGATGTGCTCTGGATGATCCAGTGGCACTCTGATTCTCATCTGTTCGGATGCATTCACATCAGCGCTAACACAAGTCTTTCCTGGTCCAGACAAATGTCCAGATTCAGACCACATATGGAAGACGGCTCAGAGTTACCGTAGGAATGATCCAGCAGAGGGTTGGACATGTTGGGGACGTAACCTTCAGGAGGACAGTAATTCTGACACACCACGAAGGCCTCTGCACAGACAGACAGACAGACAGACAGATACTGAGTGTAACACCAACACCACAGGCTCAGCTGTGAATTAATCTGGCAAAATCAACACAGACTGAATCAGTTTTCAGTTTAAATTAAGATTATTTGTGCGGCTCCTTTCTACAGCCTGAAGCACAAAAGCCTCAGATGTATAAACAGAGCTGGTTCAGGACCTGAGACACCCCACCGAAGACTCATTTCCTGTCTCTGTCACTGGCAGTCCTGAAGCAATTGATTCCAGTTGAAGTGAACATGAGCACATGTTCATAGTCTCAAAAGTGGCCACTTAGGAGACAGGAAGTGTCTACCGTGTCCTACCAGTGCCGCAGCTCGTCATGGGTAACGTTGCTGTAGAGCACTTTTGGCATAAACAATCACTACGTGAGCTGGGGGGCGGGGTTTGCCTCCTGTTCAAGCCGTGTGATTGGTCAGCAGGGCAGTGGCTCACCGATGCTGGAGTTTCTGCTACTGCGAGGTTTGGCGCAGGTCACACCACTGAAGAAGATCTTCAGCTGAGAGTACAGCAGCGTCACGTCTTTACCTCTGAAGATCTGAGACACGCAGGACAGGAAGGGGTTAATACAGCCTGATCTGACGGTGCCCACAATGCACCGCTGCACGCAACTGTTGGATGTGTTTCAGGCATGTTAAGTCGTAAAAACTCACTTTGGCCACAAACGTCCCTCCAGGCTTCAGGACATGAGTTGTGATGTTCAGAGCCTGAGAGACAAACCACTTTCAGCATGACATCACAGACTGACAGACCAATAAAAACACACCTCTGTACTTACAGCCAATAGGAGCTGAGCCTGGATGTACTCATCCACATCATGGAGCCCGGTTACTGTAGAAAAGGAACAGGACAGAACAGCTCCTGACGGCTGAATGGAAACATTAAAGCTGGTGAGCTGGTGAGGACAGACAGGAAGTGAGCGTCTCACCATCTGGAGCTCCATCACACACCACCAGGTCGGCCGGCTGACCCTCAAAGTGACGGATTATCTCCTGGGCTGTCGACACCTGAGAGGAAGAGGACGATACAGGTCATATGATGCACTATTCAAAGTCAGCAGTCCAACAAGGTTTGTCCTCGTCCATACGGGTGTTCTACCAGACTTTTCTTCATCTTGTCCTGACCTTGGTGATGTCTCCCTGGATCTGAGTGACTCCTGGAAGAGGAGCCATAGCCTGCAGGTCCACCGCCACGATCTTCACCTCCTCACCCTCCTCACCTTTCTCCTCCCGCCCTCTGAATGCAGAAACAAAGCAATCAATAAAAGCTGTAACTGAAATGCAAAGCTGCACCCCGGATTTAAAATATTTTTCATTTGTTCAATTAGTAGCCACACAGATGATTTCTGTCCAGATACGTCCACACATTCATTTAAAAATCCAAATAAAAGGAAAACCTGAGTTTCCGACTGAGGACCTGACTCCAGCTGCCAGGAGCTGCACACAGATCCACTGCTCTGTTCACACCTGGGAGAGAAAAATGACCTTCATGAATGATTTTTTAAACTAAATATTTAAGAAAAGACAGCATAAGAGTACAGTCAGTTCTATCAGCCTGTACCGAGCCTGGGGAGGGAGGAACCCATCCTCTAAGAATCCACCCATAGACAGAAGGTACGAGCGGAGCCGTGTCTCAGGTGTTCTGTGGGTCTCACCTGTGAACAGGTTGAACTCGTGATCGAGCTGCAGCAGCTTGAAGGCGCTCCTCGCTCTCCAGCCCTCCTCTTTGGCCAGACGGTAGTAAATGTCCCGCTTGTCTTTGGAGGAGCGACCCATCCTGACCTCTGACCCTCTGATGGCAAACACACGTAGATCCAGCAGCACAACAACTATGTTTATACTGGTTTCTCTTCTTTAACTGGAATTACTGTCATGATGGGATCAATTATTTCAGGATTTCATCTCACTATATCTGAAAACACTGAGTGATTCATCATCTGTTTTTCTTTTCTGAACATAATTTCATTGTTAAAAAAATCTACACATTAAAAAAATCTGCTTCTTGTAAATACAAATTCTTCCAACACTGCAAAATACCTTCAACTGGTCATCAATTTAGCATAAACTGGGTTCATTATCACTGTCAGGTCTGTTATGTCGCCCCAACCGAATTACACCGTGATGAACAACGTGTGCAATAACTCTTCCAGTCAAAGTTTTACAATGTGAGTAGTGTTTGTTTATTCCATGTTAGCCGATTTGAAGGGCACCTCTGATTGAAACTAGAAATGTACGTATTTGTAATCTAATGAACCCTGTCTTCGCGCTGCAGAATGGTTAACATGGTCTAATTCATTTTTTGAACGGAGTTTGGCGACGTATGCGCAAGAAACGGCATATTTCATGGCTGCCTGAGCTTTCTCACTGATGTTAGGTCCGTGTGTGCCTCTGGGTTAAATATACACACACTTATACTAGACAATACACGTGTAGCAATTACATCATGTCTCATTATACCGAGTTTATGAGCCATTTACAAAGTGTTTCACCTACTGTTCACGTGCAGTTCCGGTGTTGACGATGACGGGACCCTGATAGCTGTCCCTGAGCGCCTGTTCAGAATGACGTCGCAGAAACCTGCAGCCGAACCTAAATGTGTATTTCAAACAGCAATTTCTGATTCCCCAAAAATGTTTTGAATCGTATATTCATCAGTAACCTAGTTTTCAACTTTTTTTAAAAAATATATATTTTTGTTTTATTTTTTTTCCCCCTTTTGAATTTACCGGTTTTCCCGGTTTCTCGTCTCAGTAGCGGCCACACGGTGTCGCTGCAGACACATGAAATTACTTTCTGTAGAAAAGATTAACACCGCTAAAGCGGTAAAAAGCCATTTATTTTGTATGAAAGAATTTATAACATAGGGATTTATTTGCCAAGTTTGTACGCAGTTTACAAGATTATTAAATGATTAGAAATAATTTAAAAACCAATGAAATGAAAGGAGGCTTTTTTCCCTCTCCCTCAATTTACAATTTTAATATTAATGATCCTTAATTAAGTGGCTGTTCACGGTGGTCTTTGTGTAAAATAAGTGTATTTTCCTATTAAATCAAGGAATTAACTGAAATGGCACTTGGCATTAAGGAGAAATTGGTGTAAATTTTAAGTCATGTGATTGGTAGAGGAAAAAAAAAAACATCAGACAGAAATCAGTTTCTGTACAAAAGGTTTAATTTGAGGAAAAAATCATGAAAAAATACTTTTTTCCTGTCAGAAATGTAAATAATACCAAAAACTTGAACAAATGGAATGAGAAAATGAGTTAAAACCCTCAAACCGGATGTGAGAAAACTCAAACCTGAAATGATTTTGTTCTCGTTTTTGGCAACAACAAAATTACAAAAACACAAAACATTTTAGAAAAGTTAGACATAAGACAGCTTAAATAAATAACCACAGGATGAGGAATGTCTCTTTACTAAATATATAAAACATAAAAATGTACTTATACACATTTATTCAATATACAAAACTGAATATTTGCATTGACTGTGCGTTTAGAAAAGAGAGGAGACAGATGGAGCCTCAGAGGCCGTTTGAGAAAAACTCATCATCATATCAGGTATCGAACAAACACCAACTTCTAAACAGATCAAAGAACAATGAGCCGAGGGCGTCGCCTTCCTGCATCTCTTCAGCTGTCACTATCCAACATTTTTGTTCATTTTCCTGAATTTTATCCAGAAAAAAGTCCTTGTCTGTCGACCGTGAGACGTGTTGGATGAAGGAGACGTTTCTACTCAGCAGAGTAAAGCATCAAAAATCATGTTTTGGTATCAGAACTGAGACTCGAATCCAGTGTCTGAACCAGTTCCAGCTCAGACGTGTGTGTGTGCGTGTGTGTTTCAAGTATCCACCACATCAGCAGGTGAGGAACCTTCGCTGGCATCACAGGGTGGGTGTTTGGTTCCTCAGAGGACAGGAAAAACGTCCTATTAAAAAAAAAAAAAAAAAAGGTGCAGTATGTTGGGACGTGGCCACTTGTGAAAGGCCATTCCACAGATAGGGGGCAGCATATCTCCATCTCCAGCGGCGTCCCAGTGAACCCGGCTGGGTTCTCCTGCCATTTAACCACATTTTCATTTGGGTTCTTTAATAGACCTCATTATCTAAACTACAAGGAACCTCTGAAGAACGGCCCAGTCCAGCTCCTGATCTGCAGTTCCCCTGGCGGCGCTCCACCCACAGCAGCTTTCAGACTCCAGGCACTCTGAAACTGGAAGACCGGGTGGAGGGCAACGCCGGCGTCGAGGCTCCATCGTCTGTGAGCAGGAGGGGGCGCCGCTCAGAGTCAACCACATCCTGAACGCTGACTCATGCCAGCACGATCACAAGGTAACGGAACACCTGTCAGTCAAGTCCGCGCCACACCCACTGGCAGCCTCCATATGACCAATCAGAGGCTCTGCTGGCTGGAGGAGGAAGACGAGGAAGAGGAGTCGGCCGTGATGGCGTGGAGTGTGATGCTACTGTCGTGTGTCTGCTGTCCCTCGCTGCCCGTCACCCACGGGTGGAGGAGGATCTGCTCCAGGGTCGGCCGGTCGGACGGCTGCTGGCTCAGACACCAGCCAATCAGCTGCTCGCACTCTGTGACAGAAAAACGATGACATGACGGAAATGAGACGCTACGGCACCAAAGAACGAACTGAGGGAACGTCACTCGTCGACTTCACGCTCTTTGTGCCCTGAGCTGAGTCTTTCAGGCAGAACTTCCTGCCTGGCAGCAGACCAACCACAAAATAAGTTAAGATCAGTGTCGTGTCGAGTTCTCCTGCACCAAACTGGGAAAAACAGTTCTTCATGGGTGTCACGGTGAAACAGGACAGGGACAAACAAACTGCTGTCACAAAACAGGAAACAAGATCCAGAAGCGAGGACGGGAGTGTCCGCATACTTTTGGCCATATAGTGTATCTGCATTGATTCAAAGGCTCTCTAAGCCACCAACTCGTCACACGTGGACTCACCTGAGGACACTTTTCGCCTGAAGTAGACTCGTCCTCTCAGGATCTCCTCGTCCTGCTCGAAGGGGATGTCTCCACAGACCATGTCATAGAGCAGCACGCCGAGCGACCAGACGGTGGCCGAGTGACCGTGGTACCGGTGGAACCGGATCCACTCCGGAGGACTGTACACCCGTGTACCTGGAGGGAGGAGGGAGTGGTCATGAGGCATCTTATATATCCAACGACGTACAACTACGATCTGGCCGAGGCTCAGACACGCTAACAGGATGCCAGTATGCAGGAAGTGAGTTTTTATGTAAAATCCATGACTGCACCACATCAATCAGCCTGTCGACGCAGCTTTTATAACTATTGGACGATCAGACTCACCGTCGAACTCGGTGTAGGCGGCGTCTTTAAGGAGGGCCGCTGAGCCGAAGTCGATGAGTTTGATCTGTCCGGTCCTCAGATCCACCAGCAGGTTCTCGTCCTTGATGTCTCGGTGGACGACGCCGCAGGTGTAGCAGTGACGCACGGCCTCAAGCACCTGCAGGAAGAAGCCTCGGGCCGCGGCCTCGTCCAGCGCGCCGCGCTCCGTGATGTAGTCGAACAAGTCCTGCCCCGGCTCGGGCCGCTCCATCACCATCAGCCAGCCGTCCGCCCGCTCCCACCAGTCCAAGAGCCGCACCACGCCGCCAAACGCCCCGCCCACTTTCTTCAACAACACGATCTCCAGAGGGACGACCGCACCGCACTGCCAGAGCATCAACAAGAACATTTAAAGATACAGCATCGACTGACCGCCCCTGAAATTAATCTGAGGGGAAACGTCTGATTCAGCCTCTCAGACGTGAAGATCTGACGCTTTTCTTCGTCAGATACGACGAGCGAACGGAACATATTTGAGTTTTGGACAGATCAGACAAAACTTATCAAAATCTTTAATTCACTTGAAGATTTTACAACATACTCAGGTGCTCTGAACGCCACTTGTTGTCTTTAATGACAAAGACACCTGACAATTTTGTCAGGTCTCTGTTAAAAAAAGATTCTTGATCACAATGACCCTTTTTCCAACAAATTGATAACTAATATAGCAGCTGAAGTAGTAATTAATGACAGGAAGTCATTAGGAAACAGTTAATCTGTGGGTGAACATGCATTTAAATCTCACCAGAGAGCCCCACTCAGTCACTCTGTCCCTGCACACATGCTTCACCGCCACCTGCGTACAAACACAAACATCATTAACACACAGGTAGTAAAACACATAATAAACAGCAGCCATAGTTCAACTCTGTAACATGAAGCTTTGTGTTTGCTGCCTCAGCCTTTGCATGTTTTTCTTTCTTGAAGAATGAAAATGACTTTCCCACCAGTTTCAGGTGATGCTATAAAATTGTTATTCGACGTGAAACTACTTCCTGCTTCCAGAGAGTATAAAGCAACTTATTGTTTCAATATAAGAACTGAGTAAAGCTTCACAGAACCACACTTCTTTGTGAAAACAAAGACCACATGCCAGCCAGATTGTGCTGTCAAGCTGCCCAGCTGATAACAATAAAATAGGAAGAGAATAGACTCTGCCTTCCAAATAAAAGCATGAAATCAAAATATGCTTCTTGTTTGGTACAGCAGCTGTTATAATCTGAAAATGTTAGTCCAAATAGAAACAGACAGTTTGAAATATTGTAAGGGAAATTAAAGCCATAGTTTATTGAATGATAATCTGTTCGCTTTCTAGACAAAAAATGTCACAACAGAGGAACCAATGAGTCAGGGAGGAAGTCTTTATTCAGGAAGGCAAACAGCTTTAACATACAAATTACTAGTAATAATGTGGTGAAACTGTAAGATGCTGTTTTCTGAGGACTAGAATTAGGTTTCTATTGAAGTTTTTCAGCCAACTTGGACAAGCAGTCCCTTCACGCTTCACAATAAAATGGAAATAGGAACATCTTTAATTCCACTAATATTACACTATGGCTGCGGAAGGATCACTGAAATAGTAAAAAGGACCTTATGGTGACATTTTCGTCACCTCCTTTTTCCAAGGTCACCTCTAATGAGATTTCCGTGCGGCTTTTATTTTAAGGGCCTAAACCGGAAACGCAGCTGCTTGCTGTGTGCACCTTGACGCTCCGAGCTGCGGCCATGTGGAGAGACCAAAACAAAGCGGCGCCCCGCTCTTACCGGCAGCCCGTCGGCGAGGCGGACAGCGGAGAAGACAGTGCCGAATCCTCCGCTGCCGAGCACCGAACCCAGCCGGTACAGCTTCTCAAACGGCTGCTTCTCCGCTTTGGCTGAAAAACACAGAACAACAAATAAATCGCGGCAGTTCCCTGTGATTTGGACTGTTCAGGCGCTCAAATGGTGCGCCAAAACCTGTAACCCCCCCAAACAAAACAGACACGTCTCTGTCCATGTGTCCTCGGAGTATTGTTGTTTAGCATCTTCATCTTTACACAAATCTCTTAATATAAGAAGGCTTTAAAAAAAAAAAGTGCTGCCTTAAATATCCAACAATCACTGGACACACTCGACCGCACGGCCGAGTGTCCTCAGATGACCTGCTGCTCTGGAGTCAGCCGTTTAAAAATGGTGGACTGTCGACAGCATCATCATCATCATCATGATCATCATCATGATCATCTAAAGCATCAACTCTTCAAACGACGTTACGTGAACAAAGTAAAGAAGAAACAGATGCCGTTTAAACAGAGGAGATCAGGGTTGTTGTTTTTTTCGAGATGAGCACAGATTTTGGCACAACACCTGGCTTTCAAAATGGCACCAGACAGTGTTATTTAAAGGTCATACAGGAGCACCCAGCCACTGAGCGACTGAAAATTAATTTATTTAAATAACGACTGTCAATTCTTCAGTGAAAAATGCCAAATTTAGCCGCTCCCAGCCCTCCAACGTGAAGATACGATGCTTTTGGCTCTATCGGCTGAGTTAATTTGAACACATGTGGCTTTTAAGAGGATCTTAACTGAGATGCCGGTTAGGTGAAGAACAGCGGTCCGCTCACAGAGTCTAATGGGAGACAGAAAACGTCGTAACACCGGGACGTTGTCGTTACCTTGCTGCAGATGGAGCTTCGCCGGCAGATCCATGCTGGACGAGATGTGAGGAAAGGAGCCCAGTTTAGAGAGCAGCATGCTGCTCGAAACTATCCCAAAAGACGAAAACACACCTCGAAAATAATCACGTAACAAGTGCAGGTTAACAGCGGGGTCCTCGGCCCTTCTCACGGGCGAAATAACACGAAAACACGATGAAACTCCATCGATAATCCAGTCATCCACACAGCCCGGTCTAACGTCCAGAGGAAGCGCGCCACTCTGCCTCTCCGTCCGCCGCTGTTAATATTTACTGAGATCAGATAGATCCTTCCGCCCGGCCCCGGCCGAACGTTAAATAACACCTCAGAACCTGCCGCTCTTCATACCCAAAGGTTCACACCTGGACAAACAGCGATGTGCCGAGGTGTGTCAGTTCACGGGAATTTTAAGTCGGTGACATCAAAAAGGAGCCCTGAACCAATGAGAAAACACGCGAACTAATTTTACGAAGGAGGACAGGCGCAGGGATGCCGAGAGGGTCACTCCGGTAGTGCTGCGGCTCATCACAGAGGGGATAATAATGTATTTTATATATAATAATATAAGTCTTACTAAAAAAAACAAAACAAAAAAAAAGTTATAATTATTATAACAATTTGTATACCCAGTTTAAATATAATCAATTGAAACTGAACATGACCCAACATAATAATGTAAATGATGATTCTAAAGGTTTGCAGTTCATCTATCACTTGACCCAGTCTGAAATCAGGTTAATCCAAGCAGTTCAGCTCTTTCAATCAGTTTTTCTGATTTAAATATATTTATCTATAGAAGAAGTAATTTGATCCTTACTTGAGTAAAAGTAGCAATACCACAACATAAAGGTGACTGGTAAACGAGTCGTGAAATAAGCAATCCAGTACCTCCAAATTGCACTTACATTCAGTGCCTGATAGAGAGTAACTTTCCACACACTGTGAGAATAGGACTGCATTATAAGTGGCTGGTAAGTGGTGTGTTAGACCACCGCCTCTGTACAGTGGTGGTCTTTCCAGTTTGACATGGATGGCTTCTTTCACTCCTCTTTGAAACCATCTGTCTTCTCTCGCCAAAATATGTATAATGTTGTCCTCAGATGAATGTCCCTTGTCCTTGAGGAGTAGGTGGACTGCTGAGTCTTGACCTGAGGTGTTGGCTCTCCTGTGTTGTGCCAATGGCTTCCCACCAGTCAGCTGGAACTGAAGAAGCCTTTTGGATGAGAGGTGAAACGTCTTCTAGAACCACAAGCAAGTCCAGTCGCCTTTGGAAGCACAACACTGATATATCGTCACCGTTTAAGTTGATATAGAGCACATGTTAGCAAACAGCTGCTTATTTACAGCAGCCTTCGGCAGTAGCAGAGGTATTATCATTCATTTGGAGACGTGTTTGTGTCCACCTGATATTCACTCTCTTGTAGCTCTGGTTTTGGTTTCCACCAACTCCGGAGAAAAAACATTTGTCTGTTTAGCTGCTAAGAGCTCCATTTTGTCCACCAGCTCGTCTCCAGCGTGTGTCTGCTGTTTGGTTGCAGAGCAGGTGATGCACAGTTTATCTGAGCTTGTTTGCTGACAGCAGCTGCCTGCTGCTGCTGGAAATGTGCCGTAGAAAAACAAAGATTATTGAACGAGATAACTCCATTTCCCCACATAAGATGTTGTATTTCTACTTGGTGTAAACAAGGCCTCGTGGAACAACGGTGCGTCTGTCCCAGCAGAGCAGCACCTGCGGCCGCCGGCAGATCAAAGCAACCCAATGTTCCCACAATCCCCTCTGCCTGCTGACAAACTGCTGAAGCTGCTGGGATTGTTTTGATTGAGGAGGCAGCGGCCGGGTCACATGACCTGCTGTATTACTGCCCCACTGAGCCCAAATCTAGGTCAGCCCCTCCTCCCTCACTGTACGTGAATAAAGAGACAGATTGACAGAAAATAGATTTAAAGACACAAACAGGGAGCTGCTGCTGTTCTCTGGAGTGAAAACATCTTCAAACTGATCTGAGCTCACAGAAACTCACAGCTGTGCCACAAACACCTCAGCAGCGCAACAAACTGACTTAAAATCTGTCTCAACATGTGTTCAGTGAGTCCACAGCAGTCTGCTCATTGGTCCTTCAGCTGTCACTCATTGAGACTCCATTGTATTTTGGGAAAAGCAAACGGCTCGGCAGTGGAGATCTCAAAACTGTGAATCAAACCAAAACCATCATCATGGCTCGATATCCCTACAGTGAGTGAGAAAAGGTGTTGGTTGAACTGATTGGCTGTTTGCAGCAGCAGATATCACTAACCTGTGTTCTCTCGTTGCCCTCTTGTCCACAACATGAATGTGACTCAGGTCATTTGTTCTCGTCTATGTTTAGCTTCATCTATTTTGAAAGGTGTGAAACAACTGATCCTCCACGAAGAGTGAAGCTGCTTTCTTACTGACTCACTTCTCTCCAGTTCCACTTCCAGACTTCTGGAAACACTCGCACCTCTCGGCATTTTCATGGAGGATATTTTCTGAAGCGTCACTGTTAGAAAATAGGAATGTCGGTGCACAGCAGTGGATCAAACGACAGCAGCTGTGACGGTGCAGGCGAAAGATATCAACCATGTTGCGCCTCTGGACTCCTGTCAGCTAAATTAACCATCGTGGTTGGAGACAGTCACTTCTCTGAGGAGAAGATGTTTCTGGTTCAGAGCTGTGACTATTTCCGAGCTCTGTATCGCTCTGGGATGAAAGAGTGTTGGCAGGAAGAAATCCACCTCAAGTCTCTGCGTGCTCGAGGCTTCCTCATCGCCCTGGCCGTCTTACGGGGTGAGATGCCCATCCTGGACGCCGATGACATTGTTGAGGCCATCGAATGCGCCGCTTTCTTGCAGGTGGCACCGCTCACTAAGCATCTCATCAACATCCTTGACTCTGACAACTGTTTGCTGATGTATCACACAGCTGCAACCTTTGGCCTCATGGATCTTTACCGTGCTGCTGCGCTGTTTATCCGAAACATGTACGCCGACCTGGAGGCAGAGGTCAGGAAAACCCTTCCATCAGAGCTGATCTCCTACGTGGAGTCTTTGACCCCGACTGTTTTCGTGGCTGTTGGGGCCCATGTGACCTGCGGTGTGGATGAAACTGTACATGCTGCCTCCAGGACGGTCTGCTATCTGGATGAAACTGTCAATAACTGGAAGGTATTAACAGATCTTCCACTACAGGCCAGCACATCACTGGCTGGAGTGACTGTTTTAGACAACAAACTCTACATAGTTGGAGGAGTTCATGGACTTCATAAACAAGTTGTGGACTCTTGTTTCTGCTACAGCATTGAAAACAACAGCTGGAGCAGGATCTCCAGTCCGGCACAGCTGCGATACAATCTCAGCCTTGTGGGTGTAGATGGTCATCTTTATGCCATCGGAGGAGAGTACGAGCGAACACTGATGTCATCTGTGGAAATATACGATATAAGTTCAGGAGGGTGGGAGTTTGCTGCTCACTTACCTCGACCAGCGGCGGGAGCAGCATGCACCAAGGCCATGAACAGGATATTTGTGTGTTTATGGAGGCCAATGGAGACCACAGAGATCTACGAGTATGTCCGAAGTAAAGACGAGTGGCTGCTCGTTAGCTCACTGATCAGGCACCAGAGCTATGGCCACTGCATGGTCGGCCACAGGGACAGCCTGTACGTCATGAGAAACGGGCCGTCGGACGACTTCCTGAGATGCCTGATGGACTGCTACAGTCTCAGCTCGGGCCAGTGGTCGTCTCTGCCAGGACACTTTGCCAACAGCAAAGGTTCACTATTCACGGCGGTGGTGAGAGGTGACTCTGTGTTCACGCTCAACAGGACCATGACTCTGGAGTACACCATTGATGGTAAAAACTGGAAGCCCCGACGGCAAATGAAGGGTTTCCCCAGAAGCGGGTCTGTGTGGACGTTTCTGCTCCAGCTGCCAGACTCTCTCATGCTGCAGTAGCTGCTTCATTTGCTCAGGGATTTATTGGATTGTCAACATCTTTTTAGACTCACACATGGATTTTCTACACACCTGTGCTTCAGGGAATTTCTTACAACTTTGGGTCTTTGTAGTTTTGTCTATCGTTTCTATAATAATCTTCTCACCAAGCTGTTTGTTGAGACTTGAGAACATGGTATGTCCAAAAGGAAGTCAGAAAAGGTTTTGTACCAAACTCTGTTTCTCCTGTGAATAGTGTTTCCTGCATTGCTGCCCTTCATGGTTGGTCTGAGGTAAGGTTGGGTTGAATTTGAGGTAAAGGGAAACATACTTGGGCACAACAGAGGCCACATTGACTCTGAGGATACATTTTGGTTTACACTCATCCAAAGGTATGTGTCTCCATTGGCCACATCACAAGTCCAGGTATTCTTGTTACTGCCGATGGTTTGAAATCAGAGAGATTCATTTCTCTGAGGGACTTTTAAGTTCGACCTTAGACTGTATGAAACATGGATGTAGTCCTTCTGACGTTACCCACAGATTTCTGGAGAGCCATTGTGAAGGTCAGTGTCAGTGGCTCCAGCCGTCGCCATCTTAGCAGTGTCTGACTCCACCAAATACAGATACTTGTTCTCTCTTGGAGATTTTCACCTGAACTATAATAATTAATAATATAAACATTATCTTGGCTTGGGACTGCAGGAGCTCTGTTCGTCTGTTGTATTTAGAGATATTAAAGTTTTTTGATGCTGTTAAAGCTTATTGAATATAAAGCAGAGAAACTGATTTTCCATTATAATTTTTCATCTAAAATACAAAATCTTTCCTTAAATCTTTCAATAAAATGGGATTCATACTGTGATTTGAATTATTTGTTTGACTACACGCCCTCCATCATTGGCAGGATGTGTTTAAAAGATGTAAATGTAAATCTGATTCATCTCATTGAATCAGTGTGTGTCTCACTGCTGTCGACTGCATGTGAACTGCAGTGTTTGTCCTCACACAGAGCTTCTGTTTCCTGCAGCAGCCTCTGTTTCCTCTTGGCACTGAGGGATGATGACAATGGAGGTGAATGGCAGGCAGAGCCAGGCACCACAGGCCGCTGGGAGGGGCGCCAGCAGCAGGCAGTGATGCTAAATCTGACCCAGGATAAAGAGAGACGCTGGGGTCAGGCCGGGACATGGCGCTTGGGCCGACGCCCTCTGCAACCTCCGGTTTGAGTCCAGGAGTGAAGCCAGGAGCCAGAGCTTTGACTCAGTGAGGGATGAGCGTCTATCTGTGGACGTTAATCAGGTTTTCAGAGTCTGAGCGCGTGATCTGCGGGTCTGCTTTGCTGCCCTTCAAAGTCAAAATTCACTCTCAGATGATCTGCATTTGTCAAACCTGTCCTGCTTCACCTTACTTTTGAAAAAAATCCTAAACTACGCAACTATTGTCTAGTTCATGCTGTTCACTGTGTGCATGTTTGAGACCTGCTATGGGACAGCAGGTGAAAATTAGCTTTAAGCTAACTCTGGCACGGCACATGAAATGGTAACATGTATGTTTTATGTTGCACTTACTTGCTTACAAATGAAATAATAAACTAATAATAATAAACACAAAGGGATTGTCACCTGATATTTGATAGCCTCAACAATGTTTTTGACTTTTTGCCCTGGTAGCCGATGTTGGATAACGGATAGCTTAGTTTTTAAAATATATTTTTTCAATACTTCCATTTATAGTCAAAGTCTCATCAATGCAACGTCACTGAGTTATCACTGATTAGCTTAGCTCTTCAGCCTGAACGATAGCGTCACCTTCATGTTTTTATCATGATGCAGCGACATATTAATGAGTAAAACCAAACAGAAACAGTGTGGAGCTCCTTTTTGATGAGGTGAACTCACTGGAAATGTTATTTGGAGTTTATTGGAATGATGTAGATGTACCTGTAGTGATGGAGGCTGTGCAGCCGTATAGCCACAGTGTGTTGAAACGTGTGCGGATGTTTTGGTGGAGAGGGCTGTCAAATTCCTCCAACTCAGTCTTAAAACCCACATGCTGATGTGAACAGTTTATTCAGCTGATTGCCGTCATTACAATACAACACGAACAGAGTGTCAGTGAATGTATAATGTCTACAAAGGTCAAGTGTTCGTCTGTAAAGTTGGATCAAACTGAAGCTCTGATGCCTCCGGGATAACGAGGATGATGTTTGCTCTTCTTCTGCTGCCAATCCAGAGACTTTCTGAGCCAACAGCTTTGAAAAAACAGCAGTATTACCTCAGTGATGGAAAACACACAGATGGGCTGGTAAAAGGAAAGTGTGTGTTTGTTTTGACTGCCGGTTGAAGTCAGCGAGGTGACACAGTGATCCGTGATCTCCGTGTTTACATGTGATGTGTTTTTATCTGAGCAGCGCTGCAGAGGAACTAGGTCAGTCTAAATACAGCCTCCACACACACACACACACACACACACACACACACACACACACACAGACTGGTGGCCTGAAGCGGTGATGTCATCGTTGCTGTGGTGCCATTGACCCTGGGGCAGCCCCTGATCATAACCCCTCACATCTCAGCCATTCATGAATGAATGATGAATGGACTGTCACGCAAAACTTTAAAAACATCTTCATCACATTACAGTACATTTGTATCAGTATCTATTTCTCATATTATCTGGAATTTGAAGGAAATAGAGCAAAATGTCCTTTCAATAAATTCATTAATCCCCACTGAAGGAAAGGAAGCTTGACCTTTGACCTCTGCAGTAGGAAAAGTAGACTAGAAAAACCTCTCCAAATAAATACATAAAAGTTTTGGTATTTTGCATTGTATGATTTTCTCAGCTCTGCACATGCGTGAATTAGATGTAAAGAGGCTCATCCATCAGGAGGTACAACCCACCCCCAGCGTCACCCCTTCGCTGCCTTCGACACAAAGACGAGCGCTGTCTCAGTCCGTAAACGGTCGTCTCTCAGTGGGAAAAAGGCCTATTTATAGACTGTGGAGTGAGGCAGCATGAAGTTGGTCTTCTTTAAACAAATGTGGCATTAAGGACGCTCACTGGTGTGTGTGTGTGTGTGTGTGTGTGTGTGTGTGTGTGTGTTGAGTCAACTCATCACAAATATGCAGTTCATTTAGAAAACACGTTTGCATGTCTGTTGTTCTGCTGTTGGTGTTTGTCTGTGCAGGAGAGGAGAGAGAAGGTTGTAGTTCGACATTTTGGGAAATCATTTGTTTTGCTGCAGATAATCAAATGAGATGATTGACTAAGTCCCTATACTTAATTGTTCAATGTGAAACTACAGCCAACAGCCAGTTAGCTTAGCTTAGCTTAGCAGAAAGACTGAGGGAAACTGGTACAAAAAGGCCACATTGTAGTTTTACAGCAGGTTAATATGTAATATGTACTGTATATATATGTAATAAATACATGTATTTATCAGTCAGGAGTCATCACCATGAGACTGAGTCATCCAGTAGAGACTCCAGTCCTGTTCCTCTTACTTTATTACATCCATGCCTGTTTCCAGTCTTCGTGCTAAGCTAAGCTAGCTGACTGCTGGCTGTAGCTTCATATTTATCTTACAGATGTACGAGTGGTTTCAATTATATTATATTATGCGTACATTAATCTATGAATAATAATGGAATACACATTACTCTGGGCCATTCTGAATAATTAGTACCTTTGATCTTCTGATGCTAATTTTTTTGTTCTCTTACTTAATAAAAAAAAAAAAAGAAATAAAACATAACATTGAACGCAGGATTTTTTCTTGTTACATAGTATTTTTAAATTGTTGTATTGCTTTTTTTTAGTTGAGTAAATTACGCTCTGGCTGCGTCCGCTCTGCCCTCCTCTGCACCTGCTGTGGTATATGTATTTGAGTGTGTGTGTGTGTGTGTGTGTGTGTGTGTGTGTGTGTGTGTGCATGTGTGTGTGAATTTGGACTTAGAGCCAGTGTGTCCTCGGTTCACCTCTGAGCCGCTTCAGCATCAAATGCTCTCATTGGTCTTAAAGAGAAACACACAGATTTTACAGTCGGTATGAATCAGCAGGGCAAGTCACGTATGATGTCAATGAGGTTATATTTTTGTGTTTTTGTAAATTTACAAAGCAAATAATTTCATGCAAACATTTAAATGTCTTAAAACTGAAATGATAAATAAACTGGTGACAGAAATGGAGAAAAATGAGAAAGAGAGGGAAGAAGAAACAAAAGACTGAACCCACTGAGCCGGATGAACCTGCTAACCTCTCACACTGCCCCCCGCTGGACAGAACAGGCATCTCTTTTTAAGGCCCCTGGAGCATCATTTTTCAATGTGCAGGGTCCCATGACAAACATGCAACACGCGGTTTGAGAACCCTAACCCCAGAGAAATAAAACTATGCTTCCTATAATACCTTCCTGTAATAAAAAGGTCATGTTTGACACTGTAACCAAAGATGCTCTATCATCCTCGCACATGAATTCTCAATCAGACACAAATTTAGTGAAAAAGATCAAACGCAGTAACAAAAAAATTCACATTAAGAAATTAAACAATTTCTTGTGGATCAAGAAATTTAGTGTGGACACGTGGCGTAAAAGTTATGCAAAAAACATAATATAGTGGATGTGGCTGAATCCTGATGCTAACAGGTGTCGCCTCCTTTGTGTCTCTTCGTTGTGAATGAGATACCCCCTCCCCCTAACCCCCACTTCATCCCGCCTTCCCCCTTCACAATAAGCAGACAATGATGTGTGACTCCCATGAATATTAAATGTATGAATATATTTGAAAAGAGATGAGATTTTCAGTCTGCTTCCTTTAACCAGTCTCTGTTGTCAGTGATTTAATGTGTGTGTGTGTGTGTGTGTGTGTGTGTGTGTGTGTGTGTGTGTGTGTGTGTGTGTGCGTTCGTGTGGACAGCCGGCGAGGCAGCGAGGAGGTGTGGCTCAAGACATTTCTCACCAGGCCGCAGACAGCTGAACTTTGACTCCTTAACTCGTCTCAATATGTTTTCCTTCACGTTGACTTGTTGTTAGCGTGATTAGCGTGATAGCGTCCGTGAGGCTGCTGGGAGCTGAGGCTCATTCATCATCAGAGTATTGACTTTAGAGATAAGATACTGATATAAATCAGGATCGTCCACAAAGACACTCAACTGGGCTGGGCTACATTTAAGTTAGCGAGCAGCTAACCTGTGTATGTTTCATAGCTGTAAATTCTCCCATGAACTGACTCTGGAGCTGCTAGCACAGCTGGACACACTGATTGGAAGGTGTATTTTAGCCTGGTGCTAAGCTTGGTTTATTCTCTTATTCTCGAAGGTTTCTCTTCGATTTACTGCCGCTTTGATCATCATCACTTTGAAAAAATGTACAAATAAATGGAAATGGAAACCTGTTCAGGGCCTATTTCTGTACTGGATGCACAGTGGTGAAACCATGTTCTCGTATGACTGATGTCTTTTCTCATGAAGAGAGACAGATTTATGTCCCTTCTGTAGACACTAAACTGTGGAGCAGTCGTTTTCAAAAAGTCGAACATTTAATTGGTTGAAATGAATTTGAATGCAAACCATGTAAAGTAATGCACGAGTCTGAGATACAGAAGGTGTCGCATGTGTGACTGACGATGTCCATCCGGGTGGAGGTCACGGACAGCGAGTGTCTTTGTAGAGGCAGCTGTAGCTCAGGAGGAAGAGTCCACTCATCAGAAGGTCAGCGGCACTGCAGTCTGGAAGTGTGTAGTTTTTGTTCGGAGACAGTTTTTTCTGTGTTATTTATCTCCGTTTTTAATGTGAATGTTATCAGTCTCTATAGATACGTGTGATGCTCTCTGAGTTCTGACATGAATCTAAAATACAAAATCCCAACCTGTTTTACTGCTGAAGCATTAAGACGGCAGAGAGGCGTGTTCCTTTATGAAACAAAGGTGCCACAGCAACACCAAGAAGCAGAGGAACCGGAGGAACCGGAGGAACCGGAAGAACCGGAGGAACCTTGCTGCATGTTACACATGCATGTTTTGCCCCCTCATAAAGTCAGAGGGCCCCCACGGGACAGATGGATGTCTTGTTGCTGACTGACAGACCAGACGCCAACACTTTGTTGTTGTGTGCTGTTGTGGGTAACAGCCAGACCCCATTCTCTTCAGAGGTCAAAGGACAGAGGGTGTGTGGGGTTGTCTGGAGACATGAGACTGACGATGATTTCCATTATGTTTATGTTTAACATTTGTGCAAGTATCTTTGCAATATTACACCTTTTCTTCACTGTGCTTATATATTATTTGTACTGTGCAATAGTACACAAACACAGTATTTTCATGATCCATATCCTAACGGAGCCATCCTTCTAAAGGCAACTTTATTTTTATACAATTTTGTATATAATGTACATATATTTGTATGTATACAGTTGATTTTTCTTTATTTCTTATTGATTTTTGTTTTTATTCTCTTATACGTCTCCTTTATTCATTATTCTTCCTATTACTCCTGTCTGTAACAACATAATTTCCCTGGCATGGGATCAATAAAGTCTTATCTTATGTCATCAGCATCATATACTCATCCCTTCATATCATTTGTGCATGTGTTCATGTGTTTTCTGCTTCATTAAACACTTTTTGTCAGTCACCAGGAAGAGAAGTTGTTTTCCTGACACTTCAAACATGAGACACTGTAAGATCCAGTTCATCGTGCGCAACAAGTAACAGTAATATATAATAAATCTTTCAATAAGATGCTTCAGATGCTGTCTATGGCATCTTGTTGACAACTTCTCCCTGAAAAAGTTGTCTCTGTCGTTGACTCATTATCATTGCAGTACTTGGCCTACTGCAGCCGCAGTCAACAGGTAATTCGTCAACAGCACAAATTCTCCTCAGAAATCATTGAAAAGGTTTGATTGCTCTCCGTAGTTTGACACAAAAACTCACAACTAGCACAATAATACTATCAAGACTGAGAAATGTTACGTCTTAAATATAAAGTCTGTTTGATTCACATTGAAAGAGTACTGCAGCAGATCCGGAGATGCCTTTTATTATTATTTCTTCTTTACTGCAAGACCAGATGCCTACATTACCCACAATGCAACACGACCGCAGAAAGTGGCGGGAGATTCCCATGTGTTTTATGCTCGCGGCGGCATAAAGTTGAGAGATGAGGAGCCCACAGAGGTTTTAAACTGTTTCCACCGGACGGCAAAGAGCAATTTTTGACCCCATACATTCAGATTTCTCATTTTCACATTTGTAGTCTTTAGCCACGGCTCAGACCCGCAAAAAGCTAAACTTCCGTCCATTTTATATACTGCTTATGAGAACTTCCGGTTGATGTGTACACAAACAGAAAAGTTGGAGCTGGAGTTTCGGCCAGTCGATGGCGCCATCTTGTGTCCAGTCACCGCGGAGTTGCTGTGGGAAGGGATGGAAGCTCCACCCGGCCTGGCCGTCCTTCAGGCGGCGGAGTGACGGTCAGCAGTCGGTAAGAGTGCCGGACCAGAAAGATTTGTTTCGACTCTCCGTCGAGTTTAACACCGGGTGCACGTCAACGCTCTGCGGACTGTTCGGACAGTAAGTGTACTTCATACGCGAAACGCACCTGTGAGCTTTGATCTTATATTGAAGTCCAGAGTCTACACGACAAATGTATTTCTCAGCCTTTTGTTCACTCCAAAGCAGTAACCTCTGTAAATGACAGATTCTTCTGTGTTTGTGCTGTGGGAACTATGTCACTGGTGGAATGTCACTCAGTACATTTACTCAAGTACTGTACGTGCAGTTACAAGGTACATGGACTTAACTTGAGTATTCCTGTTTTCTGTTGCTCAATACTTATACTCCACGTGTCATAGGGAAATGTACTTTTTACTTATACATTTATCTGAGAACTACTGTATACTTGTACACTAGGTATGTATTTACGTACAGTTCATGTGATCAACTTATCAGGTATTATGCATGTCTATAGATTAAACTACCTAACAGTTTCTACTGCCGTAAAAATAACCTCACCTCAACAAAGTGTGGTAAAAATACTGTATTTTTGTTAATGCATCAGTAATCACGTTACAATTATATGATCCATCTAAAAATGTACACTCTTAAAGGGGCTAGTCTGTCCAGTGAGAACACTTTCTTTTGATACTTTAAGTACATTTTGTTGAATCTAAGACATATCGGAGTATCTTTCCAGAGTGGTGTTGCTACTTTTACAACCCTGAAAGTTGAGACGCCTGTAGAACATTGTTGTTGTTGTACTGTGTTTACAGACAGCAGTTTTACATTGTTTCTTGAGCTCGTGCACTAATCTCCTTTATCCATTCATGTGTAAACAAGTGGTGAACCTTGCTCCATCCTCGCTTGTGAAAGACTGAGCCTTTCGAGGATGCCCCCTTTCATACCCAGTCATGATACTATCACCTGTTACCAATGAACCTGTTTACCTGTGGAAAACAGATGTCAAGGACAAACGACCAGATCAGCAAAATCAACAAAATGAGGCTGGCAAAACGCTCCGCTTCTGAAATGCTGGAGGTGTCCTTGTTGGAGGATGGAAATAAAATGCCTTGCATACACGATGTCACAGAGACATGAGTGGAGATTAAATAAAAGATGTTTACTTCCTCCACCACTGGTTAATGCGACAAGTTAATTTCATATCATTTCATGGATAATGAAAAATCAGTTGAGCAGAAAAAACCCACCAACCAACCAAAACCAACATGAATAACACATTATGTTTACTGTAAATGACAATATATTTAATAGTCTTTTAAAGTATACACAGGCTTCACCTTGAACTATAACCTGGCACATTGACACCCTAAATCAGGGGTGGGGAATCTCCAGCCTCCAGGCCGGAAACAGCCCACCAGACCATTTGATCCTGCCCATGAAGCTATTTCTAAACACAAAAAGCAATTACTTTTCAGTAATTAAAAACACATGGAACAGTAGACTTAAATGTTCTTCTGTGCGGTACCTGAATGCAACATACACGCAGAAGCTGATATCACGTTAGGGCAGGATGGTGCTTGTCAACAGGATGTAAGTAGATATGGAGTGTCGCGCTTTCCAAACGGGCAATTATTTTTTGTTGAAGTAAAAGCCAAGCCAGTGTGTCTGAGCCAGTTTGTGTGGACGAGCTCACAGTGATGAAAAAGGCCAATCTCAAGTGTCATTACACTTGGAAACATCCTGAACTGGATGAGCTGCAAGGACAGACAAGCATGCCCAACAGTTTTCACAGACCACATTCTGACAGAGACAGTGTTCTGCAGGTAGGTTTTGTGCTGAGTGAGCTAAAAGCTAACAAGCTAAAACCTCATTCAGAGGGCGAATTTGTGAAGGAGGGTCTTCTCGCTGCTGCAGACCTGCTCACACTAGACAGTGTGAAATTGTCTGGATAATCTGGAATAATTCATCGACATGAAGGAGAACTTGGTGTGGAAACTCAGTGATAGTAAGTGTCTGTGTGATTTGACCTTCATGGAGAACATTACCAAGAACCCCTCATTACTGAAGCCAGCCTCTAAAACTTCATGAAAAAGGACAATCTCCACTGTCATTACAGCTTGAAACATGCTAAAGTGGATGAGTTGCAAGGACAAATGTGCTTGGATGAAGTTAATGCTTGGCAGAGTTTGGGTTCTGTACAAGCAGCTTTCACAAGACCTGCCAGCTTCTTAGCTCTCTGCTTTCAAATGTGAAATCATTTGAAGTGAAATTAAAGCTGTAGCAAGTACAACTGGAAAGGGGTAACACTGTACATTTGTCTGTGAAGATTCTCATTTACTCAGGTCATGGTACTTCTAAGTGCTTCCAAAGGCAACTGGACTTGCTTGTGGTTCTAGAAAAACTGCATTTGCCTACCCTGCAAGACCAAGTTTGCAGTGATGTCTGAATATGCTGGTAAGTGTGCAAAACTCCTTCTGATATTTGGCAAGAGGCTTCAAGACTTGCAAAGTAAACAAAAGGAACTGAACACATGTGGAACAAGCTGATGTGCCCGACAAGCAACAACACAAGCTCATTGAGCTTCAAAGTGACTGCCTGCTACTCTGAGCTGCTCCTTTCAAAACTGACTTTTGTAAAGACTCAGTTCTGCTCAAGACTGACTGACCCAAACGTGGAAAACCAGCTATAAGTAGCATCATCATCACCATCACTACTACCTGACCTTAGACGCCTCGCCAAAGAGAAGCAGTTCAGCCATCACAGAGGTTAGTGTGATATATGTGATGAGTAAGTTGGTATGGTCGGGGGCACCAAGGAAAGTGGATTCATGTCAGGTTATTATTAGTGTCATGTACACTAGCAGTCGTGTACTGGCCATCTGGTATACCTGGAGATACTGGAGAATGTGCTGCAGGCATGTTTGGGATTGTGTTGAACTTTGTGTCCTGCTGGCACTCACATTTATTTCCGACAGCAGAGTCATGAGGGCTGTATCTGTCAATTTTAACAACTTTTAATAGGCAATGCAGAAGTCGACAAGTGGGTGAGGTTTGGACTCGATCTTTTTCTCACATATCAATCCTGTATGATGCCTGCAGGTAAATCCTGGATTACATTAATGACATGGGAAGAACATTAAGGGTACCACTTAGAAATACAACCCATTACAGTCTCTGCCTTAATTGTGCAGAAAGTTGTATTTTTGCAGACATTTCAATCTCTCTTATGAGAAATTTCACAGCAAAACGAAAAAAGGCAATACAACATATATGAAGACTTTTGTGATTTTGTCTGTCTCCATCAACTGAAGCCAGGAAAATTGTGTTTTATGCTCACATGCTGATGCTACAATGTGGAAAAAAGCCTATTTAACATATATGACTATGTTTTTCATCAGAGTAGCTTTGTAGCTTTCTGGGTAGCTTTCTTTCTTTTGGGTGGTCAGCATTTTGCACTGTTAGAAAAGAAACGATTCTCCCTCTAATGGCATCTGTCCAGTCATATACTTTTGGTTGTATTATTTTGCACGTTTTGACATATCAATTATTTTATCTGTCTGCTCAGTCCAGGATGGACAGGGGACATTGCTGTGTGAAGCTGTCGGTCAAGCCATCCAGAGGACTCATGGATGAGAAGTTTATTGTCCTGGTCCAGAATGTCCCACCAGGTTTCCAGCTGACCATCCACGCTCTGCACAAGTGTGAGGATGGACACAGCTGGGAGGCGTTTGCTCACTACACCGCCAATGCCGCCGGGACTGTGAATGGTACATGGTTGAATGCCTAAATTTGGAAAATTCTGGAAAAAACATGTTTTAATAATATGATGGCACATCATAGAAATAATTAAACATCAAAATGAGAAATTATTTTTTATGCCTTTTACTTTACAGTTTCAGAGGATCCCAGTCTGGGCGGGACATTTTCTGGGGTTGAGCAGATGGGTCTGCTGTGGAGTCTCAGACCAGTTCCCGGCAGCAAACCTGCACTCAGGTAGCCCAACAAGGATGGAGCTGTTCAGATAATATCAATCAATACTAAATCAATTATTAGTCACTGACTCCTTCCCATCATCCCTCAGGATGAGGAAGGAGAACGTCCAGACCCCCATGGAAGTCACAATCTCAGTATATCAAGGTCACCAGACTGAGGGCTTCACGGATCAGGTGCAGCTTGCTGGTACAGTGGTGGAGCGCTGGTACATGGCGCCCGGCGTCCGCAGGGTCCCGATCACAGAGGGCGGACTCACTGCAACCCTCTTCCTGCCCCCAGGTAGGACCAGAGGAGAGTCTGGAGGAAGATGTCCTGTGGGTGAAGGTCAGGTGTGACAGTCTGAGCAACTATGACCAGTGGACTACCATTGACCATGAAAGTTAAATTCAATATAGTTCAGTATAAGTTAGTTGTGACTGGTTGGCACTGTTGGAATAACCAAGTGAAAAATGAATGCAGGAAACACTCAAAACGGCTTCCATCAAATGTAATCTTAGTTGCAGGGACATCAGAAATATACCCATCTTGGTGTAAACCGTGAACTGTTTCTGATGTTTTAACTTGTCTCAAGGACCAGGACCTTTCCCCGGCCTCTTGGATCTGTGGGGTGGTGGAGGGAAGTTGGTGGAGTACCGTGCAGCGCTACTGGCCTCCCACGGCTTTGCCTCCTTGGCCCTTGACTACCTGACACCTAAAATCACCATAGAAACTGGGAAGATGGTGGACAACAGCTACTTTGAGGTAAACCCAATAAGCATCTGAATTACAAAAAAATCTAATCAACCTCAGACTAACTCAAGGATTTTTAAAAACCTATTACCACCATATCAAATATTTGTGGCTAACATGCTCACAAACAGCTGCCCAGCTCAGTGATTTCATGTCGTAGACTCTCAGGCAAATCAGCTGGTTCCACATTAAACAGCTCAGGAAATACGTTCAGTCCCGTCTGTTTGCTCTTCTGTCACAGTATATTCAGGTGTCTTACCTGCTGCCATCGACTCCTCATCGGCTCACCTGTGCCCTCAGTACTACCTGCCCACTCACCTGATCACACACCTGAGGCTCATAGCAATGAGTGCAGTATTTAAGCTCACAAAACATTCAGCTCTTGTAACAGTTTGTTTTCTCACATCTTCGTGCTGCAGACGGCCTACAGAGTCCTGGAGCAGCATCCTCAAATCCTCGGCAGCAGGATCGCCATGTTGGGTCTTTCCTTTGGCACCAGTATTACCCTCAAAATGGCTGTTTACTCTAAAGTGATGAAGGTAAGATATCTAGCTGAAAGTTACTTCCATCATCTTCACATAGCATAACGAAGCTCCATTACTTTAACAAAGGTTAATTGAAGCCAACGGTCTAAAATGGAGCTTCAGTTGAGAACGTGGAGACCCAATAAGTGAAAAAGTCAGTTCAGTTGCTTGTCCTCGTTCGATAGTTGGTGCTAGAAGCTCGTTGACAGGAACAGCCTGTAGGGTGGTGCACTGGCTACTGTTGGGTGTGGCCCAAGCTGAACTGCACACAAAGGCTCTGTGACACTTAGTTAATGTCTTCTCATGAAGCTCTAAGCTGACGATCACATCATCTACTTTGTTATGTTGTGCAGATTTTCTGTGAGTCACTTGTTGCATCTTGGTTGTACACTGAAATGAATTCTGATCAGGTTTCTGTCAGAGCTGATCCTGTGTGAAACCTGTATTCAAAATGTGTGTGTGTGTGTGTGTGCGTTTGGTCTCTCAGCTCAGGTGTGCAGTGAGTATTAGTGGGAGTCATGTGCAGCCAATTCATGGATCAGTGGAACAAATGCTGAATGCCTTCAATGAGTAAGTTACTGCCAGTTACTTTATGATTCCTGCTGTGTGTGTGTGTGTGTGTGTGTGTGTGTGTGTGTGTGTGTGTGTGTGTGTGATTATTATTATTATTGAAAGAAAAGAGGCAAACAGCGTGAATCTGCTTTTGGTTTTGTCTGAGTTGAGTCATCATCGGTCAGACTTGAGGAAGATGAAGAATCTTCAGTGTTTCTGTTGTCCAATCAGACAAAAGGAGAAACTGTGTTGTGTGTTGGTGTGAGTCACTTTCAGCCCATTGATAGATCTATGGAACAATTACTGGATTTCTCTCAGGAGAAAGCTTATCTGTTGTCAATCACTTTTAGTTCAACAACCCAAATGCTGCTGATCAGCTCGAACAAAGTCTGAATTGCCAATAATGGAGTCATCATCAGGCAGACCTGGGGAAGATGAAGAATTTGTTACATTTTTTGTTGTCCAATCAGAAAAGCCAGTAAGATTCGCGTCAACAAGGAGAACCAGGTGATCTATCGAGATCTGACGCTGCCCATCCCAACTGAGCCTGCACTCAAAGTGGATGTGAGTATCACCGGACACAGTTTCTCTCAGTCTCTTCCAGGAATTACTATTATTAATTACTGTTATTCAATTTTTTGTAATTGTGTTTCTGGTCTCGAAAGTGTCTTTGTTGGGTTTTTTTATGACAAATTTGCTTTTGATAGAACAATGTTTTCCCTGAAAATGTTTAATTCTACATTTTATAGATTAAATGCATGTTTTTTAACATTTAACGTTTTTTTATCATGAAAAAAGTTCTGTGCACTCCTGTAGCAGCTACATGGCACACATCTTAATTAACCAGCCAGTGCCCACAATTTCTGAAAATTGTGCAAGATTCAGTTCATTATGAGACCTTTTATAGACCAAATATATGAGTTGAATTTTTGTCAAATTAACAGGTGTTTTTCATTATTAACAGTCACGTTTGATTGGAGGCTTAACAGCGAAGTGGATAAATTAATATTCTTTCATTTTCTGCTGAATCTACAAAAAAGAAGCATTTGGAGATAAATGTGGCTCTCCAGCTTTGAGTAATGGTTCTGCAGGTGATGTCTGGTGATGCATAAATATCTGAAGCTGCTGAATGCTGCTGCTGTTTGTCTCTGAGCAGGTGGGACGACTCCAGTGTCCTCTGCTGCTGGTTGTCGGTGAGGACGATCAGAACTCTCCCGCCTACGAGGCTGCAATGGACGTGAGTTTACTGACATGACAACATCCTGTGAGAATAACAGGCTCAGTCCAAACGCTCGCAGGATTAAACTTCACTGAAACTGAGAGGAAATCAAATAGTTACTGGAGCGTGTGGACTTCCAAAATGGCCAATAATTAATAAAAAAGGAAGACACTAAAAACAAGTTATATGATATATGATATAATGATATATGTAAATGAACCAACAATTTGTGCAGCAGTTAAGTGCTTATTCAGGCCAGTACAGAATGAAGAAAAATGTGAGAAAATTTAGCTTCTGATTTTTCAAAATCTTTGAACATGCAGCAACTTCCATGGCTTAAAACACGAAAGTGCCAAAAACTGCAGCTCCTCAAATGGCCACTTGAGGCTCTAAAAGCAAGCAAGTCAGTCAGACAAATGGTGTTCTTATCTGGATGGGAGAACGCTGTCTGTCCTCACTGATCATTGGGTCTTCAAAACATGGAATGTGAGTAATTTGTTGTGAACTCGAGCTGCAAGAATACATCGTCACTGTAGAATATCGGAAAGGGCAGTACAACACAGGACATGATGCATGATACTTGAGAGTTCCTATCTCTCCAATTATCTGTCATCTGCTTGTGCCGCAGCCTTGCTGATGCTCAAAAACTTAAATGTAAAAAGTTTGTTGCTTGTGAAACGGCCATAATATAAGCCTGAGAAGGTTCAACAATCATAAGCCTCAAATCATACTAAAAATCCCATGCTTCAAAAGTGTATTGATGAATACATCAATACATTTTCTCCAGATCTTACAAAAATGATACATTTTATTTATTTAGCTGGTCTCCTACTTCATTTTCAATCTACAGCAACCTTTATTTAAGTAGTTAGCTCACGAGCTTCTGGAGTTTTGAGAGATTATGGGTTTTCTAGCTTCTGGCTATGAGACTCAATCAATTCTCACATGATGGTTTCCAGATAGAGTTTTAAGTTTATTTCTACAATATAAAAGAATAAAAGGAGAGCAAATGAAAAAAAGGAAACCATTTGACAACTATAAGGTTTTTTACTTCCTGTTTTCCAGATAAAGGACATGATGGAGCGGGCGGGGAACAGCCACCTGCTAACTATTCTGTCATATCCAAACGCTGGTCACCTGATTGAACCGCCGTACACGCCGCATGTGCGAGCCAGCGCCTTCAGATCAGTCAACACTCATGAGAAGGGTAGGTTCACCTTCAGACCTGGAAGCTGTAGAAAGAAACTGAGGTTAAGACGCTAAAATCAGGACTTCAGGCTTGAGTTTTTCCAGCTGTTTCAGCTTCCTGTTGTCTTTGCAGTAGTGGCTCTGTGGGGCGGAGAGACGGTGGCTCATTCTCGCGCTCAGGAAGACGCCTGGAGGAAGACGCTGGTCTTTCTGAGGGAGCATCTGTACGGCGGCAGAAACCCTGGTGCAGCTTCATTATCCCACCTGTAAAGCAAGGCAACTGCTAAAACTATAGAGCAGTGGTTCTCAAGTGGTCTGGCTTTGGGACCCACCATCACCCCTTCATGACAAGCCGCAACCCAAATCGAGGAAAAAAGACGGCACTACACTGCATAAAAAATCCTCTTTAAAATAAAAGCACAGGATTTTTTTTTCTTCTTAGAAATATTTTTGTTTTTTTGCCAAGGCCCGCAACCCCACTGAAAATGGGTCTGCAATCCACTTTTGTGTCGCGACCCACCACTTGAGACACATTGCAATAGAGCATTGGAGGTTGAGGAAGGGAAAGTCCCATTCATGTTCCCCGCAGGCAATGGTGCATGATCACAGTTGGAGCACTTGCAGCTTGAACAGACATTAAATTTTCCTGCTACAATCAGCAGAAGACCAGTAAATCAAGTTTATTTTATATCACTAATCAATACATACACACAGTATGTCCACACATACTGTTTTTACAGTATGCAGACTATTTTAAGTTTCAGAGGTGTTTTAAAAGTAGATGATTTTGCACGCCTGAGTAGGTGGGGCAGTTTGTTCCAGAGTTCAGCTGCCCTTTCTGCAAAAGGTCGGTCCCATACAATCTTACACTTCAACATGGCCTGCCTGACGACCTCAGACTGTGCGGGTTTATCCAAGCACAATAATACAGAGATAAAATCTGGAGCCTGGCTGTGGAGTGCTTTGAAAGCTTTAGAATTTTAAAGTTGATTCCGTAAGAAACATGCACTCAATGTCAAGATTCAAGTCCAGTTTTGGTCTTGGCAAGATTGGGCAAGATACTGAACCCCAAAACTGCTCCCAATGCTGTGAATTCATATGTACGTCGCTTTGGATAACAGCGTCTGCCAAATGACTAATTGTAATTGCCTACAAGGCCCTGACAGGACCTGCTCCGTTCTACCTCCAAGCCGTGGTCACACCACATACCATGGCGAGACCATTACACTCCCCTACGTCTGCATCAAGCCTTTTCACAGCAGACATTTTGACCCGCAGGAAAAGCACTAGTGTAAATAATCACATTAACGATGGTTCCATTCATACAGTACCCTCAAAGCGGTTCACCAAAATGGAACGCAGCCATTATAAATGCTATTGATTACATCTGTGCTTCCTTTGTGGACAAATTCCCTAAAGAGGCAGGACAGCAGAGTCAGTGCCCATCTTCCTCTGCAGGCTGAAAACCACCAACCTTTTCACATCTTGACACCCCATAATAGCACTCCCTTGCCACATCTTTGCAGTAAGGGTGGAAACACACCACCACTATTTTGCAGGGTGAGTTTTTGGTGATATTTAGCTCTTGTTCCATCTTAGTTTGAATGTTCTGCACCTGCCATATGAATGTGGTGTCATGCAATTATTGTTTAATGTTCTCTTTAATTAATTGTTTGTGATTAACTCTTCGAAAATATTAAAAAATGCTCATCCCAGAGTCCAAAGTGACGTCTTCAGTTGTCTTGTGTTGTCCCACCAACAGTCCAAAACACAAACATAGCAAAGAATAGTTAGAAGTCTTGACTGATATACGACTCAAGTGATTCATCAGTTACCAAAATGTTTATAAATTGTTTTGTATGGATTATCTGTTCAGGAAGTCTGTCTTTATTTTGCATTCTGACTGTACCACCATAACATGTCATTACATGCACAAAATACAAAATTAATCAAATTCCAATGCGTGCATTTACTGCAGTACAAACACAGTCAAAGCATATTAGTGTTATCTTGTGGTAAATTGTTATGAATAGAGAGCCAAAGTCATGACCTCATTCAGTATTTCAGTACAGTAGCATGGATCCTTAAGTTATCGCAGCTTGGTTTCGTCCATATCCGTTGGGGTTGCTACAAGGGACACAGTCACACGGAGACCACATTGCATGTAGACTAATGCTGTTAGCCTTATTCTACGTCGGCTAGCTAGCATGTTACACTACGGTGCTGTACACGATATTAAACACATATACACACTTTAATAAACATCACAACAACAATAGACAATATTTGTGACCTATACACAGTAATAATACCACTTTAGTTGAGCATTTTTACTCTGTTTTACACCCAAATGACTAGAGCAATTTACCTCTCCTCAGCGTCTCCTGTTTCCGACTGAGGAGAACGGCGCGAATACAGAGGAAGTGACGTCATCAAAGTGTAAAACGTCACGCATCAAAATAAAGTTAATTAACAAAACAAAAGCTCCCCAAAATAAACACATAAAAATAGGTGTACACATTGAAAAACGACGAAATGTAAACAGTAATGGGTTTGTTGTGAAATATAAATCTATTAAATACATACATCTATTACAACTATACCAGCAGATCATGAGGACGACCTTTATCGTGACATCCTTTCTTTGTGACCATTAACTGTCAGATGATGGTTATATTCAATAGTCATATAAAATGTCCTGTCAGCAACAAGCATTATCATGTCACTTGACAGGCCAATGTCTGCAGTTTGCAACTTTGAAGTGGAAAACAGTGCATGTCTCTGCCTCTGTCATAGTGAAAACGGTAATGAAATGTCGTTTGCAACAAGCTCAGCACAGGGTTGAAAATAAAAAAAACACACACACACATACATACATACGCATACACTTTTTTAAAGATTTTCAACCCTGTGCTGAGCTTGTTGTAAACGAAATTTCATTCGGTGTACACTTGCTGTCTACTGAATGACAATAAAACAATAAAAGCTGTCTAACTCTAACTCTAAATTCTCCTCAGAAATCATTGAAAGGTTTGATTGCTCTCCGTAGTTTGACACAAAAACTCACAAATAGCACAATAATACTATCAAGATTGAGAAATGTTATGTGTTAAATATAAAGTCTGTTTGATTCACATTGAAAGAGTACTGCAGCAGATCCGGAGATGTCTTTTTTTTTATTATTATTTCATGCCTTCTTCGCTGCAAGACCAGATGCCTACATTACCCACAATGCAACACGACCGCAGAAAGTGGCGGGAGATTCCGATATGTTTATGCTCGCCGCGGCAGAAAGGTGAGAGATGAGGAGCCCACAGAGGTTTTAAACTGTTTCCACCGGACGGCAAATAGCAATTTTTGACCCCATACATTCAGATTTCTTTTTTTCACATTTGTAGTCTTTAGCCACGGCTCAGACCCGCAAAAAGCTAAACTTCCGTCTATTTAAATACTGCTTATGAGAACTTCCGGTTGATGTGTACACAAACAGAAGCTTGAGTTTCGGCCAGTCGATGGCGTCAGCTTGTGTCCAGTCACCGCGGAGTTGCTGTGGGAGGGGATGGAAGCTCCACCCGGCCTGGCCGTCCTTCAGGCGGCGGAGTGACGGTCAGCAGTCGGTAAGAGTGCCAGACCAGAAAGATTTGTTTCGACTCTCCGTCGAGTTTAACACCGGGTGCACGTCAACGCTCTGCGGACTGTTCGGACAGTAAGTGTACTTCATACGCGAAACGCACCTGTGAGCTTTGATCTTATATTGAAGTCCAGAGTCTACACGACAAATGTATTTCTCAGCCGTTTGTTCACTCCAAAGCAGTAACCTCTGTAAATGACAGATTCTTCTGTGTTTGTGCTGTGGGAACTATGTCACTGGTGGAATGTCACTCAGTACATTTACTCAAGTACTGTACGTGCAGTTACAAGGTACATGGACTTAACTTGAGTATTCCTGTTTTCTGTTGCTCAATACTTATACTCCACGTGTCATAGGGAAATGTACTTTTTACTTATACATTTATCTGAGAACTACTGTATACTTGTACACTAGGTATGTATTTACGTACAGTTCATGTGATCAACTTATCAGGTATTATGCATGTCTATAGAATAAACTACCTAACAGTTTGTACTGCCATAAAAATAACCTCACCTCAACAAAGTGTGGTAAAAATACTGTATTTTTGTTAATGCATCAGTAATCACGTTACAATTATATGATCCATCTAAAAATGTACACTCTTAAAGGGGCTAGTCTGTCCAGTGAGAACACTTTCTTTTGATACTTTAAGTACATTTTGTTGAATCCAAGACATATTGGAGTATCTTTCCAGAGTGGTGTTGCTACTTTTACAACCCTGAAAGTTGAGACGCCTGTAGAACATTGTTGTTGTTGTACTGTGTTTACAGACAGCAGTTTTACATTGTTTCTTGAGCTCGTGCACTAATCTCCTTTATCCATTCATGTGTAAACAAGTGGTGAACCTTGCTCCATCCTCGCTTGTGAAAGACTGAGCCTTTCGAGGATGCCCCCTTTCATACCCAGTCATGATACTATCACCTGTTACCAATGAACCTGTTTACCTGTGGAAAACAGATGTCAAGGACAAACGACCAGATCAGCAAAATCAACAAAATGAGGCTGGCAAAACGCTCCGCTTCTGAAATGCTGGAGGTGTCCTTGTTGGAGGATGGAAATAAAATGCCTTGCATACACGATGTCACAGAGACATGAGTGGAGATTAAATAAAAGATGTTTACTTCCTCCACCACTGGTTAATGCGACAAGTTAATTTCATATCATTTCATGGATAATGAAAAATCAGTTGAGCAGAAAAAACCCACCAACAAACCAAAAACAACATGAATAACACTTTATGTTGTTTACTGTAAATGACAATATATTTAATAGTCTTTTAAAGTATACACAGGCTTCACCTTGAACTATAACCTGGCACATTGACACCCTAAATCAGGGGTGGGGAATCTCCAGCCTCCAGGCCGGAAACAGCCCACCAGACCATTTGATCCTGCCCATGAAGCTATTTCTAAACACAAAAAGCAATTACTTTTCAGTAATTAAAAACACGTGCAACAGTAGACTTAAATGTTCTTCTGTGCGGTACCTGAATGCAACATACACGCAGAAGCTGATATCACGTTAGGGCAGGATGGTGCTTGTCAACAGGATGTAAGTAGATATGGAGTGTCGCGCTTTCCAAACGGGCAATTATTTTTTGTTGAAGTAAAAGCCAAGCCAGTTTGTCTGAGCCAGTTTGTGTGGACGAGCTCACAGTGATGAAAAAGGCCAATCTCAAGTGTCATTACACTTGGAAACATCCTGAACTGGATGAGCTGCAAGGACAGACAAGCATGCCCAACAGTTTTCACAGACCACATTCTGACAGAGACAGTGTTCCGCAGGTAGATTTTGTGCTGAGTGAGCTAAAAGCTAACAAGCTAAAACCTCATTCAGAAGGCGAATTTGTGAAGGAGGGTCTTCTCGCTGCTGCAGACCTGCTCACACTAGACAGTGTGAAATTGTCTGGATAATCTGGAATAATTCATAGAGATGAAGAAGGAAAAACTGCATTTGCCTACCCTGCAAGACCAAGTTTGCAGTGATGTCTGAATATGCTGGCAAGTGTGCAAAACCCCTTCCGATATTTGGCAAGAGGCTTCAAGACTTGCAAAATAAACAAAAAGAACTGAACACATGTGGAACAAGCTGATGTGCCCGACAAGCAACAACACAAGCTCATTGAGCTTCAAAGTGACTGCCTGCTACTCTGAGCTGCTCCTTTCAAAACTGACTTTTGTAAAGACTCAGTTCTGCTCAAGACTGACTGACCCAAATGTGGAAAACCAGCTATAAGTAGCATCATCATCACCATCACTACTACCTGACCTTAGACGCCTCGCCAAAGAGAAGCAGTTCAGCCATCACAGAGGTTAGTGTGATATATGTGATGAGTAAGTTGGTATGGTCGGGGGCACCAAGGAAAGTGGATTCATGTCAGGTTATTATTAGTGTCATGTACACTAGCAGTAGTGTACTGGCCATCTGGTATACCTGGAGATACTGGAGAATGTGCTGCAGGCATGTTTGGGATTGTGTTGAACTTTGTGTCCTGCTGGCACTCACATTTATTTCCGACAGCAGAGTCATGAGGGCTGTATCTGTCAATTTTAACAACTTTTAATAGGCAATGCAGAAGTCGACAAGTGGGTGAGGTTTGGACTCGATCTTTTTCTCACATATCAATCCTGTATGATGCCTGCAGGTAAATCCTGGATTACATTAATGACATGGGAAGAACATTAAGGATACCACTTAGAAATACAACCCATTACAGTCTCTGCCTTAATTTTGCACTGTTAGAAAAGAAACGATTCTCCCTCTAATGGCATCTGTCCAGTCATATACTTTTGGTTGTATTATTTTGCACGTTTTGACATATCAGTTATTTTATCTGTCTGCTCAGTCCAGGATGGACAGGGGACATTGCTGTGTGAAGCTGTCGGTCAAGCCGTCCAGAGGACTCATGGATGAGAAGTTTATTGTCCTGGTCCAGAATGTCCCACCAGGTTTCCAGCTGACCATCCACGCTCTGCACAAGTGTGAGGATGGACACAGCTGGGAGGCGTTTGCTCACTACACCGCCAATGCCGCCGGGACTGTGAATGGTACATGGTTGAATGCCTAAATTTGGAAAATTCTGGGAAAAACATGTTTTAATAAAATGATGGCACATCATAGAAATGATTAAACATCAAAATGAGAAATTATTTTTTATGCCTTTTACTTTACAGTTTCAGAGGATCCCAGTCTGGGCGGGACATTTTCTGGGGTTGAGCAGATGGGTCTGCTGTGGAGCCTCAGACCAGTTCCCGGCAGCAAACCTGCACTCAGGTAGCCCAACAAGGATGGAGCTGTTCAGATAATATCAATCAATACTAAATCAATTATTAGTCACTGACTCCTTCCCATCATCCCTCAGGATGAGGAAGGAGAACGTCCAGACCCCCATGGAAGTCGCAATCTCAGGATATCAAGGTCACCAGACTGAGGGCTTCACGGATCAGGTGCAGCTTGCTGGTACAGTGGTGGAGCGCTGGTACATGGCGCCCGGCGTCCGCAGGGTCCCGATCACAGAGGGCGGACTCACTGCAACCCTCTTCCTGCCCCCAGGTAGGACCAGAGGAGAGTCTGGAGGAAGATGTCCTGTGGGTGAAGGTCAGGTGTGACAGTCCGAACAACAATCACCAGTGGACTACCATTGACCATGAAAGTTAAATTCAATATAGTTCAGTATAAGTTAGTTGTGACTGGTTGGCACTGTTGGAATAACCAAGTGAAAAATGAATGCAGGAAACACTCAAAACGGCTTCCATCAAATGTAATCTTAGTTGCAGGGACATCAGAAATATACCCATCTTGGTGTAAACCGTGAACTGTTTCTGATGTTTTAACTTGTCTCAAGGACCAGGACCTTTCCCCGGCCTCTTGGATCTGTGGGGTGGTGGAGGGAAGTTGGTGGAGTACCGTGCAGCGCTACTGGCCTCCCACGGCTTTGCCTCCTTGGCCCTTGACTACCTGACACCTAAAATCACCATAGAAACTGGGAAGATGGTGGACAACAGCTACTTTGAGGTAAACCCAATAAGCATCTGAATTACAAAAAAAATCTAATCAACCTCAGACTAACTCAAGGATTTTTAAAAACCTATTACCACCATATCAAATATTTGTAGCCAACATGCTCACAAACAGCTGCCCAGCTCAGTGATTTCATGTCGTAGACTCTCAGGCAAATCAGCTGGTTCCACATTAAACAGCGCAGGAAATATATTCAGTCCCGTCTGTTTGCTCTTCTGTCACAGTATATTCAGGTGTCTTACCTGCTGCCATCGTCTCCTCATCGGCTCACCTGTGCCCTCAGTACTACCTGCCCACTCACCTGATCACACACCTGAGGCTCATAGCAATGAGTGCAGTATTTAAGCTCACAAAACATTCAGCTCTTGTAACAGTTTGTTTTCTCACATCTTCGTGCTGCAGACGGCCTACAGAGTCCTGGAGCAGCATCCTCAAATCCTCGGCAGCAGGATCGCCATGTTGGGTCTTTCCTTTGGCACCAGTATTACCCTCAAAATGGCTGTTTACTCTAAAGTGATGAAGGTAAGATATCTAGCTGAAAGTTACTTCCATCATCTTCACATAGCATAACGAAGCTCCATTACTTTAACAAAGGTTAATTGAAGCCAACGGTCTAAAATGGAGCTTCAGTTGAGAACGTGGAGACCCAATAAGTGAAAAAGTCAGTTCAGTTGCTTGTCCTCGTTCGATAGTTGGTGCTAGAAGCTCGTTGACAGGAACAGCCTGTAGGGTGGTGCACTGGCTACTGTTGGGTGTGGCCCAAGCTGAACTGCACACAAAGGCTCTGTGACACTTAGTTAATGTCTTCTCATGAAGCTCTAAGCTGACGATCACATCATCTACTTTCCCTGCTAGAAAAACCAGCATAGACCAGCATAGCAGGTCACCAGCAAAAACCAGCATTTGTTGTGTTTTGATGCTGGTCTATGCTGGTCTATGCTGGTCTATGCTGGTGACCAGCATGGGATGGGATATGGCACAGGATGGGCACCAGCATCACCATGCTGGTCCACCAGCATCACCAGCATCACCATGCTGGTCCACCAGCATAAACCAGCACCAAACCAGCATAAACCAGCATAGACCAGCATAGACCAGCATTATTTCCATGCTGGTCTATGCTGGTTTTTCTAGCAGGGTTGTTATCTTGAGCAGATTTTCTGTGAGTCACTTGTTGCATCTTGGTTGTACACTGAAATGAATTCTGATCAGGTTTCTGTCAGAGCTGATCCTGTGTGAAACCTGTATTCAAAATGTGTGTGTGTGCGTTTGGTCTCTCAGCTCAGGTGTGCAGTGAGTATTAGTGGGAGTCATGTGCAGCCAATTCATGGATCAGTGGAACAAATGCTGAATGCCTTCAATGAGTAAGTTACTGCCAGTTACTTTATGATTCCTGCTGTGTGTGTGTGTGTGTGTGTGTGTGTGTGTGTGTGTGTGTGTGTGTTATTATTATTATTGAAAGAAAAGAGGCAAACAGCGTGAATCTGCTTTTGGTTTTGGCCAAAGTCTGAGTTGAGTCATCATCGGTCAGACTTGAGGAAGATGAAGAATCTTCAGTGTTTCTGTTGTCCAATCAGACAAAAGGAGAAACTGTGTTGTGTAACAACTCAATGCTGCTGATCAGCTCGAACGTTGTTTTCAGACTGAATCTAAAGGGAAACATGTTGTGGAGGGATTTCATATAAAGTCAAGGAAGGAAACATAACGATGCAAACAGACGTCAGTCTCATTTTGGCCAAAGTCTGAATTGCCAATAATGGAGTCATCATCAGGCAGACCTGGGGAAGATGAAGACTTTGTTACATTTTTTGTTGTCCAATCAGAAATGCCAGTAAGATTCGCATCAACGAGGAGAACCAGGTGATCTGTCGAGATCTGACGCTGCCCATCCCAACTGAGCCTGCACTCAAAGTAGACGTGAGTATCACCAGACACAATTTCTCTCAGTCTCTGCCGGAAATTACTATTATTAATTACTGTTATTCAATTTTGTAATTGTGTTTCTGGTCTCAAAAGTGTCTTTGTTGTTTTGTTTTTTATGGCAAATTTGCTTTTGATAGAACGTTTTCCCTGAAAATGATTAATTCTACATTTTATAGATTAAATGCATTGTTTTTTAACATTTAACGTTTTTTAACATGAAAAAAGTTATGTGCACTCCTGTAGCAGCTACATGGCACACATCTTAATTAACCAGCCAGTGCCCACAATTTCTGAAAATTGTGCAAGATTCAGTTTATTATGAGGCTTTTATAGACCAAATATGAGTTGAATCTTTGTCAAATTAACAGGTGTTTTTCATTATTAACAGTCACGTTTGATTGGAGGCTTAACAGCGAAGTGGATAAATTAATATTCTTTCATTTTCTGCTGAATCTACAAAAAAGAAGCATTTGGAGATAAATGTGGCTCTCCAGCTTTGAGTAATGGTTCTGCAGGTGATGTCTGGTGATGCATAAATATCTGAAGCTGCTGAATGCTGCTGCTGTTTGTCTCTGAGCAGGTGGGACGACTCCAGTGTCCTCTGCTGCTGGTTGTCGGTGAGGACGATCAGAACTGGGCCGCCTACGAGGCTGCAATGGACGTGAGTTTACTGACATGACAACATCCTGTGAGAATAACAGGCTCAGTCCAAACGCTCGCAGGATTAAACTTCACTGAAACTGAGAGGAAATCAAATAGTTACTGGAGCGTGTGGACTTCCAAAATGGCCAATAATTAATAAAAAAGCAAGACACTAAAAACAAGTTGATCATGTGAGTAGATAGGGTGATATATGTAAAGGAACCAACAATTTGTACAATGGGAGAATGCTGTTTGTCATCACTGACCACTGGATCTTCAAAATACGGAATGTGAATAATTTGTTGTGAACTCAAGCTGCAAGAATGCATCGTCACTGTAGAATATCGGAAAGGGAAGTACAACACAGGACATGATGCTTTCTTAAGAGCTCCTTTTAATCTCTCCAATTATCTGTCATCTGCTTGCGCCACAGGCTGGCTGATTGTCAAAAACTTAAATGTAAAAAGTTTGTTGCTTTTCCAGATAAAGGACATGATGGAGCGGGCGGGGAACAGCCACCTGCTAACTATTCTGTCGTATCCGAACGCTGGTCACCTGATTGAACCGCCGTACACGCCGCATGTGCGAGCCAGTGCCTATAGATCAGTCAACACTCATGAGAAGAGTAGGTTCACCTTCAGATCTGGAAGCTGTAGAAAGAAACTGAGGTTAAGACGCTAAAATCAGGACTTCAGGCTTGAGTTTTTCCAGCTGTTTCAGCTTCCTGTTGTCTTTGCAGTAGTGGCTCTGTGGGGCGGAGAGACGGTGGCTCATTCTCGCGCTCAGGAAGACGCCTGGAGGAAGACGCTGGTCTTTCTGAGGGAGCATCTGTACGGCGGCAGAAACCCTGGTGCAACTTCATTATCCCACCTGTAAAGCAAGGCAACTGCTAAAACTATAGAGCAGTGGTTCTCAAGTGGTCTGGCTTTGAGACCCACCATCACCCCTTCATGACAAGCCGCAACCCAAATCGAGGAAAAAAAGACGGCACTACACTGCATAAAAAATCCTCTTTAAAATAAAAGCACAGGATTTTTTTTTCTTCTTAGAAATATTTTTGTTTTTTTGCCAAGGCAAAAGGCCCGCAACCCCACTGAAAATGGGTCTGCAACCCACTTTTGTGTCGCGACCCACCACTTGAGACACATTGCAATAGAGCATTGGAGGTTGAGGAAGGGAAAGTCCCATTCATGTTCCCCGCAGGCAATGGTGCATGATCACAGTTGGAGCACTTGCAGCTTGAACAGACATTAAATTTTCCTGCTACAATCAGCAGAAGACCAGTAAATCAAGTTTATTTTTATATCACTAATCAATACATACACACAGTATGTCCACACATACTGTTTTTACAGTATGCAGACTATTTTAAGTTTCAGAGGTGTTTTAAAAGTAGATGATTTTGCACGCCTGAGTAGGTGGGGCAGTTTGTTCCAGAGTTCAGCTGCCCTTTCTGCAAAAGGTCGGTCCCATACAATCTTACACTTCAACATGGCCTGCCTGACGACCTCAGACTGTGCGGGTTTATCCAAGCACAATAATACAGAGATAAAATCTGGAGCCTGGCTGTGGAGTGCTTTGAAAGCTTTAGAATTTTAAAGTTGATTCCGTAAGAAACATGCACTCAATGTCAAGATTCAAGTCCAGTTTTGGTCTTGGCAAGATTGGGCAAGATACTGAACCCCAAAACTGCTCCCGATGCTGTGAATTCATATGTACGTCCCTTTGAATAACAGCGTCTGCCAAAAGACTAATTGTAATTGCCTACAAGGCCCTGACAGGACCTGCTCCGTTCTACCTCCAAGCCGTGGTCACACCACATACCATGGCGAGACCATTACACTCCCCTGCCTCTGCATCAAGACTTTTCACGGCAGACATTTTGACCCGTCAAAGCAGGAAAAGCACTAGTGTAAATAATCACATTAACGATGGATCCATTCATACAGTACCCTCAAAGCGGTTCACCAAAATGGAACGCAGCCATTATAAATGCTATTGATTACATCTGTGCTTCCTTTGTGGACAAGTTCCCTAAAGAGGCAGGACAGCAGAGTCAGTGCCCATCTTCCTCTGCAGGCTGAAAACCACCAACCTTTTCACATCTTGACACCCCATAATAGCACTCCCTTGCCACATCTTTGCAGTAAGGGTGGAAACACACCACCATTAGCTAAATATTTTGCAGGGTGAGTTTTTGGTGACATTTAGCTCTTGTTCCATCTTAGTTTGAATGTTCTGCACCTGCCATATGAATGTGGTGTCATGCAATTATTGATTAATGTTCTCTTAAATTAATTGTTTGTGATTAACTCTTCGAAAATATTAAAAAATGCTCATCCCAGAGTCCAAAGTGACGTCTTCAGTTGTCTTGTGTTGTCCCACCAACAGTCCAAAACACAAACATGGCAAAGAATAGTTAGAAGTCTTGACTGATATACGACTCAAGTGATTCATCAGTTACCAAAATGTTTATAAATTGTTTTGTATCGATTATCTGTTCAGGAAATCTGTCTTTATTTTGCATTCTGACTGTACCACCATAACATGTCATTACATGTACAAAATACAAATTTAATCAAATTCCAATGCGTGCATTTACTGCAGTACAAACACAGTCAAAGCATATTAGTGTTATCTTGTGGTAAATTGTTATGAATAGAGAGCCAAAGTCATGACCTCATTCAGTATTTCAGTGCAGTAGCATGGATCCTTAAGTTATCGCAGCTTGGTTTCGTCCATATCCGTTGGGGTTGCTACAAGGGACACAGTCACACGGAGACCACATTGCATGTAGACTAATGCTGTTAGCCTTATTCTACGTCGGCTAGCTAGCATGTTACACTACGGTGCTGTACACGATATTAAACACATATACACACTTTAATAAACATCACAACAACAATAGACAATATTTGTGACCTATACACAGTAATAATACCACTTTAGTTGAGCACTGTTACTCTGTTTTACACCCAAATGACTAGATCACTCTACCTCTCCTCAGCGTCTCCTGAGGAGAACGGCGCGAATAGAGGAAGTGACGTCATCAAAGTGTAAAACGTCACGCATCAAAATAAAGTTAATTAACAAAACAAAAGCTCCCCAAAATAAACACATAAAAATAGGTGCAAACATTGAAAAACGACAAAATGTGAACAGTAATGGGTTTGTTGTGAAATATAAATCTATTAAATACATACATCTATTACAACTATACCAGCAGATGGTATAGAGGACGACCTTTATCGTGACATTTTTCTTTGTGAGCAATAACTGTCAGATGATGGTTATATTCAATAGTCATATAAAATGTCCTGTCAGCAACAAGCATTATCATGTCACTTGACAGGCCAATGTCATCTAGCACACTGCAGATTTGCTGGACACCGACCAACATGCTGGTTCATGCTCCCTGTGTCCCCAGGATCAATGAATGGAACAGCAAATGGCTTCAATATAAGCTTTGCAGAAAAATCCATCTGATTTTATGTGAAATTGTCAAAACAGTGCTCTTGGACATGGATTCAGCAAAACTCAGTTTTCCCTGTCTTGGAATTTCAGGTCCATTGGTTGTACACGAAGGCTCACCATTTCTCCTTTTGCAACTTTGAAGTGGAAAACAGTGCATGTCTCTGCCTCTGTCATAGTGAAAATGGTAAAACTTAGCTTGCAAATACCGAGTTGATGGGATTGGTTGCTGAAGTATGTGACAAATGAGAGCCTGGCTGCCTGAATTCTGAATTGATCCCTGCAGCCCCAGGGAGGAAATGCTCAGCTATGGCGTTGACTGCACCTGGCTCTGACCTCTATGTATGTGTACTGCTGTTGCCTGTTGACCATTGTGATTTTGAGTTTGGACTTTCATTGCTCTGTGTAGTTTCTATCTTAATCTGTTATTTTTATTTTATGTACGATTTAATTACTTATTGGTTAAGTTTAATCTGTTCTTTTTCTGTCTCTTTGCTGCTGTAACACCCAAATTTCACCTCTGGGGGGTCAATAAAGGATTATCTCCTCTAATTTTATGTTGGTGTGGGAGGAGACTGAACCTGAACTTTAGACGGTCAAATAAGGATTCAGTCACAGTCTTTACTGTGATGAGTACAGAAAAACAACAACAGACAAGCAACAAACCCGAAGACAGCAACTCTTTGGTCTGTTCTCACTCTGTTCAGACAGTAAGTACAGTTTTATGTAAATAAAGGGATAATTACGTACTTTGGGAGGAAATGAGAAGTTTTTGTGGACCTTATTGAGCACAGAGGTGACACAGAGATCCAGATGATTTATTTTGCCGTTGTCACCCAGTAGAAATAACTTTCCAACTTTCGAAATGACTGATTCTACAAAACCTGGGAGGTAACGAGGCTGTAATTTACTTCTTTTTTTTTTTTTTACAAAGCACGCATGGGTTTTATTATGTCGGATACACACTTTTAGCCACAGAGGTGTGCGTGCTTTAGTGCTGTTGATGCTGTCCACCTGCCCAACGACATTTCAGTTTCAGCTCAGCCTGGTTGAAGCTCTGTTTCAGAAAACAATAAGGTGCACAAGTACTTGTGTATTACATGTCAAGAATGTGTAGTTTAGTAGGTATTATATTACAGTTGTGAAGTATTTAACTTACAGAAAGTACCAAATTCATTTAGCTATGGTCAGCCTCATTTTTCAGATGCTTATTGCCAGCCAATATTCATCATCTGCCTTATTAACTAAATGCTGCCTTGATTTTCTCCATGAATATTTGCAGTACTCTGTCTCTACATGAGCTAACTGGTTATAACAGGGTTGATGTGATACCCTTCCACAGAAGCTATTATCCATCTGTATACGGATATTTTGGAAAACAGATGTTTCCCCCTCTGTTTAAAAAGTTTCTGTCCACGCAACCTTTGTTTAAGCAAACATCTTCATGCACAGGGAATGCAAAAATAATTTCAAACACTCAAACAATCATGCTGGGCCTGTTGAATTCAAACTATTTTAGCGCACCCAGAACCGTTCTGAAGGCCAGACTCAAACTCAGTGCCTGATCCGACCAGCGAGCTCTGGTGTTACGATCATCTTCAACCTCTCAATGTCTTTCTTCCCTCAAAAAGCCCACCACTGAACCAGTGCTGAAAATCAGCCGCCCAGCCTGTCTGAACTAGTGTCCACTGGCACCTACTGCCATGAAGTGCCTTGACCACATTTGCTCCTCATGAGCCAGTACCCTAAACTGTCTTCAGTTTGCCATAACTGCCAGTACGCCATAAACTACATCATGCACATGGCCCTTATTGTTTCGGCTTGAGAAGAGACAAGGCCTGGACCCAAATGCAGAGGCAGCAAAACAAAGTTTATTAACGAATGTCCAACAAAAAAATCACCTGAACCAGGGAATGACTGCTTGCAAGCAGAACTGAAATTCACCGCTACGGGAAAAAGGTACCAAAAGTAAAAAACTAAGCAAGCACAAAGTAACAAATAAATAACTTAAAACTCAGCTAAGCTGGAACGAGCAATCAAAATGCAGAACAAAAGGCGACTGTGAAAAAACAACCACAGCGAAAACCACAGGTAATTCACAGGAGACAGGAGGAGCGAGACGAGAGAAGCGCAAGAACTCAGTGCGAGCGGTGTTCGACCTGGAGCTAGGAATAGTCCGGCACCGGGGCAGAGCATGAGCTGGCTTGAGAAGCCCCGTAATTAATGATGAGGTGCAGGTGCGTCTCATGACGCTCGCAACCTGAATGACCTGGCTCCGCCTCTCTCTCTCGCTCCGACCTGCTGAGAGAAGGAAAAGGAAAAAAAGGGCATGCGAACAGGGGAAAAGACAACTCAGGACCACAGCTTTAACACTTATATGTATATTTTGCATATATATACAGTAGCTATATACATATATATTGATGTTTGAATATTTTATGTTTTTATTATGTCAAGCACAGTTGGAGGAGCATTTCACTGCACAATGTAGAGTTATGTTGAGTATATGACCAATAAAACTTTGAGTGCTGCTATCTGCTTAACTGCAGTTATTGTGCTTATATACAGTTGGAGGAGGTTACTTATATTTCTGACTGGATAATGTATCGTCATCCCAGCTGCTGAACATTTCTCTGTACCCTTTAGTTTAAGAGAAGGAAACAGATCATACACACAGTAAGACTCATACGTTCCCACTGTCACTCGTCATTCAACAAGTCATTCGTTGTTGAGGACTGAGCCTCGTTTGTGTAAAAAAAAAAAGGTCAGGACTCAGTCAGCGCATGTAACTCAGATTTCCTACACCGCGAGTGCCCTCAACGCATCTCGGTGAGAAATAAACCGCTGACAGCGGCTCTCACCTCTCTCAGTGGTTACGTCCGATTTCCCCTAATGTGTGCGTCCATAATAATGTGAGTCTTCTGTCATGCTCGTTACGCTCATTAAAGTTAGCAATTAGAGTGTATTTCTAAGTTACAGGTTGTTTTTAAGTTGTTTATATGACGTGATTTAGAGCCAGCAGCTCGAATGAGAGTTGTGTTACTGCAGTCTGTGAACTGCTGTTCTGTGTATTTGGTTGCTATTTTTATGTTGTTCATACGGTGTATACCTGTTGACTAGAGATTATTACAGCGACTGTGGTTTATTACGGTGCAGTTTGACCACTTTTCTGTGTTTGATAGTCTTTAATTGCCTCAATGTCTACATTTATGTTGAGCTTACTTGTTGAAATTAGATTTTGACTTGAATTCTAATCAGCCTCTGTGTTCAATTATGTTGCAAAACCACACACACACATCTACGCAACATTTGTTGGACTCTTTCAGTGTGACTCTGTATAATTTGTTTTGGACTGATAAACATCCTTCATGAAACACGTGGATTCCACTCTCACCTGAACACCAAAATCGTGTCCTGAGCTGAGCAATCCACCCACATTCTTCCACACAGTTTGTCTTTATATGCAGATGACCTATTAATGTGTGTCACTGACCCTGTTGCCTGTGTACCAGAAATATTAGATGCACTGTTAGGTGCACTGAAAAAAGCCAATACTTGTAATATTAAGTGTGTAAGAGCTTGATGTAGTCCTCCTTCTGTGCCCATCTGGGTCCAATCCAGTTTAAGGTTCTCCATCGAATTTATCTCTCCAAATCTGAACCCTCAAAATTTTAACCTTAGGTAGATGACAATCACAGCCCCCAGCTTCACCCTCCCGTCCACAAACCAATGGAGGACGTCACGGTGGGTTTACATTTGGTAAACACTCCTCGGCTTTCTTCCCTGTTACTCATGATGCTGAAAGACAACAGCCAGGTTTAGCTAGTTAACATTAGCTAAACTGTAACTAAAGGCAAAGGTTATAAACTAGCTAAGATTAGCATTCATTCATAGACACTTGACACAATCCAATTCAGAAACTCTGACGGTAAAAACTAGACTAGCTCAGGGGTGTTGGTCGGACTGTTAACCATGAGCCCAGATCCTTCTCAATCAAAACCTTTTTGAAACATACTTAGCAGTAGATTGTTTCAATGCTTTTTTTCTTGCATGTGAGAGGCTACATTAAAAATATGAAAAATGGAGAAGGAAGGGTTTGGATTTGATTTACCATATAATCTGCATTCTCTGTCAGAACATTCTGCCATTTTGTTTCAATTTACTTGTGTTTCTTTCTTGGTGGACTGAGCTAACATTTGGTGATAAACCCGTCAACTGAAGAACTGACAGACCCGTCAGCCAATAAGACACAAGTATTTCCATGCATTTACCTGTAAACACTGTCTGATTGGTGCGGCCTCTGTTGCGTTCCCAGAATGTACAAAATTTCAACACGGCCATCTTATGTAGTGACAAACCGCTCCAAGTGCACTGTGGATAATTATTCAGGGCCAAAGAAAAAATCTTTGGGGATACAGCCCCGAATGCCCAGCCCAGGCGACCACTGGACTAGCTAGGTACCTAGCCACTTGAAATGGTATGGTCCACTTTAGAGGTGACTGAAATCATGCTGCAAGATTCATGCAACACAAAGATTCCTGGCATAAATATGTGAAATATATTTTAATATTTCCAATTACAGGTAAGAAGGCTATTCAAATGTTTCAGAGTTGTATTTTTATGGATATTTCAGTCTGTTATAAATGTTAAATTGTTCATCAAAATGAAAAAGAAAAAAATTAAATACTTAAAAATCTGCTAAAGCATCAACTAAAGACATGCAAATAATGTTTTATGCACTAAAGTTTATGTACAAATGTTGGTGCCAAAATGTGAACAAAAAGTTATTGAACATACATAACTTTTCATCAAAGAGTAGCTTTGTAGCTTTATCTTATTGGGTGTGGGATTTGTGTGGGTGGTGTGAAAGCAAGACAGGAAGCCTGAAAGTGTCCCACACACCAAGTGAGAGACTTGGTAACGTTGGCGTTACGAATGTGAAAAAACAAAAAATGCTGTCTGAACTGAATTCACCATTTTACATTGTTAGGAAAGAAACGATTCTCCCTCTAGTGGCATCAGTCCAGTCACACAGTCTTGTTTTTATTGTTTTCCATGTTTTGACATATCAATTATTTTATCTTTCCACTCAGTCCAGGATGGACAAGACACAGTATTGTATGAAGCTGTCGGTCCAGCCGTCCAGAGGACTCGTGGATGAGAAGTTTACCATCCTGGTCCAGTATGCCCCACCTGGTTTCCGGTTGACCATTCACGCCCTCCACAAAAGTGACGATGGACACAGCTGGGAGGCGTTTGCTCACTATACCACCAGTGCCACCGGGACTGTGAATGGTACATATGGTTCAATGCCTAAACTTGGAAAATTCAGGAAAATGAATTCAATTAATACAGATGTTGAAAAGTTTGAGAAACGCAGAAGAAAACACTAAAAAAATGATGCCAGTACATGAAAAGAATGATCATCAAAATGAGAAATAATTTTTTATGCCTTTTACTTTACAGTTTCAGAGGATCCCAGTCTGGGCGGGACATATTCTGGAGTTGAGCAGATGGGTCTGCTGTGGAGCCTCAGACCAGTTCCTGGCAGCAGTCCAGCTCTCAGGTAGGCTAATAAGCACAGAGCTGATCAGATGATACTAATCAGTACTGAAACAATCATCAGTATCAGAGTTGACTTTTTCCCATCATCCCTCAGGTTGAGGAAGGTGAACGTCCAGACTCCCATGGAGGTCACAATCTCAGTGTATCAAGGTCACCAGACTGAGGGCTTCATGGATCAGGTGCAGCTTGCTGGTACAGTGGTGGAGCGCTGGTACATGGCGCCCGGCGTCCGCAGGGTCCCGATCACAGAGGGCGGACTCACTGCAACCCTCTTCCTGCCCTCAGGTAGGACCGGAGGAGAGTCTGGAGGAAGATGTCCTGTGGGTGAAGGTCAGGTGTGACAGTCTGAGCAACACTGACCAGTGGACTACCATTGACCATGAAAGTTAACTCCAGGATAGTTCACTTTAAGTTGCCTGCAACTGGTCGGTACTGTTGGAATAGCCAAGTGAAAAATGAATGCAGGAAACACTCAAAAAGGTTTCATCATCAGAAATATACCTCATCATTGTGTAACCTGTGAACTGTTTTTGGTGTAATAACTCATCTCAAGGACCAGGACCCTTCCCCGGGCTCTTGGATCTGTGGGGTGGTGCAGGGAAGTTGGTGGAGTATCGTGCAGCACTGCTGGCCTCCCACGGTATCGCCTCTCTGGCCCTCGACTACCTGACACCTAAAATCACCATGGAAACTGGGAAGATGGTGACCAATGACTACTTTGAGGTAAACCCAATAAGTGTCTAAATTCCAAAAAAAAAAAAAAAATCTGACCAATGTCCATTCAGAATATCTCAAAATAACTCAAGGATTTCATAAAAACCTTTATATTATGGCCAATAAGGAGCAGTTAACCTGATAAACTGGCTGTGGCTAACATGTTAGCAAAGAGCTGCATTGGTTTATATTTTTTGATTGATCAGTTTTCACCTGTCAATATAATGTATGTTGTACATGGTCAAATAGTATTGTACTTTACTTTTACTCCTCACAGTAACTGTTTCACTTTTTATTGGGTGACATTGGGCTACGCACATACTTATACTATTGGAGTTACAGCTAGTAACTTGTCTTATCCCTGTTCAAACTAAATCTCTCATGACTCCTTGATTCCTCAATAAAAAAAACTCCACAATAAAAACACAGGAGACATGAGGGGCCCCAGGGTCGGGTTGCAGATCATTAACTGCACCCTGCATACTGGTAATAATCATTCATTTTGGGTGTGACATAGAGTCATGTTTCCTAAGTATTGTGTTGAGTTGTGTAGGTTAAAAGTCTTTGCCGCACACTCCAGTATATGTGTCTGTTATCTCTGTGTGTTTATGTGTCAATAAAGCCATGAAAACTGGTTCAGAGGTTCATTCACCATCAGTTAGAGAGTTATTATTGTGAATACATTTCTACTAAAAATGTGACCCATGGCCTGACCCTCTAGGGCTTTGATATTAAACAATAAAATCTTAAAATCAACAATTAACCTCCATGGTGTAATATAGTTGTAGCTTAACTGGGTTGACAGCCTGGCAGCAGTTGCAGTCTCAGTTGGCTGCACGTTTAAATACTGTGGCACTGAAAAGTTCTCACATGTTTAACCTGAAAGTGAGGTAAGATCAAAACCAGGAGATGAATCAGACAAGGCAAACTGGAGCAGGACCAGGTGATCAATCATAAACCTGGGAACAGGTAGGATCAGGGATTCAGAACTGATAACGGTTTTAAAGACAGGGCAGATACAAAGGAGCCAACCTTGTGGAGCCCTCATGGAAGTGAATCGGTGTATACGGTACATACTGGTGGGCTGATTACTGAGTGGATGGGAAAGGTCAAGTGGTGGAAACAGTAGGAGGGGGGTTACTGCAGGACACGAGGGAGTGGCAGGATCTGAATGAAAGAGAATAAGAATCAGTAGCCAGCATGAATGTTATGATCTGGCTGGAGCTGTAACAGGAGACAGGAGACACACAAATTACTCAGAAGACTTTAAAATCTGTCCAACAGATGACGACCTCTATCCCATACAAGAAAACCCTATTTTACTTTTTCCAGATGTTGATAAAGCAAAGACACCTGATAGTCTTTAACATGCACAGCTTTTTTTTTTTTTTATCATGCATTTCCTCTCACCTGACAGTGAGAGGAAAGCTGAGAGTCAAAGATCACACCCAGCAGTCTGCTTTATACCGATGAACAAGCTTTTTGGGAATGTGTTGCCAATGAAAAAGATTTCAGACTTTCTAGTATTGCTAGAAATGCAGAAACAGGTACATTCCTCCGTAGTAGTGAGCAGGTATTGGTATAGGAAGGTTGTATAGTTATCACCTAATGCTTTGACCTAGTTTACATACGCCACCTTTTTCTTGTTTGGTGATTAACATTAGCTACATGTAGCTGTTAGCCTCTTTGATGCTGCTTAGCAAAGTGAAGCCACAGGAAGCTAAGAACCTTATGCCATCGACACAGCTTTAGTATCAAACTAACTTGTGTCAGTGCTTTGTTTAGTGTTGGCTTTGCAACCAAACTTAAGAGAGAACTTGCGTAGAGCTGCTTCAATGGCCAACACATTATGCTTTAGGGACGTGTATGGCGTCAGTGTTGCAGCTGTGACAGCCTGTTTTCTGACATGTTTTCCTGCGGCAGACGGCCTACAGAGTCCTGGAGCAGCATCCTCAGATCATCGGCAGCAGGATCGCCATGTTTGGTCTCTCCTTGGGTACCAGTATGACCCTCAAAATGGCTGCTTACTCCAAAGTTATGAAGGTAAGACGACAAAACTCCTCTACTTTAATGAAGGTCATTTGAAGCTAACAGTCAGATGAGTCCGTGGTCAGACCAGAAACGTCACTCAAGTTGCTCGTCCTCATTCAATAGTTGGTGCTAGGAGCTTGGTGACATTAACCACCTGTCGGGTGGTGCAGTAGCTACTGTTGGGTGTGGCTACCTTTGCTCATAGCAAAATGCTTCTGAGATACAACTGAAAACATGCTAGTTAGCAGTAACATTCTGCAGCTAATTCCGCAACATAGCTTGCCAAGCTAGCTGGTTTGCAACCACTCAGTCAACTGCCAGTTAGCAAGCTAGTTAGCTTGATCCCTAATGGGACAATAATTTAAAATTGTCAACTGAGCTGAACTTATTTGTTCCATGGACTCCCGTCTGATGACTGACTGGAGACCATGCTGAGCAGTTTATTCTCCAGCATGCTGAATGCAAATAATTTATGTATTTTTGCACTGTGGTTGGACACAGCATAAAGTGGTGATGCATATGTGGACGTTCCTCACACAATTGATTTTTATGTGAGAACAATATAAAAACAAATAGCTCAGGCAGCAGTAGCTGTGTTTCCATGTGATCATTTGGACATTACATCGCAGAGCTGTGGACTGACGGTTGATCCAGATGTCCCGTGGTCATCAGAAACACATCTCTTCAGATGAAACCTGAGAGGAAAGGATGTTGGAGGCACTAAGACGTGAGGAAATGAAGCAAATGAGGGAAACAAGGGGACATCTAAGACAAACCAGAAGCAGTCGCCAGCTGGTCAATGATGTCAGAGTTCACCAAAGCTGAACTGCAAACTAAAGCTCTGCAACAGTTCACTGTGGCTCCGCAGCTGATTCCACTGAAATGAGCTGCTTTCATTCTCATATTTCTCTGTTTTCCCCAATTATAGATATATTAAGAGTTCTGCATCATTCATTGGATGTGTGTGTGTGTGTGTGTGTGTGTGTGTGTGTGTGTGTGTGTGTGGGGTCTCCCAGCTCAGGTGTGTGGTGTGTGTTGGTGCGAGTCATGTTCAGCCCGTTGTCGGATCTGTGCAAGAATTACTGGATTACTCTCAGAAGTAAGCTGATCTGCCGTCAGCCGCCTTATAATTTTAGCTCAACAGCTGAACCGCTGATGATGAGCTTGAACGCTGTTTTCAGACTGAAAATAAACTTCTTTTTGTTGTCCAATCAGAAACGCCGGTAAGACTCGCATCAACGAGGACAACCAGGTGATCTATCGAAATCTGATGTTGCCCATCCCCACTGACCCTGCGTTCAAAGTGGACGTGAGTATCACCGGACACAATTTCTCTCTGTCTCTTTCTTATATAGTTAATTTTTCTACATAAATTATAAATGATGTGTTTCACACTTTAGATACATACAGTTTTTAATATGTGCATATCATCATCATGAATCAGACAAAACAGGTTAACGACTGCTTCAAGTCGGCTGTCTGTGGGATTTATTTGTTTATTTGAGTAAAAACAGCAATTTCTATTTTCCTTTATTGTCAAATAAAACTTCAAGCCGGTGATACTTAACCGTAAAAAGTGAGGTGAAAAACAAATGATCGGAAACGTTTCTGCTCTGGGCTTCCATAGGTATTCATTTGCTTCTCGGTTAATTCGTCTGTAAGATACAAAACACATTTGTGAATTTTATTTGTGCAAGATTCAGTTTATTTACGAGACCTTTTATAGAACAAGAATAGATGAGTTTAATTTTCTCTGAATCAGAACAGTTCTCTGTCAGATTAATGGCTGTTTTTCGTCATTAACAAACATGTTTGATCGGAGGCTTAACAGCAAAGTGGATGGATTTTCTTTCATTTTCTGCTGAATCTACAAGAAGTATTTGGAGATAAATGTGGCTCTCCAGCTTTGAGTAATGGTTCTGCAGGTGATGTCTGGTGATGCATAAATATCTGAAGCTGCTGAATGCTGCTGCTGTTTGTCTCTGAGCAGGTGGGTCGACTCCAGTGTCCTCTGCTGCTGGTTGTCGGTGAGGACGATCAGAACTGGCCCGCCTACGAGGCTGCAATGGACGTGAGTTTACTGACATGACAACATCCTGTGAGAATAACAAGCCAAATAAGCAAAGGTTTGCAGGATTCAACTTTGCTGAATTTTTTTTTATTTATGGAAATTTAAAGCGACTAATATTAAAAAACAAACAAACAAACAATAAATCATTTGATCAGGTGCTACTTGTAAATGAACACTGCAAAATTCTTAAATCAGCTTATTAACACTCAACCATTTATTTATATAGTAAAAGTTTTATTCATATTTGTTTTAATCATTATCAGGATGAATGCTTAAATTTCCCAAACAGCAAACTCAAAAAAGGATGCAACAAGGAATAAAGCAAACTGGTGTTGCAACAGTTTCTGTTCTTTTTGCCCACCAGCTAATCTGCTGTTTTTACAAAATTATGCAGATGAGAAACTCCAAAAAATGTTACCTTCAAAGACCAAATGTTTTCTGTTGGCATGCCTTCATATTATTTCATATTCTGACGATGGAGAATGTGTTGAGTTCCCACACGCTGTCAGAACAGTAAGTTTAGTGACAGACAGACAGAAATTGACAAAAAAGCAAGTGATAAAGGGACAAAGTAATCCTTGTTGAAAGTGGAGCAGTGTGGAGGTTCTGAGCTGGGTCACCCATTGATTCCCATTGAAAAAAACAGAGGACACACCCAACCAATCAGCAGAAACAAGACAGCTGATGAGGTGGAGCAGACTGAAGACAGTCACCACAAGGGGGGGCCAGTGAGTCACTCAGAAAGAAGCAGTGGAGACTCTGCTCCACTGTGCAGCTCACAGCTCGGTGTCACCATAAACTGGCCCTGAGCCAAATCAGTGAGAGTTAGCAAACTGTACAAGCAGTATTGGTGCACTGTCCAAGGAAATGTCCCATATTCGACGTTCATTGGCCAAGGTTTTAGTCTACCATGTACCCATGTTGTCGTGAGGGGGAGCTCATGTGCCCAGCTCAGTCTGATATTCAGCAGAACTACAGAAAGTGAAAGCACCAGTCAGAACGCATCTTTCTGACGTTTCTTTGGAAATGTGAAGACTTCTCAGCCCTGCACCCTCTGCCCCACCCGATGCTGAGGCCACTCTTTGCAAAATGCTGCAAGGAACCGCTCACGATTTTTGGGGTGTGAGTGCAAACATAAAAATAAATGAAACCACCTGACAAACATGAGTTTTTTTGGCTTCCTGTTTTCCAGATGAAGGACATGATGGAGCGGGCGGGGAATAGCCACCTGCTGACTATCCTGTTGTATCCGAACGCCGGTCACCTGATTGAACCTCCGTACTCGCCGCACACCCGATTCGGTGCCTTCAGAACAGTCAACACTCGTGAGAAGGGTAGGTTCACCTTCAGACCTGGAAGCTGGAGACAGAAACTGATCTGAAACTGAATGATTCGAGGTTTAGACACTAAAATCAGGACTTCAGGCTTGAGTTTTTCCAGCTGTTTCAGCTTCCTGTTGTCTTTGCAGTGGTGGCTCTGTGGGGCGGAGAGATGGTGGCTCATTCTCGCGCTCAGGAAGACGCCTGGAGGAAGACGCTGGTCTTTCTGAGGGAACATTTGTACAGCACAAACCCTGGTGCAGCCTCATTTTCCACCAATAACCAAGGCAACAACTAGTGATTATAAGAGATTCAGGATGTAAAAGTCTCATTAATTTTTGCCCACAGACAATGTTGTGTGATCGGAGTTGAAGCAGCTTGAATTGTTGTCACATTTTCCAACTTGAATCATAGAGAGAAGAGATCAATAACTGCGTTAAGAAATATCTGACAATAATAGTAATAAACTTTATTTATGCAGCACCTTAAAACTACAGATAACAAAGTGCAGTTATTGATGAATGTATTCTTTAATTAATTGATTGTGGTTGATCGTTTAGTATAAACAAATGTCATAAAATAGTAAAAAAAAATTAAAAGCTTATCCCAGAGTCCCAGATGACGTCTTCAGTTGTCTTGTATTGTCCCCATCGACAGTCCAAAACCCAAACATATTGAGTTTACAGTGATACAAACAGAGAAAGAATCAAACGAAGACGCTGAAGTTTTGATTGAAATGTAGATAAATTGTCTTTGTACCAGTTCATAAAGACAGGTTTCTTCAGGAAACAGTCATCCGTCTTTATTTCATTCTGACTGTACCATCGTAACATGTCACTCTGTGAATAAAATTCACAATGAATAAACATGTATTGCAGAATTTAATACCTTTGCATACATTTAGTGCAGTACAAATGCAGCTCAGCCTCATTGGGTGGAGCTCCTCTCGAGGCAACGCTGCTCTGTGTGGACGTGTCAAAGAAGAATACATGCAACAGCATCGCCATTCATCAAACACTGGAAAAATAATCTAGTGAATGCAGTCCAGTGCAGTGAGGAGTGCACAGAGGAGGCAGTCTACCTGAAAGATAAGGGACACTCATCGGAGGCTGTTAACATCAAAGCGGTGGAAACGATCCCTCAGCAGAGGAGGAGGTGAATGACAGCCACTCACACTTGGCCTCATGTGACAGCTCCATCGACTGTCTGATAACAACCCCACCAAGGTAAAATACAAGAGACTCCCAGTCAGAAATGAAGATGCCACTCGGATGAGAGGCAAAACATTTCAATTTACAACCAAGTCCAGATGCCCTCGATTCAACCCTTCATGGATGAGACAGACACAGTTTCTCATGACCACAAAAAGTGTCATTGTTGGCAAGAGAAACCATTAGTTGTTGGGCAAGAACATGAATATATGTCTGTCTGTCTGTCTGTCTGTCTGTGGACAGATTTTGTCAATGCAGTAGTGTCACATTTGTGTCAGATGCAGTCACAAAATGTCACTTTACAAGTACCACAAACTACAACTGAGCACATCCAGCTGTGTGAGGTCAGAAGTTAAAGGCACTTCTACCTTTCGTCCTGCAGAGGTCAGTGCACCAATGCTTTTCTCCCACGTGAGATCCAGTGAGGAGCTGCCAACTTGATGGCGTCATCTTGTGTCCACACAGAGTGGCGTTGCCTCGAGAGGAGCTCCACCCAATGAGGCTGAACTCCAGAAGATCCAATAAAATGCAGATGCACTGCAAGTGTCACGTCACCAAAGCTGAAGAAAACAACTGTGAGGTCTGCATCTGTTCTCAATCTGCTTGTACAGTAAGTTTTTCAACGTATTTTAAATCAGAAATAATGGTTTGTAATAATGGATAAATGGTTTTAGGTTTATTTCACCATCAAACTGCAGTAATTTGCTGAACTCAGAGTGCTGTACTGTGCGACATTCGTCAAGAAGAAGCCAGTCTGTGTGACTAGTTTCTAAGTTTATTCTTTATTATCACGATAATTACTGCGTGTAGGCTGAACTGGCTGCATTGATATAACTTTGTTTAAAATTTTCACATCATTACAACAAACACTAAAGGAAAAATAAGATTTTTGGCAGGCTTCACATTTGTGTTTTTCAGTACATTTCCGGTGACATATTCACTTGTTAGTTTCCATTTCAGTTTCCATTTCCAAGTCAGACATTATGTTCAAACTCTACAGTATATCCAGTGTGTCAGCTGGGTTACACAGAGAACATAAATAACTTAGAGCTGCAAGTTGCTTTCTGAATAATACAAATCAATCTCTCTTGTCATGTAAAAGTCTAAGAAGAGTGATGATGGTGGATGTCATTTTCAGCATCGAACTGATGTATAACCGGACTAAAACTAATGTTGTGTTTCCTTTTTGTTTGCCTTTTGCTGGGATAAGTTAGCTTAACTTGGAAATTAAGGGGAAGAAATTTCTTGCCGTTTTTATGTTGATTCTTTGTGTCGTTGAACTGTTTAATTTGTTGCCTTCTTTTCGGAAGATTCATATATTTTAATTGTTTTTAGGTACGATCAAACATGCATATCAACTCTGATGTAGTAAATCTCTATTGGTTAGGTTGAGAATGAGCACAGCTAAAGAAAGAAAAATATGTTGACTTTGTAAGGACACGGTGGAGGAAGAAAAGTAAGTCAGATTATGTAATGAGCACCATTCTACATTTAAATATTAACAGGTGTGGAATACTACCCCAATAATATGTCTGTAATTGAATTAGTATTGTGAAAGTTTCCACAGAAGTCTCGCCAGGATGCACACGTCTGTTTAAATGCGGAGGATTCGTCGTTCAGCAGGTAGTTTGTTAAGGTGGTATATTCACCCCGGTACATTTAAGACTTATTGTCTCAACTTGTTTCCAATGTAAGAACCCAACAAGCCATTCAGAGTCAGTGAAGAATGCAGAGTCAGCGATCAGGACCCTCCCACCAGGAGCCTGCTCGGCGGAGTTTGGTCATTAGAGATTCGGCTCAACTGGTCTGACTGAAAACTATAAGATGTTGGCAGTGAGCCAGTCGTCCCGTCCCTCCTGGCTTCCCCTTTGTTTGATTTTGCCGTGTTGAGTTTGTCTTTGCCTTCATTTCCCTTTCACTTATGTAAAATAAACGTAAATTCAGCTACAGCTTGTGTGATCTCACCTGCTTCGTCGAGTCTTTGCTGAGATTGTTCAAGAAACCTTCGGCCAGCGAGGGCAAGGAAACCATGTTTTCAAGCCTGGTGTGAACTTACTCTTTAAGCTTGATGTTAACGGCATTGCTGTCCGCTCAGTCCAGGATGAACAGGACACAGTATTGTGTGAAGCTGTCGGTCCAGCCGTCCAGAGGACTCATGGATGAGAAGTTTATTGTCCTGGTCCAGAACACCCCACCAGGTTTCCAGCTGACCATCCACGCTCTCCACAAGTGTGAGGATGGACACAGCTGGGAGGCGTTTGCTCACTACACCGCCAATGCCGTCGGGACTGTGAATGGTACATGGTTCAATGTCTAAATTTGGAAAATTCTGGGGAAAAAACAGGTTTTAATAAAATAATGGCACATCATGGAAATGATTAAAATGAGAAATAATTTTTCATGCCTTTTACTTGACAGTTTCAGAGGATCCCAGTCTTGGTGGGACATATTCTGGAGTTGAGCAGATGGGTCTGCTGTGGAGCCTCAGACCAGTTCCTGGCAGCAAACCTGGGCTCAGGTAGGCCAATAAGGACGGAGCTGTTCAGATGATATAAATCAATACTGAATCAATTATTAAAGTTGACTCTTTCCCATCATCCCCCAGGATAAGGAAGGAGAACGTCCAGACTCCCATGGAGGTCACAATCTCAGTATATCAAGGTCACCAGACTGAGGGCTTCACGGATCAGGTGCGACTTGCTGGTACAGTGGTGGAGCGCTGGTACATGGCGCCCGGCGTCCGCAGGGTCCCGATCACAGAGGGCGGACTCACTGCAACCCTCTTCCTGCCCTCAGGTAGGACCAGAGGAGAGTCTGGAGGAAGATGTCCTGTGGGTGAAGGTCAGGTGTGACAGTCTGAGCAACACTGACCAGTGGACTACCATTGACCATGAAAGTTAAATTCAATATAGTTCACTTTAAGTTGCCTGTAACTGGTCGGTACTGTTGGAATAGCCAAGTGAAAAAAAAAGGCAGTAAACACTCAAAAAGGTTTCATCAAATGTCAGAATTGATTGATTGATGAGAATTGGCTTTATTGGCCAAGGATGTTTACACATTAAAGAAATTTGACTGCGGTATAAACAAGCACTCATTGCCAACGAGGACACAACAAATTAAAACAAAGCAAAAGGCAGTAAGGAAAGTAGTGCAGGAGTTTTAGGAACATCAGAAATACACCCTATCACTGTCTAAACTGTCAACTGTTTCTGGTGTTTTGACTCGTCTCAAGGACCAGGACCTTTCCCCGGCCTCCTGGATCTGTGGGGGGGTGGAGGGAAGTTGGTGGAGTACCGTGCAGCGCTGCTGGCCTCCCACGGCTTCGCCTCCCTGACCCTCGACTACCTGACACCTAAAATCACCATAGAAACTGGGAAAATAGTGGACAACAGCTACTTTGAGGTAAAGAAAATCTGAAAGATGTTCATTCAGAAAACTCCGGACACGCAGATCTGACGTCTTATAAAGTAGCTGAGGCCAACAGGTTAGCAGACATCTGCCTGGTTCCATGTGCAGCACATGCAGGGCAACGTGGTCCCCATTGCAAAGCTGTTTTTGTCCACCTGACAAACGTGATCTTCACTCTGAACATAAAAGTCTGCACATTTAAGAATGTCGCAGCCTGAGGTGCAGTCTGGCTGAGCAGCCACAGGTATGTGAAAAGGTATGCTAAAACACGAGATTCAACAGTTTCCGAACCTTGACGTATATGTTCAGATGTATGGAAAATAAATAGAGGAGCTCAGACTTAATGGGGTCCTGACAGTCTTTCAGCTCTCAGAGTCTCTTCTACAGCCTCGAGCAAAACAGCCACTCCTGCTTTCACCACACTTAGACTTTGTTCAGGCAGTGACTGCCCTGGGCCAAAATTCTTTAGGGACATGAGCAGAACCTGAACAGGAGTCATCAATCACACTGTTCATCTGTGCCTCAATCAAAGGGCCATAAACAAGACTTTGGAAATACGGAGATCATGTCCTTGCAAGTTTTTGAAGCTGAAGACCTAAAATTCCATATGTACGCATTCCTCCATTTAATGACACTAATGCTGGATTTCTGCTTGACAGAAGGGGCTAATAGGAGTCACGACTTAGTTTCAGATGTTCAGTTCAGCATTTCATTCCACCCGTCGATCCGTGCTGTATGTGAGCAGACTGAACTGTTGTACTTCAGTTTGTGATGTTAAGTGACTACACATGCACTGATAGTAGTGGAGTCACATCCAGTCAGCTTCCATTTTGCCAAGACTTTCTGTGACATCTAACACTGAATATCAGTTAAAATTACCGAAATACAGTCACCATCACAGGAAGGCAGTGTTGGTTGATATGGATGTTTGTATATAACATGAAAATCCACCCGAACCAAAAACGAACTGTATCACAAAATGTCCAGAGCACGGCCTCTGTGCGACAGCAGGTTGTTTTCTGACGGGTTTTCCTGCTGCAGACGGCCTACAGAGTCCTGGAGCAGCATCCCGAGGTCCTGGGCAGCAGGATCGGTATGATGGGTCTTTCCTTGGGTACCAGTATGACCCTCAAAATGGCTGTTTACTCTCAAGTTATCAAGGTAAGACCAACAGAGCTGAAAGTTACTTTCATCGTCTTGACGTGGCTCAATGGAGCTACGGCTTTAAAATGGAGGTAAGTACGAGTCAGACCAGAAAAGGGACTCAATAAAATTCAGCTGCTCAGTTCCTTCCATGCCTTTCCAGGAGCGATGGTGCTTGTTTCTCTCACAGCTGGTCCTGTGTAATCCTCTGCATATCTTAAATGTGTGTGTGTGTGTGTGTGTGTGTGTGTGTGTGTGTTTGTGTGTGTGGTCTCTCAGCTCAGGTGTGCAGTGTGTATCAGTGGGACTCACGTGCAGCCGGTTGACGGATCTGTGGAAGAAATGCTGAATTTCTGCAGAGAGTAAGTTGATCTCAGCCAGTACTGATCCTGCTTCCCAGAGAAGGAACCCTTCAGATTTTAATGGCTAACGATACACACACACATATAATGTGTGTGCGCATGTGTGTACATGTACAGAAATGCTGGGAAGACTCGCATCAGCGAGGAGAACCAGGTGATCTTTCGAGATCTGCTGCTGCCCATCCCCACTGATCCTGCCCTCAAAGTGGACGTGAGTATCACCAGCCAGGATTTCTTTTTTTCAGCCAACATCGCCCATTTTTGGTGTCTTACAGCAGACGTGGTTAACAGCTGTGTCACGTCACCTATTTTGATTCTTGATTTTCAAAATCCACAGATAAATGTAAATATCTGAAGCTGCTGAATGCTGCTGCTGTTTGTCTCTGAGCAGGTGGGTCGACTCCAGTGTCCTCTGCTGCTGGTTGTCGGTGACGACGATGAGAACTGGCCCGCCCAAGAGTCTGCAATGGACGTGAGTTTACTGACAGGACAGCGTCCTCTGAGAAGAACAAGCTTATGACCTGTGGAGTTCCAAAATGACCAATATTAAATAAAGAGAATGACACTAAAAGTCAGTTCTGGACATTATGCAACTTCAATAAAAACGTCCAATAAAATATGCATTTTCTTCAAGGACCAAATATTTGGGGTTGTTTATGCTGATCTCATGTAAAAAATAACGTATTGAATTCTCACACACTGTCAGTAATAAGTTTAGTTTTAATGTCAGGCATTAAACTCATGAAACAGCTCGTTGGTACTGGAGCCAAAGGTGTCCTGCTTCATTTTCGACAACATTTATTTATGTAGTGATCCCATAGACTTCTTGATTTTTTAGAGGTTACTACTCAGATGGTCATTTCCCATAGTTCTTTGAGTTTTCTGGCTTCTGGTTGTCAGACTCCATCAATGCTCAGAGGATGTTTTTCCAGATTAAAGACAATTGATTTCTAGAACTTGAAAAATATCTGCCTGTAATTTAGGTCTTAGGTCTTGAAATTTAGTGCCTGTTCTTGCATCATCATCATCATCATCTTACTTCCTGTGTTCCAGATGAAGGACATGATGGAGCGGGCGGGGAATAGCCACCTGCTGACCGTCCTGTTGTATCCGAAGGCCGGTCACCTGATCGAACCTCCGTACTCGCCGCACGCCCGAGCCAGCACCTTCGTACCAGCCAACTCCCATCAGGAGCGTAGGTTCACCTTCAGACCAGAAACTGATCTGAAGCTGCAGGTTCGACTTTTGGCAGATGTTTCAGCTTCCTGTTGTCTTTGCAGTGGTGGCTCTGTGGGGCGGAGAGACGGTGGCTCATTCTCGCGCTCAGGAAGACGCCTGGAGGAAGACGCTGGTCTTTCTGAGGGAGCATCTGTACGGCGGTACAATGACTGTGGAGAATTAGAGGTCGAGGAAGGGAACGTGCCATTCATGGTCCCCACAGGCAATGGTGCATGATCACAGTTGGTGAGAGGTGAGATGCCCTCACAGTGAAAGTTTACTGTCCTCCACCTTGACATGGCTCACAGATTCCTTTCAGATGTTCTCTAACTGATACAAAGCAGAAAAGCATGAAATCCTCACAGGAGAAGCCAGTGACCAGGTGGAGTTACTGATTGATTAAAGGCTCAAACTCATACATTGCCAAACCTTTTCTGTGGATGGATTCATGAAGACAGACCTGTTTGTGAAACTGTCGTCCAGTCTTTCTTTAATTCTTACTCTCTAACTGTCATAATGTACCATCACAACATGTTACTGCATGAATAAAGCTCAAAATGAACCAAAATGTCTCCGTGAATCACATTTCTATGCATGCATCTATTACAGTAGAAAGCACGTTGTTGCTGTAAATGGTTGTGAATAGAGTGCTAAAGTCATGACATCACTTCCTGTCTTGCCTCTGTTCCACAAGCTTCTGTAACTCAGTTCAGTTCGTTCAGCGCTGCGTTCATCTGTCTTCCTGAAGCTTGTTCCTGGAACAGAGAAAAAACTGCAGCTCCAATCAGCAGATTCCTCTGCAGCTGTGACGCCGGCCATCCAGTCCGTCTCTGTGAGGTCTCAGTCTGAGAAGGTGGAGGTGTTTGTGGAAATGAAAGAAAAATAAAGTTTTTATAATGTCTGTTTTCATTGTTTTTGATGGATATCAAAGCTGACAAAACAGCTGATGGTGTTTTTAATCACATGATTTGATCATGTGATTAAAAACACCATCAGCTGATCTCAGACGTGAGGAGCTCCAACACTCCACGAGGTTTGAGGCTGCAGTGTCAGATACTGTGGTGTTATTTAAGGTTTGACTGGAGCCCAGTTCAGAGGAGGAGCAACACCAAGAGGAAGAGCTTCAACGTGACGTTTATTCAAAAGAGAAAGTAAAAGTGTTTCTGAGTGACAGCAGAGCTGCAGACGAGGCAAGACACTGATTCTCCTTCAGGGAAAATTCAATCATTCCCGTCTTTCTCAACAAAACATCCAAACACTGGTGAGTCCACTGTCCTACAAAGACAAGAAGACAATACTGGATCAAAATTTAGTTCAAACCAGACTCTGACTTTTATCTACATGAGCTGTGAACAATATTATGTCATACAAATGTCTCATTTTGATTAAAGACATGTATATTTTGCCAGAACTACACAGCAGAGGTGAAAACCAAACCACAGTCACTGCAGTCAGGCCTGAAGAGACATCAGCTGATGGACCCTGTGGAGGACCTGGAAGGCAGGATGTGTATGAAGCACAATAAACTGCTGGAGCTGTTCTGTAAGACCGACCAGATGTGTGTCTGCGGACTCTGCAGTGTTTTAGAGCACAAAACACACGATGTTGTTCCTCTGAGAGAAGAATCTGAAGGAAAGAAGGCAAAGCTGAGGAAGACAGAGGCTGACATCCAGCAGATGATCCAGGAGAGACGACTGAAGATTGAGGAGGTCAGACGCTCAGTGGAGCTCAGTAAGAAAGACGCAGACAGAGAGACAGCAGACGGCGTTCAGGTCTTCAGAGCTCTGAAGGCGTCTGTTGAGAGAAGCCAGACCGAGTTCATGGAGACGATCACAGAGAAGCAGAGGAAGACGGAGAAACAGGCTGAAGGCTTCATCAAAGAGCTGGAGCAGGAAATCTCTGAGCTGACGCAGAGGAGCACTGAGGTGGAGCAGCTCTCACAGTCTGAAGACCACCTCCTCCTCCTCCAAAGCTTCCCGTCCATGAACGCTGCTCCACCCACCAAGGACTGGACAGAAGTCAGCGTCCGTCCACCTTCCTATGAGGGGACTGTGAGGAGAGCTTTGAATGAGCTGGAGGAGACGCTCAGTGAACAGATGAAGAAGCTGTTTGAGGCAAAGCTGAAGAGGGTCCAGCAGTATGCAGCAGATGTGACACTTGATCCTGATACAGCAAATCCTTGGCTCATCCTGTCTGATGATGGGAAACAAGTGTATACAAGTGATGTGAAGAAGAATCTCCCAGACAATCCAGAGAGATTTAATACTTGTGTAAATGTTTTAGCAAAGCAGAGTTTCTCTTCAGGAAGGTTTTACTTCGAGGTTCAGGTCAAAGGGAAGACTGACTGGGATGTAGGAGTCGCCAGAGAGTCGATCAACAGGAAGGGACAAATCACAGTGAGTCCTCAGAAAGGTTACTGGACGATTTGGTTGAGAAATGAAAATGAGTATGAAGCTCTTGCTAACCCTTCAGTCTGTCTCTCTCTGAAGTCTCGGCCTGAGAAGGTGGGGGTGTTTGTGGACTATGAGGAGGGTCTGGTCTCCTTTTATGACGTTGATGCTGCAGCTCTTCTCTACTCCTTCACTGGCTGCTGCTTCACTGAGAAACTCTACCCATACTTCAGTCCCTGTCCTAATGATAAAGGTAAAATCTCTGCCCCTCTGATCATCTCTGCTGTCAGCCACGCTGAGTAGAACAAGCTGATTTTCTCCAGAACGATTCACCATCATTTCATGAGAGAAATACATATTTAACGGTGATGTACTCTGTTTGTACACTGTTGTTTTTCATTTTCTGATCAATACATTTCTTTCTCTTTTCTCACTTGATGTTTTGTTTGATGCTTCTCATGTGATTGTCGACTGATGTTAATGAATCTCGTCTGACTTATTCTAGTAACTGCATCACCTGCCTTCAAGACCGTTAAATCACCAGAAAACAACGTATTCAGAAACAAGAAGCATTTGCACCTTCCTTCAGTGTCAAAGTCAAACCTTTCACTGTCTAATCATTGTTCATATGAGACGTGTTGCGTTCTGATAAAAATCACTGAAGAGCATTTTAGGAACGAGACTGAAATCATGGACTTTTCTCTGCTTTCGTGTCAAATAAAAGCATCAAAATAAAGTTTGCTCTGTGTCCGATTTGTTTGTTTTGTTGTTGTTGATCTGGAGAGCTGACAGTGTTTCTAATGACCACAGAATCACGTGATTAAAAACACCATCAGCTGTTCACCAACAGCCAATCACCTTTGAGATGATTTGTAGTAAGTGAATGTGGTGTTTTTTAAGGTTTGAGTTGTGTCTGAGCCTCTGATATAAAGACCAAACCAGTGCTGCTGGTTTGAAAGTGACGTCTGAGGACGCCCTCTAGTGGAGCTCATGACAAACTGCAGCCTGTGGCCACATGAGGAAAGCTCTTCATGAATCACTGCAGTCTGAAGCAGATGACTGACAACATGTTTCTGTGTTTGATCTGATTCTAAAATCAGCAACTTTACTGCAACTGATGAAGACTTTTACTTTGAAAGGTTTGTACTTTTATTGGCTATGACTATTTCTCATTTTCTTTTTATAATGTCTGTTTTTTTTTATTGATATCAAAGCTGACAAAACAGCTGATGGTGTTTTTAATCACATGATGTGATTAAAAACACCATCAGCTGTTCTCAGACGTGAGGAGCTCCAACACTCCACCAGGTTTGAGGCTGCAGTGTCAGATACTGTGGTGTTATTTAAGGTTTGACTGGAGCCCAGTTCAGAGGAGGAGCAACACCAAGAGGAAGAGCTTCAACGTGACGTTTATTCAACAGAGAAAGTGAAAGTGTTTCTGAGTGACAGCAGAGCTGCAGACGAGGCAAGACACTGATTCTCTTTCAGGGAAAATTCAGCTCGATCATTCCCGTCTTTCTCAACAAAACATCCAAACACTGGTGAGTCCACTGTCCTACAAAGACAAGAAGACAATACTGGATCAAAATTTAGTTCAAACCAGACTCTGACTTTTTATCTACATGAACTGTGAACAATATTATGTCACAGAAATGTTTCATTTTTGATTAAAAACATGTATATTTTGCCAGAACTACACAGCAGAGGTGAAAACCAAACCACAGTCACTGCACTCTGGTTAGTTAAGGTTAGACGGCTACAGCTAGCGTTAGCTTAAAGTGATTTAACTGAGACAGGAAGTCAGTGTGAACAGACTCACATCAGACAGATGAACATAAGTAATGAACCTTGTATTATTTGTGATGACCTGCGTCTTCAGTGGCGTTTCACTGAACATTTGTTGCTCAGTTAATTCACAGGACAATAAAAGCTACTCGTCATCCTGGTGCACCTTGGACCCAACCGCTAACGGGAAGTTGTTTGTCTCCATACTTCTGTCTGCTTTCATTTGGTTTATAGAGCCGAATGATGTCTGAATGAGCAGATAGTTGTTTTATCTGCTGCTTCAAGAGCAGCAAATCTTTCAGTTCAGGTGAAAAATTGCTCGTCTTCATAACCTAAGAGTCACATCCAACATATGATCTGAAGATGTGTAATTTATTGTCTTTTGTCCACCTTTTGTCCTCAGAGTGTAGATATGTCTGCTGCCAGCTGTCTGCTGACTGAAGATCAGCTTCTGTGCTCCATCTGTCTGGATGTGTTCACTGATCCAGTCAGCACACCATGTGGACACAACTTCTGTAAAACCTGCATCACTGAACACTGGAATATTAACGTCCAGTGTCAGTGTCCCAACTGTCAAAAGGTTTTCAGCACCAGACCTGAGCTGCAGGTCAACACTTTCATCCGTGAGATGGCTGCTCAGTTCAGACAGTCAGCTCAACAGAACGCCAGCAGCAGCAGCTCAGAGCAACAAGCGTCCAAACCAGGAGAAGTTCCCTGTGACGTCTGCACTGGAACCAAACTGAAGGCCCTGAAGTCCTGCCTGGTCTGTCTGGCCTCCTACTGTGAGACTCACCTGGAGCCTCACCGGACAAAGTCAGGCCTGAAGAGACATCAGCTGATGGACCCTGTGGAGGACCTGGAAGCCAGGATGTGTACGAAGCACGATAAACTGCTGGAGCTGTTCTGTAAGACCGACCAGATGTGTGTCTGCATGCTCTGCACTGTTTTAGAACACAAGACGCACAATGTTGTTCCTCTGAGAGAAGAATCTGAAGGAAAGAAGGCCGAGCTGAGGAAGACAGAGGCTGACATCCAGCAGATGATCCAGGAGAGACGACTGAAGATTGAGGAGGTCAGACGCTCAGTGGAGCTCAGTAAGAAAGACGCAGACAGAGAGACAGCAGACGGCGTTCAGGTCTTCAGAGCTCTGAAGGCGTCTGTTGAGAGAAGCCAGACCGAGTTCATGGAGACGATCACAGAGAAGCAGAGGAAGACGGAGAAACAGGCTGAAGGCTTCATCAAAGAGCTGGAGCAGGAAATCTCTGAGCTGACGCAGAGGAGCACTGAGGTGGAGCAGCTCTCACAGTCTGAAGACCACCTCCTCCTCCTCCAAAGCTTCCCGTCCATGAACGCTGCTCCACCCACCAAGGACTGGACAGAAGTCAGCGTCCGTCCACCTTCCTATGAGGGGACTGTGAGGAGAGCTTTGAATGAGCTGGAGGAGACGCTCAGTGAACAGATGAAGAAGCTGTTTGAGGCCGAGCTGAAGAGGGTCCAGCAGTATGCAGCAGATGTGACACTTGATCCTGATACAGCAAATCCTTGGCTCATCCTGTCTGATGATGGGAAACAAGTGTATACAAGTGATGTGAAGAAGAATCTCCCAGACAATCCAGAGAGATTTGATACTTCTCCTTGTGTCTTAGCAAAGCAGAGTTTCTCTTCAGGAAGGTTTTACTTCGAGGTTCAGGTCAAAGGGAAGACTGACTGGACTTTAGGAGTCGCCAGAGAGTCGATCAACAGGAAGGGAACAATCACAGTGAGTCCTCAGAAAGGTTACTGGACGATTTGTTTGAGAAATGAAAATGAGTATGAAGCTCTTGCTAACCCTTCAGTCTGTCTCTCTCTGAAGTCTCGGCCTGAGAAGGTGGGGGTGTTTGTGGACTATGAGGAGGGTCTGGTCTCCTTTTATGACGTTGATGCTGCAGCTCTTCTCTACTCCTTCACTGGCTGCTGCTTCACTGAGAAACTCTACCCATACTGTGGTCCATTTCTTAATCATGGTGGAAAAAACTCTGCCCCTCTGATCATCTCTGCTGTCAGCCACACTGAGTAGAACAAGCTGATTTTCTCCAGAACGATTCACCATCATTTCATGTGAGAAATACATATTTAACAGTGATGTACTCTGTTTGTACACTGTTGTTTTTCATTTTCTGATCAATACATTTCTTTCTCTTTTCTCACTTGATGTTTTGTTTGATGCTTCTCATGTGATTGTCGACTGATGTTAATGAATCTCGTCTGACTTATTCTAGTAACTGCATCACCTGCCTTCAAGACCGTTAAATCACCAGAAAACAACGTAGTCAGAAACAAGAAGCATTTGCACCTTCCTTCAGTGTCAAAGTCAAACCTTTCACTGTCTAATCATTGTTCATATGAGACGTGTTGCGTTCTGATAAAAATCACTGAAGAGCATTTTAGGAACGAGACTGAAATCATGGACTTTTCTCTGCTTTCGTGTCAAATAAAAGCATCAAAATAAAGTTTGCTCTGTGTCTGATTTGTTTGTTTTGTTGTTGTTGACATGGAGAGCTGACAGTGTTTCTAATGACCACAGAATCACGTGATTAAAAACACCATCAGCTGTTCACCAACAGCCAATCACCTTTGAGATGATTTGTAGTAAGTGAATGTGGTGTTTTTTAAGGTTTGAGTTGTGTCTGAGCCTCTGATATAAAGACCAAACCAGTGCTGCTGGTTTGAAAGTGACGTCTGAGGACGCCCTCTAGTGGAGCTCATGACAAACTGCAGCCTGTGGCCACATGAGGAAAGCTCTTCATGAATCACTGCAGTCTGAAGCAGATGACTGACAACATGTTTCTGTGTTTGATCTGATTCTAAAATCAGCAACTTTACTGCAGCTGATGAAGACTTTTACTTTGAAAGGGTTGTACTTTTATTGGCTATGACGATTTCTCATTTTCTTTTTACAATGTCTGTTTGTTTTTTTGTTTTGATTGATATCAAAGCTGACAAAACAGCTGATGGTGTATCACATGATCAAATAATGTGATTAAAAACACCATCAGCTGATCTCAGACGTGAGGAGCTCCAACACTCCACCAGGTTTGAGGCTGCAGTGTCAGATACTGTGGTGTTATTTAAGGTTTGACTGGAGCCCAGTTCAGAGGAGGAGCAACACCAAGAGGAAGAGCTTCAACGTGACGTTTATTCAAAAGAGAAAGTGAAAATGTTTCTGAGTGACAGCAGAGCTGCAGACGAGGCAAGACACTGATTCTCTTTCAGGGAAAATTCAGCTCGATCATTCCCGTCTTTCTCAACAAAACATCCAAACGCTGGTGAGTCCACTGTCCTACAAAGACAAGAAGACAATACTGGATCAAAATTTAGTTCAAACCAGACTCTGACTTTTATCTACATGAGCTGTGAACAATATTATGTCATAGAAATGTTTCATTTTTGATTAAAAACATGTATATTTTGCCAGAACTACACAGCAGAGGTGAAAACCAAACCACAGTCACTGCACTCTGGTTAGTTAAGGTTCGATGGCTACAGCTAGCGTTAGCTTAAAGTGATTTAACTGAGACAGGAAGTCAGTGTGAACAGATTCACATCAGACAGATGAACATAAATAATGAACCTTGTATTTTTTGCGATGACCTGCGTCTTCAGTGGCGTTTCACTGAACATTTGTTGCTCAGTTAATCCACAGGACAATAAAAGCTACGCTTCGTCCTGGTGCATCTTGGACCCAACCGCTAATGGAATGTTGCTTGTCTCCATACTTCTGTCTGCTTTCATTTGGTTTATAGAGCCGAATGATGTCTGAATGAGCAGATAGTTGTTTTATCTTTCAGTTCAGGTGAAAAATTGCTCGTCTTCATAACCTAAGAGTCACATCCAACATATGATCTGAAGATGTGTAATTTATTGTCTTTTGTCCACCTTTTGTCCTCAGAGTGTAGATATGTCTGCTGCCAGCTGTCTGCTGACTGAAGATCAGCTTCTGTGCTCCATCTGTCTGGATGTGTTCACTGATCCAGTCAGCACACCATGTGGACACAACTTCTGTAAAAGCTGCATCACTGAACACTGGAATATTAACGTCCTGTGTCAGTGTCCCAACTGTAAAAAGGTTTTCAGCACCAGACCTGAGCTGCAGGTCAACACTTTCATCCGTGAGATGGCTGCTCAGTTCAGACAGTCAGCTCAACAGAACGCCAGCAGCAGCAGCTCAGAGCAACAAGCGTCCAAACCAGGAGAAGTTCCCTGTGACGTCTGCACTGGAACCAAACTGAAGGCCCTGAAGTCCTGCCTGGTCTGTCTGACCTCCTACTGTGAGACTCACCTGGAGCCTCACCGGACAAAGTCAGGCCTGAAGAGACATCAGCTGATGGACCCTGTGGAGGACCTGGAAGGCAGGATGTGTACGAAGCACGATAAACTGCTGGAGCTGTTCTGTAAGACCGACCAGATGTGTGTCTGCATGCTCTGCAGTGTTACAGACCACAAGACACACGATGTTGTTCCTCTGAGAGAAGAATCTGAAGGAAAGAAGGCCGAGCTGAGGAAGACAGAGGCTGACATCCAGCAGATGATCCAGGAGAGACGACTGAAGATTGAGGAGGTCAGACGCTCAGTGGAGCTCAGCAAGAAAGACGCAGACAGAGAGACAGCAGACGGCGTTCAGGTCTTCAGAGCTCTGAAGGCGTCTGTTGAGAGAAGCCAGACCGAGTTCATGGAGACGATCACAGAGAAGCAGAGGAAGACGGAGAAACAGGCTGAAGGCTTCATCAAAGAGCTGGAGCAGGAAATCTCTGAGCTGACGCAGAGGAGCACTGAGGTGGAGCAGCTCTCACAGTCTGAAGACCACCTCCTCCTCCTCCAAAGCTTCCCGTCCATGAACGCTGCTCCACCCACCAAGGACTGGACAGAAGTCAGCGTCCGTCCACCTTCCTATGAGGGGACTGTGAGGAGAGCTTTGAATGAGCTGGAGGAGACGCTCAGTGAACAGATGAAGAAGCTGTTTGAGGCCGAGCTGAAGAGGGTCCAGCAGTATGCAGCAGATGTGACACTTGATCCTGATACAGCAAATCCTTGGCTCATCCTGTCTGATGATGGGAAACAAGTGTATACAAGTGATGTGAAGAAGAATCTCCCAGACAATCCAGAGAGATTTAATTATTGTTTAAATGTTTTAGCAAAGCAGAGTTTCTCTTCAGGAAAGTTTTACTTCGAGGTTCAGGTCAAAGGGAAGACTGACTGGGATGTAGGAGTCGCCAGAGAGTCGATCAACAGGAAGGGAAAAATCATTCTGAGTCCTCAGAAAGGTTACTGGACGATTTGGTTGAGAAATGAAAATGAGTATGAAGCTCTTGCTAACCCTTCAGTCTGTCTCTCTTTGAAGTCTCAGCCTGAGAAGGTGGGGGTGTTTGTGGACTATGAGGAGGGTCTGGTCTCCTTTTATGACGTTGATGCTGCAGCTCTTCTCTACTCCTTCACTGGCTGCTGCTTCACTGAGAAACTCCACCCATACTTCAGTCCCTGTCCTAATGATAAAGGTAAAAACTCTGCCCCTCTGATCATCTCTGCTGTCAGCCACGCTGAGTAGAACAAGCTGATTTTCTCCAGAACGATTCACCATCATTTCATGTGAGAAATACATATTTAACGGTGATGTACTCTGTTTGTACACTGTTGTTTTTCATTTTCTGATCAATACATTTCTTTCTCTTTTCTCACTTGATGTTTTGTTTGATGCTTCTCATGTGATTGTCGACTGATGTTAATGAATCTCGTCTGACTTATTCTAGTAACTGCATCACCTGCCTTCAAGACCGTTAAATCACCAGAAAACAACGTAGTCAGAAACAAGAAGCATTTGCACCTTCCTTCAGTGTCAAAGTCAAACCTTTCACTGTCTAATCATTGTTCATATGAGACGTGTTGCGTTCTGATAAAAATCACTGAAGAGCATTTTAGGAACGAGACTGAAATCATGGACTTTTCTCTGCTTTCGTGTCAAATAAAAGCATCAAAATAAAGTTTGCTCTGTGTCTGATTTGTTTGTTTTGTTGTTGTTGACATGGAGAGCTGACAGTGTTTCTAATGACCACAGAATCACGTGATTAAAAACACCATCAGCTGTTCACCAACAGCCAATCACCTTTGAGATGATTTGTAGTAAGTGAATGTGGTGTTTTTTAAGGTTTGAGTTGTGTCTGAGCCTCTGATATAAAGACCAAACCAGTGCTGCTGGTTTGAAAGTGACGTCTGAGGACGCCCTCTAGTGGAGCTCATGACAAACTGCAGCCTGTGGCCACATGAGGAAAGCTCTTCATGAATCACTGCAGTCTGAAGCAGATGACTGACAACATGTTTCTGTGTTTGATCTGATTCTAAAATCAGCAACTTTACTGCAACTGATGAAGACTTTTACTTTGAAAGGGTTGTACTTTAAGTACTTATAAAAAGGGAGAATCACAGAGAAGCCTGTTGACCTTCTGCTGTGGGCCAATCAGAAGGATTCTCCATCTCTGTATAGCTCTATAGCTCATCTTTTGACCGATGGTGGGGTCTGTAAAAGGAGCGTTAGAGCCCCCTGACCCAACATACAGCATGTTTTTACATATCTCACACACAGCTGTTTTTCGGCTTTAAAGGCGGAATAAACAGCAGCAGGATCTCAAACTGGATCACCTGATTTCTTTGAAAGTTTGTACCACTGACGGGTGGTTTTTTAAGATCAAGTAGACTTTTAACTTCTTTATCCTTATTGCGAATGTTTTAATGTTTATCTAAATGTCTGAAGATTTTTTTTTTCCCTCTGATGACGGTGATCAAAGAGTCCAGGCAGCTTCCACACATGAACCGTGAGGTGATCCATCACTGTTGAAACGCTACAATGTTGGTATGCAGTCAGTCATTCAGTCAGTTTGGTTGGTCTCATGTCCACAGAGGAAGGTGTGTGTCGGCTCCCCTGCAAGCCTCTATTCATGAAGGAGAAGGACATTCATATTCCAACCAATGCTCCTGCAAATTATGATCAGATCTATGCTGAGCTTCAAGATTTCTGGAAGGCAGTGGAGCACCAAACAGCCTAAAGCTTGTGTGAAGATCCAAACGTTGTCTGCTTGAGGAAAAACATCAGTGACTGAATTAAATAGGAGGTATTATAGAAGGTTATGTTTTTTGAACTTAAACTCCTCAATTTTAAGTGATAGTCAGCAAAATATGATCCATATGAGGATTATTTTAAGTTTTGATTTGAACCCATCCTTTAAAGAATTTGCAATGTAACAAATCTTCAAATCCAACCTGGACAGACGATGAAGATCAGAGGAAAACTGACCTTTGATGCGGCGGTTTGGGTGTAGTTGCGGTGTTCGTCCGCTGGGGGACGTCCTGCCTCCACTTGTGCTGCTTTCACTCTGAGCCGCGTCTCCCTGACAGGCTGCATGATGAAGCTCATGAACTTCACATGTTACTGCACTCACCGCGCACACGCTCTTCCTCTCGGGTTTCATGCGTTTCAGGCGCACTTTCCTCTCCATCGGGACCGGGATCATGCTGTTCCCGCTCAGACCTTAGACCGTCTGCGTGGCCGGGGAACTTGATGAGACCCCTAGACTCCCATCAGCCTGGACTCTGCTGGTGTGATGAGCCCGAGAGCCTCCCGTGTTTCCTGTGACGCAGGACAGCCGCACCGCGCACTTCGGAGAGCTGCGAGAAGCGGAAAAAAAGCGCGTCCGTGACTTCGGTCCTCTGTGATCACTCGAACCTGTAGTGAACATGTCTTTACTGTGGTGACCGGCCCGACACACTGATCTGAGAGTGCTGTCTGTGGGAGGACAGGGACCCGGGCTCCGGAGCCTTCATCCCTGACTGAGCGGCGGGGAGTCGAACCGACGCCTGCAGGTGATCCGGAGCGTCAGAAACCCGCTGTTCAGAGGAATTTACCGCCTCTGAGTCAGGATCGGGAACAGCTCTCCTCTGTAACTGCGGGACAGAAAAAGTGGATTTGGATTAAATCTTATCTTTTGGTTGATGGATGCTGATGCGGAACGGGATCGAGTCCCCGCGGAGGAATTCAGTGGAAAATGTTTGTGTGATGTGACAAACAGCTGGAGACAGAAAACATCTGTCTGACCTGTGACACTGACAGAGGAAACACCTGCAGCGGAGAGAGAAGGTACCTGAACGCAACATTCACCATTCACAAGATATACCAGGTTTAAAAACTCATTTGGTTCCAGTTATAGCAATTATAGATTGCAGGTTGCATGTTATTATTATTATTATTATTATTATTATTATTATTATTATTATTATTATTATTATTGATCTGTGTCGTTCCTGATTTCTTGGGATGGGACCATGTTGGAGATACGAGCTTTCACTGTCATATCCCTCAGATTATTGTCTTCCATCTGTAAAATAAATTAATTCATTTATCGATCAGAGGGCTGTCAATCAATCATGAGGCTGCGGGGTGGATCTCAGGTTGTGCGTTTCGGCTGGTTTCAGATCAGGTTCAGGATTTTCTGATTCCAGCTGAGTCTGCTGGAATGCAACTTGAGCTCGTGCTGAGTGGCTCGTGTGCGTGCGTGCGTGCGTGTGTGTTTGTGTGTGTGTATGCGTGCTCGCGGGGTGTGGATAAGAAACTGAACCAAATGTCTGACCACGCGCACCTAAGAGGAGGGTCCATGTGTGCGCGCGGGTGTGTTTGACATCGTGGTCTGTAAGTATTTATTTATTTATTTATTGCCAATGTTCGGTTTTTTTTTTTTTAATTGTGTTTGCCTGATTAAGAGTGTGTGTTTGAGAAATAGAGAAGCAATAAGGAAGATCTGAGAGAGATGTGGAGAAATAAGTGTCGAAGATCAGACATACAGAAACTCAGAGCTCAACCTGCATCTCGATACACTACATGGCCAAAAGTATGTGGACACCTGAACGCTCCGGTCAAAGGTGGCTCAGATAGATGGACCACACGGGCTTCATCCCTCCAGAACATGTTTCCTCTCCTCCAGTTAGAGTAACAGTCAGTGAGAGGAGGTCGGGTCGGAGGGATGGCTCCACAAAAGGCCAAAAGACCAGAGGCAGCTGTTCACTCCCGGAGAGCCAACGTTGCTTTGTTTAACAGCATCAACACAACCTTCATCACATGACCATCGTCTCCTCCTCTCACCTCAGTGAGGAGGTGAAGTCCAACTCTCTGTCATATCGATGATGATGGGTGGATGCAGGTGATGGACATGATAATATGACAATACCAGGAGACTGTACGTGGACAGATGTTTAGTTGATGTAATGTTTACTATGTTCACCATCTGTAAAGGAAAAGTCAGAGCGTCACCAAAGTCATTAAGATACAGTAAATATCATTAGCATAAGTATGGCAACATTTTCCCGCATACCAAGTAATATTTTAGTGAATGTTAATCAGGTGACATTCAGAAATGTCGACCCTGAAGTTCAAATAAATGAGCCCCCTTTGAACACCTGGATTAGATTCCAGAAAAGCTGGAGCGCTGTGTGAAGTGTAAATAAAAACAAACACACAAACAAACTGTGTCAAACAAACAAACAGTTTCCTGAAGTGTCTCTGAGCTCATGTGTTCATCTCCTTCATCCAGTCATGCGTTCACAAAGTGGTGAACTCGCTCCATCCTCTGTGATCGACTGAGCCTTTCCAGGATGCCCCTTTCATACCCAGTCATGATCCTCTCACCTGTGACCAATCAGCCTGTTTACCTGTGGAATGATCCAAACAGGTGTTTTTGGAGCGTTCCACATCTTTCAGTCTGTGAAACGTGTTGCTGCATCAGATTCACAATAAGCAGATATTTACAGAAATCAGTGAAGCTGATGAGGTCAAGTATTAAATATTAAATATATTTTTTATATGTCAAAAGGGATTAACATGCATGCTTATTGGACTTTACTGCACATTTACCTGCCACAAGATTGAAACTTAATTCAGAAAATAGAGAGAATTTACACCTCGATCACTATGATCAAAAGATGAAACACTGGGAGTCTGAAGCTGTCAGATTGAAAAGGATTCCAGGTGGTGAACCCCCCTCCTGAACAAAGACAGTTGGTCTGTTCCACTTCCTGCTTGGAGAGTACATAAGAGGCCATCTTAACTAATTGTGCAGCTTTTGGTCTGTTGAGGAGTCAAGCATGAAGCCAGGAAGCATAAACAGGTACGACAGACAGAAACTGGAAAGTTTCAGGTCCAGAACCGATGAAAATGAACCAAAGTTTTGGACGACATGACAAACTTCTTAAAACATGTTCGAGAAAAATAACCTTCGTGGTGTCTTGTTCAACACACAGTTGGTGTTTTCAGGCTGAGTAAGAGTGTTGAAGATTCACCATCAGTGGTTTTGGGCACTTTAAGAGGTGGTTTCAGCTCTCTGAGCTCAGTCCTGTTTCACTCTTTGATCTTTTCATTCATCGATTCGACTTGTGTGAGGTCATCTGCAGACTTAATAAAATGGTTCTTCTGGTTCGTGTTATGTGTAAATGAATGTGTAAAGCAGAGGACTGACACAGCAGCCCTGTGGGAACTCTGGTTTATTGATCATCTTGTTTCCTCCTCTGTCTGAATCTCCAACAGGTTTCTGGAAGAATGTGAAACTGGAGCTGCTGAGACCCTGAAGCTCCGCCTCCTTCGCCGCCTCAAACAGCTATGTCCGACCGAGGAACCTGTACCGCAGGAAAACCCCGGGGCCATTGTTCGTAGGTGGGACTGTCCGCCGTGGTTGACCCTGCCTTGAGTGACGGGAGACTCCATGGTCTGGCTCGTCCCGTCCTCGCCACATCACCGCTGCAGCCACCTGCCCGTCGACTGTGCGATCATATCACCGCTCCCTTTCCCTGCAGCTCGACTCACCGTAAAATGGCGAGGGGTTCGAAGCCCCCGAGCATCACCGGCCACTGCTTCCTCTCTCTGCTGATGCTTAAGAGCTGCTGGCTGCTAGGCGCCACCTCCCAGAAGCCTGCTGTTTTGACGGACTCCCAGCAGCCCCTGCAGGAGTACGCGCACTCCATCCGGCTGGATGGTGACATCATCCTGGGCGGCTTGTTCCCAGTCCATGCTCGTGGCGAGAGGGGTGTTGCCTGCGGCGAACTGAAGAAGGAGAAGGGCATCCATCGGCTGGAGGCCATGCTGTTCGCCATCGACCTCATCAACAAGGACCCGGAGCTGCTGCCCAACGTGACGCTCGGGGCGCGAATCCTGGACACCTGTTCACGTGACACCTACGCCCTCGAGCAGTCGCTCACCTTCGTCCAGGCGCTCATTGAGAGGGATGGCTCTGATGTCCGCTGTGCTAACGGAGACCCCCCCATCTTTGCCAAGCCGGATAAAGTGGTGGGCGTCATCGGGGCGTCGGCGAGCTCTGTGTCGATCATGGTGGCCAACATCCTGCGACTGTTCAAGGTAAGAGAATGCTGTCAGCTGACGTTTCTGCTGTCTGTGGTTAGAATCGTGAGCTTGCTGCTGCACTGCAGCTCCTTTGTACTAAACTGGTCAACATCTGGTTTGTCGCCGCAGCCGTGATCAATGATGAACGATCAGAGACGCAGCTGCTAACGTCTCTCTCTTTCTGTTGTTTTGCCAGAGGAGTCCCAGGACTTCTCGTCCGTTAGCAGCTGTAAAATGAGTACATTGAACCTGACAGTTGATCAGGACAGTAGAGCCTGTGCAAAGATAAAAAGCACAAACCTTTTGCAAAATGGTCACACAGGAAGTTTGTTTTTCAAGCTGTGAAGGTGGAGAAAACCTGGTCGATCACAGCCCGTTGAAGAGCAGGTGTGGTCGTGTGCTGTGTCTTCTCAAGGTGTTGTCACTCGCTGGGTTGGCGTGTTGATGCGCTCTTTATTACTGTGGCTGCGGTTGGAATTGTCAGCTTTATTAACTGTGTCTCTGAAGCTGCAGGAGGAGTTTCAGAGCTTTTCAGTCTCCTCGCTCTGGAATCATCATTAACGTTCCTCCTTTCCCCACGTTCCAATTTCACCACATCTTCATTATTATGACAGCATCTTTTGTTTCTCCGGCAGCAGAACAGCAGCTCTAACCCAACAAAGACAGACAGGAGCGATGTAAAGGAGACAGATGTCAATATGGAGTGTTTAATCAGTGTGAGCAGACGGTGGATGTTTCCTCAGTCTGGATAAATATTGTGTTCAGAGGATTAAAAAATCCTGAAGCTGCTCGAGCCAAACTGAAAAGAGGTGAACCGCTTTCTTGGCGGTGATGCTCTGACAACACGAGTGAATGTAAACCGTCTGTCTGCTGTTAGTGTAGCACAGCGCAGTGACCTTAGCTGGTTAACTCGTAGCTGAGAAAACATTCAGTTTGAATCACGAAGCCGTCACTTAAAGCTGGGTCTTACAGTTTTCAATACCAGTGCCACAGTCTGTATGTGGTTTGCTTATTTAGAGATGAAAGCCACAGAAACAAACATGATTTCTGATTTCTGTAGTGATAGTTGACTGCTGAGCTATTCACCTCATGTGTCGTGCTTTCATGGACCTGAACCAGCAAAGGACTGAACGCACCGCTGAACACAGTCAGAATCAGAGGAACGTGGCGGCAGTATGATTCAGGATTTCACCACAGACCGGTGCTAAACTGAACAACAACGAGAACCTACCCAACCCAGTGAGGCCGAGAGTCGGTTCGCATTGAAGATCTCTATTCAACAGTCACCGAGGTTACACTTAAGTATAATTATACTGTAGCTCAAGCTGTTTTGCATTTGATCATATTTTGGATGATCCTCTTCTGATCTGCTTCAGTTTTCGTTTGCTGATGATGCAAACATTGGATGATCCGACCTGATCCACAGCACAGATTCCATCAGTACGACACTCTGCTGCCTTTACCACGCTCTGTCATTGTTGGGAGTCCGTGACTTTTTTTTTCCTCTCCATGGTTTTAGTCACGAGTCCTTTGAGGATTTGACTTGAGACGGACCTGACTGGCGGCCATAAGAGTCATTTAGCGCTGGAGGAACCGCGTGAAGTCATTAGTTCTTCGTTAGCTCTGAGCTAGCGCAGCAAAGATTACGTTATCAGGTGGATTTTCTCGCAGTGCGTTGACACAAGAAGATGATCCCGGCTGTTGCCTCGTCTTCTTCGCCGCGTGCAGACAAACTGCGTCCGGAGGCGGCGTGTTGCTGTGAGCAGCAGCAAACAAATTCCACTCTGTTAAATTAGTGATGAGCTGTATGATTCATGTGTATGTGTTAGAGCACGGCCAGCTTAATGAGGACAGAAAGGCCCAACAACATCACTTATCTAAAATTAGCTGGAGATGCCTCCGGGTGGGAGGAGGCGGGAGGGGTGGGGGCAGCCAGATTTTTGCTGATGCCGAGGTTTCCTCCCCGTGACGCTGCTCGCAAGCTTCAGCTGCTGTCGGGACTCTGAGGGACTGACTGCCAGAGTTGGTTTTTGGTCTGCAGCATGATCTCAGCTGAGGTAACGTAATACAAACATCTCGCCGAAGAAACTCCCGGAGCCCTGTTTTTTTATGGTGGGAGCATTTCATCTAATTAAAATATTCACACTCAAGTGGGCTGAACAGGACAGCTCTTCCTGTCTGGGGGGCTCTGGTGTCATCACTCCCTGAGACAGACCCTGATCTAATAGAGTGACTTAACACCCAGTTTAAAAGCAGTGTTTCGCTGTTCTCGGTTGACATTTTCTCTCCAGTTTCACCATTGAACACGGTCGGCACCACTGATGCACCTCCATAACCACAGCTGGAGTACACCTGCACATCACTGCAGCAGAGTGAGAGGCTGAAACAACATTTTCACGGGCTGTGACCTGAAGTAAAAGTAGCCGTACCTCAACGTAAACACCTGATTTTAAGTTCTGCATTTGAAAATGTCCCTTCAGTAAAAGCAGTCATGATGCAGAGAAATGCAGCGAGTGTTATGCTTTTATATATCTTCTGAATAGATGATTATCAAAGCGAAGCTTCATGTTTTGTCCTGAAACAGTTTCCACTGAGGTGCATTGTGAGCGGTCACCCAGCGTGATGTTTAAGTTTGGTTCTTATTTCTTCTGAGACAAAAGCTGCAGCACGGAAAATGTTCATGCAGTGGGAGCGTCGTGTTAGTATGATTCATATGTTCACATGAATTAAATCACAAGTGCTTATCGCCACAGGCTTCATCGGGTTGACGCTGTGTGAAAGACAAATGTGATTTTCACACATTTGCGCTTGTGATTTATTTAATATGAACTAATGAATCGCGCTGACTGCAGCTACTGTGTGTCACTGGTTCTGAGAGCAGCTTCAGGTTTCAAGAACACCAGATATTTTAACTCCCCCGCCCACAAAAAAAACACCTCCCGATATGACAAACATTTTCTTTTTTGTTTGTCTCTCATCGTGCTGTGTTTTATCCACCAATGTGTCTTTTCGTGTGTGAAGCACTTTGGACCTGTGTGTTTTAAAAAGTGCTCTGACATGAATGATTTTGCTGTATTTGAAGTTAAACGCTGGTTTCTGTCCTGACTCGATCAGAGAGAAGTGACGTTCATGGCGAGCAGATTCACAGCAGGCCTTTTCTGAAGGTTTGTCCACATTTCTCCTGTTCGAACTGTCACGTTCTCCCGCGGTGCTTTACACTGATCCTCACCTTAAATAAATACTGCCCACGCTAACGTCACAACAAATTGCTGCATTTTTCTGAAAAGTTAACCTTCAGGGAAAACCATCACACTGCAAAGGTCATATACTGCGTTTAATGAGGTAAAAGTTTACAATTATCAGTGATAAGATGCGACGTGTCAGGATCTGTGTTTTCAGCTCAGCAGGAGATTGATTGATCGATGCCATCGCACATTTGCATGGAGCTGTTTAATCAGCAGCGTCGAGAAACAAAGAGCAGGTTTTTTTTTAGGAGTGGGAGAGCCGAGAACAGACAAATCCTCCACGTCTGTCCTATTCACTCGGAGGAGTTCTGCTGTTAATAAAACTCTCTCCTCCCTCTTCAGAAGCTTCACAGAGGCTGTCAGAGGTGAGATACTCCATCTGAAACTGTGATATGCTCCGAGAGCATTTGCATAATATTTGCACATCCATTTCACACAGTGTTGCACAGTCTGAGGATGGCCTGGTCTTCAGGAGGATGCTCTGCTGCGACAGTCGCTCACGCTGCTGCGTTATATTTCCATCTCTGCGTGGGAGAGGCAGAGCCGCCGAGTGTCTGTTTATGAGCTCGCTGCCGGCTCAGCCAAAAACACAAAATAAGAAATGAAAGAGGTGAGAAAATAACAGAGGGAGGGATGAAAACAGAGGGAACCTTCCTACACCGTCCCTGATAAACTGTCAGAGAGGAGGAGAACTCCGGCAGAACGATCGCCTCAAATCACAGAAGAAGAAAAGTATCGCTGTCAGTCAGTATCATCCGTGACATTGCCTGGGACATCGCGCTCCCCAACAACATGGCGGCGCCACGTTAACTGAACAGGAAACATGGCAGAGAAGCAACAGGAGGAGCTGAAAGAGTGACAAACCCACAGAGAAATCTGTCCAACTCTGCAGCTCTGCTGAGCTTTTCAGCCTCTGAGTGACGACTTCCACGTACACGGAGTCATGTGATTCATTGGCAATAAAAAAAGACCGATTATAGCCACTTACCCAGAGTTCAATGAGAGAAAATGGACCCGTTTGATAAATACAAGACGTCCAGCTGTCGTTCGGTCTGACTGTGTTCCTCCATCAGACGAAGCACCGACCCAGCTCATCACCTGCTGAGCCACAGATTTCACAGGCTCCAGTCTGAGGTGAAGCAGTCTGCGACGACGACCCTGCACTTAATTCTACCTTCACAAAGTTTATCATCAGCGCTCGTTCAGGGGGGCGGACAAAATATTAGAAACGCCTCTCAGCACTATAAATGATGGCACTGTTGAATCAGCGGCTCTGTGGAACAAAACCTGAACGTTTTGTGAAGGGAGCGTTCACTTCAGGACGGTTGTATTGCTGCAGTAGTTTTAGCCTGATGCGGCTGAGTGTAGATCTGTAGTGACTCACAGCTGATGGTTTTGGGGTGAACGGGCATCCTGCTGTATGCTGAAAGCCTGGCCAGTCAGATGTTGTTGACAGCTCAGCTGCAGAGTGTTTCCAGTCATCTCTGCTTTCCTCAAAGACCTCTCAGTAAGAGGACATCGCTGATGTGAAGCTTTTCTTACCTCCTGCGGATCTTTATCTTCCCGGCCTTTGATTCTCTTGTTTCCTGGTTTTCTTTCTCCGTCTGATTTATTGTGTTTCACTGCAGACCGAATCGTTCTGTACTGTGATAGATTATTGATCCGGCACATCTGATGCGCCTCATCCTCAGAGACAGGCTGAAGTGATGAAGATCAGACAGGTGGACATTATTGTGCTTGATGATACAAAAAGTTTCCAGGTCGAGAAGGAGACAGAGTCCTGTGGTGTGAGTCGGAGACATCTCTGGAAAACGTTCAGAAATATTCACTATTTGCAGCTGATCTTCAGTCTGAAGACGTGTTCAGAGGCATTTTCCCAAAGCTTTACCACGCAAATACATCTCAAAAGACCCGAGACTTGTCTTAGACATGTCACCAGTTACTTGGTTAATGTCTTAATTACTTAACTCTGACCTGACTTGAGACATGACTTGGACTTGTTTAAAATAATCTGAGCCTTGAATCTTAACTGAGACTTGTCTCAGATTGCCTGCTGAATTGTCTCCATTGAGGCGAGATTTGAATCACACTCGTCTCGAATGACTTGAGACATGACTTGACTTGAGTGTCCTCAGCTTTGTCTCAAACAGTCTCAAATAACATGAAACTCCAGTCAATTAAGATTTGACTCGTCTTTGTCTCAAATCACTTGAGATTTTGAGACCGACTCAAACGATTTGACACTCGTCTCACGTGACTTTACTCCTGACTTCACCTGATCACTTGGCAGGTGATGTCACTGCACGCATCCTCCCGTATCTCGTTAACTGACAGCGTGACCTGAACGTCTCGGTCCGAGCAGCGGCATCACGTCCAATCAGCAAACTCATCTCACGTTATCGTCCAAAATGAATGTGAGCCGGAGGCGTCCGCCGCCTGATCCGTCTCTGCTACCTGACTGTTCTATTGTTGGCTAACAAATGTAATTTCCCTCCGCATGGAAAGGATGGAGGAGAGGGCGGATAATGGAATCCAATTGAGGAGAATTTGCACATTGTAGCGGCAATTCATTAGCGCGTCTGATCACAACGACCTCGTTAAGCTGTCTGAAGTCATCGTCCTCTTTGTTTTTTTGTCAGTGTTAATAAAGCTTTTTGTGCTTTTTGCCCACTTTGAAGGCCTCAGTTTGTAATCCATCCAGTTTTCAATAATCCACTCTTTCATTGGAAATTTCAGACTGACTAAGCTGTGAGAACATGACTCAACTCAAAATGATGTTAAAACATGAAAACGGTGGAGGAGGTTTCTTCTTGTCCAGTTCTTTCCTGAAGTTCACCATCTCAGAAAATATCTTCATCGGCTTTCTTTCTGCGCTGGATGAGACTCGATGTGGACTTGGAATACTGTCAAATGATGAGAAACTTCTGTCCAGTGACACGAGGCGAGTCTTAAACAGCCTGACACTTGACTCGTGCTTGTCTCAAATGACCTGAGACTTGCTGGAGCTTCTCTTGGCCGTCGTGTGTTCGGACCTTCGCGGCCTCACGGCGAAGGCGCTCAGCTGGCTCTCGGTTCATCTCCTCCTTTGGTTTATTTCTGTGCTGTGAGAAAAAAGGTCGTTCTGCCACCAGATGAGAAATCTGAGATGAGAGAAGTCCAGACTGGAGGTCAGATAATACTCTGCTGTGGAGTCAGTGGTGAGAAAGGTCAGAGGTCAGCTGGTTTCATTACCGACAGACTCCATTAATCACGGAGGAAAATGGAGGTTTATGTGTTCACATCATTTATCACACTCGAGAAATTACTCCATCTTTCATTCAGTGCAACGTGCTGCTGCTGAGTGATTACAGACGAGACGAAACAGGAAGTGTTTGTATCGTCTCTTCATGGGGGGGGGGGGGGGGGTCACCTGTTATCAGGTGTCACCCCTCTCCTGGACTCTGCATGTAGTCTGGTGCCCCGTTTCCAGAACCACTGACAGAGCAGAAAGTAGATTATAGCCCGATTGGCTGTCAGGTGTTTTTTTTTTTTTTTTTTTTTTTTTTTATATGATGATGCCTTACCCTGATCCTCAGCCTCAAACCCAAACAACAAATGCGACTCCTGAGAGGTTAAGCTGCTGTCAGGTTTTGGGTACATTAGAGAGGTTATGGTGGATAATAGACGCCAGTGTTGGTGGATAGATACTTTTTTCATTCCCGAGAGAAATTCACAGTACTCGACAGGAAGTGGCGAGCCGTCTCCTCTGTCATCGTCAGCCCCCCTCGGTGCTTTCCCTTATGCTAATTACGTTTCCTCCTCGCCCTGCGACCCGTGACCAGAAATCAATCAAGGTCAGGCATCATCGAGGATGTTCCCCCAAATGCGTCTTGGAGGGGATGAGGAGCGAGGAGGCTCCCAGAAGGCCTCGTCGTGAGGAATACATATGTAACGCCCTTTCAGTTGAAAGCTGCTTATTGATTGGTTAGCTGGTCTGATGTGAGGCCAGGCTGCTTCACTAAAATATTAATGATATTGTATGATTGTAACACTTCTGTTCTGAGCTCCTGGAAGATAATAAATCTAATAAATAAACAGTTTTCACTATCAGCTGTAAAATATCAGCCTGAGCACGAAAAGGACGTCTGACGACTGATCAGAGGTTTTATTTTCAGAGCACTCCTGCTTTGTTTTTGATGGCGACAGCTGGAGGGAGACAGGATGACATGCAGCGAAGGCCCCGGGCTGGAACCGAGCCGGGTCGCGGCGGTCAGGCCTCGGAACGCGGCCCGTGTTCTGCCGGGTTAGAGGTTCATTGTTGAACATTTCAGGCTGTTTTTATTGTTCCCTCTGATCTGTTCTGGTCAATCTCAGTTTCAATTCAATCTTATTTTCTAAAACTAAAGTCATGTCGTGACACTTTTCACATATAGATCAGGTCGACACACAACCCCCCGAGGGAAGCACGGAGCCTCGAACAGAACCAGACTCTGAGTGGGCGACTGCTATAATAATATAAATATGACCAATAATGCAGCAGTATAAGAAGGTTTATGTGTATAATAACAATGTGTATACAGTGATTATATATTTATGAATATATGGTAGTGGTTGATAATATATGTGTATATTAACAATAATATGCATAAATTAAGAAAAGAACTACTAAGAAATAGTAATAAATATATTTTATTTATAAGATTCTGGAGACCTTTGATGCTTCTGTTTTCACCCTTAGTTTAATCTTCCTCCTCTTCTTCCTCCTCCTCTTCTTCTCATAATTATTCTCTGTCTAATCTTACTTTGTATTCCTTTTCTAGCCCTCTTTTTATGTCCTTTTATTGCTTTGATTACATTATTTGTGCATAGATGAGCTGTTGGAGCAGATGTGGAGATTCGTTGCTCCTGGTTCAGTGTGGATGAAGACAAACGGAGGCTGGAGGAGGACGGGGGGGTCACGTCTCCTCCCTCCTCGGCTGTGAACGTCTCCGTCTCTCAGGTTGTTGTTTCATCTCGACCGGACAGCAGCACCAGTCGCCTCTCCTCCTCCTCCACCCTCAGCAGCGTTGGTTTCCTGCAGATCTCGCCGCCCGGCCAGCTGCGGTGAATCTAAGCGTCACTAAAAACCTTCTCGGCTCCTGATTGGCGGATCGGTGGACGGGAGCCCTACAGGCGTCCGCTTACGTAACGCGAATAATCGCGACCCCCCTCCGTCTCCTCAGACTGTTATTTTGGATTTGGTTCAGGACACGGTGAAGGAGGAGAATCCCTCTGCTGTGACTCACAGCAGTCGGGGCAGAGATGGCGACCTTTGACCTGCTTCAGCCTCATGGGCAGAAGTTCAAACACTGTTGGCGCTCACAGGTGGTTTAACCGTCTGGAACCGACCTTTCACCTGTGATGCTATGCGATGCCGTCGCTCGCCAGAGCTGATTGGTTGATTGAAGCTCTGGTGAAACCAACTGTTTGCTTCACGCTTTTTAGTTTGCATTTAATTCTTCACATCCAGGACACAATATTTTATTTCTCATTGTTCGGTCACGATGAACTTGACTCCTCCTCCTCCTCCTCTTCTTCCCCCTCCTCCTCCTCCTCTTCCTCCTGTGGGACTTGAACATGCTTTGTCTCTCGTCCTTGTCAATGTCAAAGCTGCTGTGGCTCATTCATCACCACCGACCGATCCGTCTCAGGCCGTCCCCCTCTGCCTCGTGGATCTGCTCTGTGGTTACAGTCGGTGGCGTTGTTCCCGCGGTGGGTCCTGTCAGTCACTGAGCGTCTGTGCTGCAGGATAAAGAGATGATAAAACAACTCAGCTTCGTCACTGTTTGATATGATGAAGGACAGCTCCGAGCTGTTTTTGATCTGCAGTCTGTTCTCCATCATTCTCAGTTTTCCAGCTTTTTAGCCATGTTGTGGCTAAGGGATAGCAGTGTTCACCAGACTTTGGTTCAGACTGAACTCTTGGACAGATTTTGTGGTTTTGTGAATCAACTGAATTTTAAATACATTAGATTTTGTCCAGACATGAACTTTCTCAATCAAACACCTGCAAAACTGACAACAATCAGCGAATGTTAGCCTGCTAGTAACAAGCTAAACTAAGAGGAATAGAAAACGTAAGCAGCTTAGCTTATAATTTATGAGCATGCTAGCATGCTAATGTCTGGCCAATGGAGCTACTAGCACGTCTGCAGACTTTTAGCAGATGTTTAACGTTAGCAGATGTTTGCTAACAAACGCTGAAGACGAGCAGCAGTCTCAAGCTGGACGTGTTTCGTCTTGTTAGTCGTGTTTTGGTTTCAGTCAGTTGGTGCAGACAGAAGAAAAGTTTAAGAAACTTCTTCTTTGAGGTTTTACGGCAGCTGGCGTCCATCTTGTTGCATTGCTGACACCTTCAGGTTTTATTCTCCGTCTTTATCCGTTTTAAGGGGACATACTGTAGCGTCCCCTTAGCGCCGTCTCCCCAGTCAGTCGTCCTTAGAAAATAAAATAACCATTTCCTCTCATGCACATTATCCTCACATGCTGATATTTAACGTTGCTCCAGCTGCCCTACTTTGCACAACTGTTTCATCGTTTCTTGTCTGTCGTGTAAAATTCCTGCATGAGAAGTTAAAGAAGCTTCAATCCTGATCTGTGTTTACGGGACAAATCAGCTTTCGGGACTGAATATAAAGCCTCAGTTATTTTCCTGCTCTTTATAGCTGCATGGAACTGAATGAACCGAAGGTGTGGATGCACTGATTTAACGGTGTATTCAGCTGTACGTGCAGATGAAAACAGGCAGAATTAACAGAAGAGGGACTGAGGATTCAGAAGATCTGCAGGCTCTGTGTGTTTTAGGGGACAATTCTTAAACCTGTATCTGATTTACAGATAATCGTGTGATTATAATCTCTGACAAAGACACCAGTGAAGCGCTGATCGAGATAATGCAAAGGACGGTTTTATTATTCATAAAGATGCAAAAACATTATCTATCATCATGTACTGGGTCTCTATCAGCAGGCTTCATGCATTATTAAAGCATTTTTTTGTCAGACGTTTATCATAATTGTGGTAGATATGATAACCAATTTCACCATAATGTGTTATTAGGCTGATAAATATGTACTTAATAAATGAAGTGGAAGAACCCTTGACCTTTTTGTGACCCTCTCACAGATTTTTTTTTTCTTAGCCACATTAGCACTGTGGCTGTTGGGATGCTAATGTGTTGAGTGACAGAACAGCTGGAGATGTTTCTGAAAACGTTCAGAGCTCAGATCAGCACTATGAGAGAAACGTTTGGACGCATCAATCAAGGCCAAATGTATAAGACAGCTGGTTTAAACGTAGCCTCGAACTGAGCCTCTGAGCAAGGCAGCTCCTCAGAGGCTCACGAGCAGCAGTTTTTGTGCTGGTTGGTTGTTTGTCGTCGTCTTTGCTCCCTGATTTTTCAGGTCACCCTGAGGCCTCGCTCTCGTCCCGCCCGTCCTCGCTGACATGTTGTGAAACGCGTCGGTGACGTGCGGCGCGTTGAGTCACGGCGTGAAGCGACGCTGACGAGTGCAGACGGTAACCTGACATTTATTTGGCTGCAGATGGAAATCGTTTTTTGCATGAATGAGTCGGTCAGAGGAGGAGCTGTCATCTCGGGAGGCTCGTTCATAAGTGGAGGAGCCATCTTCTTCTTCTTCTCCTGCCTCTGTACACACTTCATGCTTCATTTGTGTTTCCTCCACACTCCTACACTCATCTCTTCCTCTCTGCTGCTGCTGTCACGTCTCAGCGTGTCAGAGGCTCAGACTGCTGTGGGAGAAGCTTTTTATTCTGCACTCGGTGCTGCCAGGTGTGTCCGAGTGAGGGGGCGGGACACGCCGAGCCGGGGGTGGTTATTTTCATTATCTGTATATAATCAGTCTACGAAATGTCTGAAAACATGTTCACCCAGAGTCCAAAGTCTTCACGGCTTGTTTCGTCTGACCAACAATCCAAAACCCAAAGATATGCTGTTCAGTTCACGATGATGTAAAACAGAGAAGCTGCAGATCCTCTTAGAGAAATGGAAAATTAGCAATAAGTTACAGTTACTAGTTATTTCTCTCTAAGTAACAGAAATATTTTAATTATTGCATCTGAAAGTAATTAGTTATTATTAATGCACACGTAGCTAGATTTTTTTAGTGTATTGTCGCACAGTGTTCAAAGAGACACTGATTTATATGTTATCACTACCAGAGGGCAGCAATGACTAGCGTTTGTACCTGGAGGCCATCTTGTCTTACGCCATATTCGAATCCGCCAACTATATAAGCAGTCCATACTGATTTGGCCAAAATGTATCTTGTAATATGCAGTACGTAAAGTATGCCAAAATACCTGGATGATTCAGCAAAACATCTGCAGTACACATCAGAGCAGTTGTGTCCCACAATGCATAGCGCTGAGTGGTCACAACAACCAGCCGGGCTAACGACGGGTGTTTTTACTCGACTCACTGCTGAGAGTCTCTGAGGTAATCAAATAAGTAATCTGAGTAGTCAATCATGTATTAATACAGCAGTGACACAGACTGCTCTGTGGTACTTTTACTTTTGGTTTATTTTCTCGCTAATGCTCAGCTTGCCTATCGGAGGATAAATCGCACTCACTTTTGTGAACCCGTTACTTTTCGTCAGGCGCCATCAGAGGGTTTATGACCCGTTACCTGCTGAATTAATGACGCTCACATCAGCCTCATACTCTGTGGTTGGTGCTAATTAGCCAACATTAGCATGCTAACATGCTAAAGATTGTGAATCTGCTTACCGTCATCATGTTAGCACTGTTAGCCTGTTAGCATTTAGCTCGAAGCAAAGCCTCACAGTGCCACTAGCATCGCTGTAGCCTCTCACTCCGGTTAATCGCCTTGTTTGGACGCCCCCTGGTGGCAGATTGAGCTGAAACCCTCCTGACACGTGGACACTTTGCAGCACTTTGTGATCATTTCTGACTCGACTTCGGACAGTTTGAGGTTCAGGTCCCTGCCGGTTTTCTGAAGAAGACTCCTTCATGTTTTTAGAAAACGCTGCAAACTGAAGACACGACGGTCTGACAGCAGCAGATTAACATCTGAAGGCTGAAGTGAACAGCTGCAGGTCTGAACGTCTCTGCAGGACGTCAGGGTTCATGTGTCTTCACCAAACGAGACTCCACACGCGCGTGCGCACACACACACACACACACACACACACACACACACACACACACACACACACACACACACGATGTGGGTTTTGACAGCAGCTCTGGTGGTTGTTAAACAGACCTTTCCACGTCTGTCCTTTGATTCTTTTTTATTAAAAAATGCTTCGGGGAAAGAAAAGACAAAGTAATTCAACAACAGAGACAAAACCTTTTAACAGCATTTTCCCGAGCTTCCAAACAAATCACCGCTCGCCCCGCCGCGCCTCCGGCTTTCAGCTAAATGGTTTTCTTCCTGTGCGGAGGAGGCTATTACCTGGACGGTCCTTCAGTGACGGTCTAATCACCGTGTCCCCCCGTTTTTTTTTTCACCAGACGCTTTCTCGCACATCAGACTCCTGCTACTTATTATTATATTGAAATTTTTTTTCTGTTTCCTTAAATGGCTTCATTTTGTCAGTATTGTCGGATTGGATTTAATTGTTTATTCTGGACTTTCCATTCCTATTTTAAATGTGATATGAATGTTATTTTACAGACATGGTGGACTCGTTAGAGCTATCTAAGACTTTTCATTGTTATTTGGGATTTTTCAGGGTTTGTTTTTCACATTTTGGGATGATCCCTAAATTCTCTGGCTGTGTTTGACTTCCTCTGGACTGTTCAGAGTTATCGGGTTTATTTCTGACCTCTCAGGTGTGTTCTTATCAGGTTTATTCTGTGTTTCCAGAGTCGTGGCTGCTTCATTCCTGACAGTTTAAATTGAGTGATTTCAGGGCTGTTCTTGACTTTTTATGCTCATTCTGGACTTCTTTGTCATTAATGTCTTCTTTGGATTATTTCGACATTTCTGCTTTCTTTTGGGTTTATTCTGGATTTTCGTCCTCTTACATCACTTTTCAGAGTCATTCCTGACTTTTCAGGCTTATTTCTTACATTTCAGGGCCGTTCCTGACTTCCTAGCATTCAGTGTACAGACAGTGTGCTGCACTGTGAGATTTTCTTTTGTGTTTTTGATCCATAATGTAATTTGGATTTTTTTGATTGGTCCTGTGTTTCCTTCCCCTCAGAGGTTCCATCAGTTTGTCAGACACATTCATTCCTGCTTTGTTCCAGCTTGTTGACAGAAGATCTGGTCTGGATTTCTTTGGTCTTGAACGCAGCACCAGTCACACGACGTGTGTGTGCTGGACCGAGCTGTGAACACATGAATCCTGATGTTTCCTGCTGCAGGCTGCAGATGGTCACAGGTCAAAATCAAAACGCGTTGCGTCGTTTCTGTCCGAGCCTCGGGATGATGATGTCACAGCATGTCGTCGCAACCGTTGTTCTTCCAGATTATCGTCAACCGGCTCCTCGGATCGTCTTTCGCGTCTCTCTGTGGCAGGCGCGCGTCAGCGTGACATTTTGGGGTTAAGCTGTGGGAGGACGACGCTCCCCGCGCGCCGCAGGACGTGATGCTCGCTGACAGGCGTCTGCCGACACTGAGCCGCCGTTCACGTCCGGTTCAGCAGAAGCTCACTGTTCACAAACTGGACCGCCTGGTGGACGGAGACACGGTCACTGGTCCCCAGGAGCTGAAAATCTGAGCTGGATTTTACAGGCTTTGGGTGTTTCACCGAGTCTGCAAAAATACTGTATTTAATCTGCAGAGCAAAGGCCACAGATCAAGAGCAGTGATCAGTGTTTCACTGCTGTTCTAGACTTCATAGTTTAATCCCAGACTTTTTGAGTTTTTGGAATTTCCATGGTTATTCCTAAATCTTCTATCATGGCTGTCTTCTCAGGGTTATGGTTTTCCCAGGCGTTTCAAGGTTAGCTTTGACTTTTTTCCCAGACTTTGGAAGGATTATTTCACACTTTCTGGGTTGTTTCTAACTCTTTTCCCAGCCTTAGTCTGGACTTTTCAGGGTGATTCTAAACTTTAGAGGATCATTTCAGTCTGTTCAAGGCTGTTGAGAGCGAATACCAACTTTTATTCCAGAAAATATTACCTCTGACTTTTGAGGATTATTCTCACATAATTTCACATCATCAGGAAAAAACTGAGTACTATCCGAGTATCAGCAGCTGGTCATCGACTGTCTGTCTGCACAGGTCTGATCACAGCTCAGACTGACAGCTAACGAGATGTTTGATCACTCAAACTTTGAGGTTTCAGAAGGTGAAAATCTTCAACTCTGCAATTTAGACAGTGATGAAAGGCTCTCCTATTGGTTGACAAGGGTCCCAAATTGTCGTCCCTTCACAAAAACGTTGCAGCTCTGAAGAATATAAAGTGTGAAATATTGAAGTAGACGTGAATCATCTGTTTCAGGCTGTAACCTTCAGAGAGGCTCAGATTAAATTGACCGGTCCCTGGTTTCCTAATTTGAGCTCAGGAAGCTGCGTCTTTGACGTTTTCGGACGTGTCTCAGTGATGAGGATTCACTGCTGATCGTAGGTCAAATCTGTTCTCTGTCCCATCATCCTCTGCAGCTCTCCCTCAGCACTGATGCTCATTGGTCCTGACAGCTCCCCGCTGCTGATTGGTCTGCTAACCCTCCTCCCCCTCCTGGGGGCGATCCTCCCGCCTGACTGCAGATCAGTTGTAAACCTGCCGCCTGTCATCACACTGTCACTGTCACACAGCAAGAGACACTGAATGTACCAACAGTTCACATTCACGTCAGTCGACGTCGGCCCGGTCCAGCAGTGGATCCTCATTTATCCCAGATTATAGACAGGAAGCACCAGGAACAACTTCACAGTGAGCCAGAGCAGAGGAGGGTTCGGCTTCTGCCGTCTCCAGCACGTTTGAAAAAACAGAAGTAGGAAAAACTGTTTTAATTTAAGGGAATGGTTCAATTTTTTGCTCCCATTGTCTTTATTTCTGAGCGTGAGATGAGTAGATGGATGCCAGTCTCATGTCTGTGAGTTTGGTATGGAGCTGGAGTCAGGATGTGGTTATCCTAGCTTAGCATAATCAGTGGAAACAGAGGGAAACAGCTAGCCTGGCACAGAATCAGTGTTTGGCTCAGTGGCCGTGTGAAGCTGTCGCACAGGTATCTGCAGCCGGGGAGGACGCCTCACCTGGTGTTGGGGCACACACAGCGAGTCAGAGCCAGCATGTCGGTTTGTTTTTCTGCCTGTTGACTGTGTCCAAACAAAGCTGCGGATGATGTTAGCCAACATTAGCCTGCCAAGTTACGTGATGATTCATGACAAATGTTGACAGGACATTTCATATGGCTTCGGGGGTGTTGACGAAGAAAGACACAACCGTTTCTTGGAGGCGTTTGCCAGACAGCGAAGCTGCTGATGAGGTCTGTGTGTTGGATGAGTTGAGTCGAAGCTGCAGGTGAGTCGGGGAGAAAACTACAGGTAAGCAAAGGTGTGGAGGTACATGTAAGCCAGTGAAAGGCTGGATTTGATGAACAGAGATGAGTGTTTAGGGGTTCAGTCAATAACTGGAGAGCAACTTTAATCAAAGTCTGACTGTTTTGGTAGATTTTTGCTTGTCACTGAAAGTTAAAACATGCATCTAAAGCTGAACACAGAAGACAGGTGACCTTTTATTCTTCTACCTGAAGCTCTGATCAATCACATCAGTAAGTTGCTAAAAGGCACTTTACCTGTACATGATGTCACTTCCTCAACAGCTCCTAACGTGAGTCACGCTAACAATCTGCGGAGATCACACAGCTTTTCGTGGATTTTTTCCTTCAAGCTGACCTCTGACCTGCACGCCACTGCCGCTCATTTAAAACACATCATTAAGAGACGAAGTCAGGACGAGGACGAGGCGCCGTTTTCCTTCAGCGTTCTAAATGACGAGCCGAATATAAAGAGCAGAGCGGTGGCATTTCAGTGGCATTTCAGTTTGTTCTTCAGGATAAAAACATTTTTAGACCTTCAGCAAAACCTGCAGACTGACTCAGATCAGGTTCATTCGACAGAGACGTTAATGTCCTCATTCCTGTGATAAATGAGTTTTAGTCAGACGCACAACCTGCAAAAAAAGACTTTCAGGTCACATATGGAACAGGAGGTAACAGACAGTGTGTCTGCAGCATAGAAATGTAGAAATTACATTTCTATTCAACCACATTTTCACCATTTTTTATCAACATAAAGACATATAAATGTGAAATGTTCATACTGAACTTACGATGGTGATGAAACTTCTTCACGGTTCTGTTTAGACGCTCAAAGGTCTCGGCTGAGCTTCAGGAATAATTGGTCCATGTAAAACATCAACAGTGGCTTGAAGGACCGTGTTGATTTTATGACCATCTTTCCCAAACATTAACAAAAGTGATGCCTTCAAAATCATACTTAGCTAAAAGTGTAGAAATATTATCACCTAGATTTACCTAAAGCAATAAAAAGTAAAAGTAATCAGCTCGTCTGACTGATCTAATAAATCACATTATTAACACTAATGAGTCAGTGTGTAAACAGCATTTTACTGTTTAAACTGCTTGACTCTGCTTGAGATTAATGAGAGACAAGAACAAAAAACAGAGCTCTGATACAAAAAGCTGTTTCCACTTTGTGGATATTTCTCCAATTTTTGATGGGTTGGGAAACATTTTGTAGAGTTTGAATTCTTTGTGTCTCAAACTGTTTAAATGAAACCAGGTGAGGAATTCAAAGGGGGAAAGGTCTCTTTGAAGGGACTGTGAGGGACTCCAAGGAAACTTATTATAAGACCTGATAAAAGGCTGGAAGCCACTACTTTTTCAATTTAATAGCCTAAAATGTTTTTTTTAATGTAAAATCTGTAAATTAATGAGTAACTAAAGCTGTAATGTAAGTAAAAAGTACAATATTTTCCTTTTGAAATGTTTTTTTGTTTGTTTATAGTGACCAACATACAGGAGGTTATGTGACGCAGCACAGTGAGGAGTTCATGAAGGACTTGAGGCCTCAGTCTGCAGCCGAGTTCAGTCGCTTCGCTGCTAAACCTGAGATTACGCTGAGCTACATTAGGTTTCATCATCAGATGAAGGTTTTGTATCACATCACTCTCTCTCTCGTTAATCAGTGCCCTCATTCACCTGAACTAAACCTCAGTGTGTTGGCGAGCAATAGAAACGACCTGCTGCATCACTTTACATTAACGGAGAAAAAACAGTCCCAAATACGAGTAAGCTACACGTATATATCCAAGTAAAAACTGGGGGAAACATAAGCGTTAAGTATTAGCCAATGTTTTCAATCATGCATGATTTAGGGGGGTCTGCGGCCCCCTCAGCACCCTACACTCACGCCTCCACGCACTGAAAACATGTGCAGCCATTTGGCAGCTTCCTCTTGTATTATATTATATTCCACTTCAGCTTTGTTGTGTGTTCTGTAAGAGGTGTGAAGCTGTGAGTCGTGTTCAACTCAAACATCCTTTAAAACCGGTGCGGTGGGAGGTCACACGGCTCAGCGGGAATGGAAAGCAGTGCTGCAGAAGAAGCAAAGTGTTGGTTTGACGGGGAACGAAGTGCGAGAAGAACGTTAAAGGTTTTACATAAAGAGAAAATCTCATTTGTCCAGCTTCTCCTCCTCTATTTGTTTTTTCAACTACATTGACAACACAGCTGTTTATTGTTTTAGTGCTTATGATTTTCAGTTTTCTGTGTCAAGTAGGTGAGCGTCTTCGTCCTCTTCTGCATCTGCCTGGTTTCTGTCTTCTATCTGCTGATTATTATTGCTTTTAAATGACTTTAGATTAAACTCTGTCCTGCTGCCTGTGCTTGTCAGCCTGGATGTGTGAATCCGTCCTGCCTCTCCAGTTCCTCGGCTGATGGACGATCACTCATCATCTGACTCCTCCAGATGAATTTCGTAATGACTTCAAAGGCAAACTGACACTTCTGTAGACCAGTGATCCCACCGACCGTCTTGTTTTCCCTCTTCGCTTGTTCTGTCTGTCGATCTCTATCCAGCAGGATTTACAGCAGGGCAACATCACTTTATGTTCGGCCATCAAACTCCTCCCTGATAATTACAAAATGATGGAGGATGGAGAGCCCACTTCAAAGAGTCCTTGAGGAGGAGAAGCCCAGCTTTAGAAAGCCATCGAGCTGGCCAAAAAATATCAGCAGGACAAAAAGTATCCCATAAATCCAGTTAAACTGCCTCCCAGGAAGCGATGAGATGTTGGATCAAATGGAGACCGACTGCAGGAAGATGGAAACTTGTCGAACAGGGTCTCAGTGTGGTGTAATGGATCAGGCTCAGACTGGAAGATAACTGAATTTAAAATCTGTTGTGTTGGACCATAATGTCACAGCGAGAGTTTAATATGTGGAGGAAATTAAATCAGAAGCATATGAAAAAAAGAGAAAAGACCTGGTCACACCTGCTTGATTCAGGTGAAACTGCCAAAATTAATACATTTGCTCGCAGGGCAACACAAATTCATGCAGAATTTTTAGTGTTGAATTCAAACTTAATGAACTTTGTCATGGAAATGTGTGCATTGACTAATTACACACTGATGATGCCAGGATACAAAAATGCTAACCTTAACCTGTAACAAAGGCATCTTTAATTTTAGTGCATTGTACTGTTTGCAAACCGCTAAACTTGGAGAAGATAGGGCAGGTTTTACTTCAAAGAGTTAAGTCTTGGCTAATGGTTTGCTAGTCTGGACAGGGAGGAAAATAAGGGATGTTTCACATACAATAATGAAAGAGAACATAATAGGGGAACGGTAAAGTTTTGCTAGCATAAAGAAAAGTTTAGCTAACAGGACATTTTTGCTAACACGAGGAATGTTCAGCTAACAGGAAAGAAGGTTTGGCTATTTTATTGGCTGCTCTGACATACAAGAGTAAAGAGTAAAATAGGAACAACGAGGTTTGACTAGCATACAGGAACGCTTAGCTAACAAGAAAGGAGTGAAGGTTTTGCTAACACAAGGATCGTTTTAGCTAACAGGGCATTTGTTGCTAGCATAGGTTTGGCTAACAGTAGACCAAGAAAGAAGGAAGAAAACGTTTTTGGCTAGCATTTAAGAAATTAAAGGAAATGATGAAAAAAGTGCTCAATAATAAAATAATACTTTTGTTGCTTTAGAAAATTGGGATGCTTTGGGTGTTCTTGTTGAAGAAAATTATATTCACAGTAAAGGCAAAGAGTGAACATTTGTAGTAAAGTGGAAAGTCGGCTATGAATCTCTAGAGATGTCAGTCAGTCTGTCCACTTTGGATTCAGTGATGAATTTGGTGTTTTTCCACCAATTTATTGTCAAGACAAGTGAATGTTTGTCGAGACTCATCTCCTCTTGTTGCTGGGTTTTAGCTCTCCCGGCTAACTCCTTTGTGTTTCCTCTGACGGATTTCTCTCTGATCGTTAGCGGCTCTTCACTCTTTAGTTCAGGACTGACACATTTCCCGCCAATTTGATGAGACATTTTGAAATGTGGAAATAAATGGCCATTGTGATCTGATCACAGCACTGATCTTTTTAGTCATGTGAAGAAGGAGTAGACAACAAATCCTGAGTACAGACTGAAATCAGATCAGTTTAAAAGACTGAGCGTTTCAGGGGAAGTTTTCCTGCAAGTTATTTTTACTTGAAAATGTGAAACACCCCACAGCTGCACTTAACATTTCCTTGTTTCTCTCTAAAAGGTGCTAATTTTCTTCCTCTGTAAATCCTCCAAACCTGCTGAAATCCAGTGATCGCCCACACATAATAAGCCTCTGCTCTGTCTCACAGTCGCCCCAAAAACCCCACAATTAAATCTGCCTGTGGTTGGAGCCTATTGTCATTTAAAGAATGGTCAGTAATTAGCTGCATTGAACCAAGCTTTCAGAGAAACTGCCTGTTTCCTCTGGAGACCAAGGCGTACTTCACTGCCGAAGATACCACATAGTGGAAACCAAAATCCTAATCTTCACCCAGCAGAGCTTTAGGGCTACAAGTCACGATTCACCTCATTCCTGATTATCTACCGACTGTCTTCTCAATTAATCAACTACTCGTTTGGCCTGTAAAATGTAGGAAATAGTGAACAATAATCATTAGAATTCCCCACAGCTCAAGTAAAACTGCTTGTGTTGTTGGACCATCACTCAACCGAGGCTGATATTGATCGATATTTGGCAGCTAAAAACCAATCTGGGAACGATATATGTGCTGACTGTAATGTTTTAAAAATACATTGAGCTGGATGTTTTACAGCTGTAATGGAGACGCTGTTTCTAAATGTATTTATTCACTGACACGTTGACTGATACAATACATTGGAGTAAGCCAATCAGCTGATAAGTAATCTATTTATTTTATTGTCCTATTTGACAACAAAAAACATTAAATTCTCACCTTTGAGAAGGTGGAACCAGAGAATGTTCAGCATTTTGAGCAATCAAGATTGAAATGATGACTCAATTATCAAAATAGTTTCCCAATGATTTCCTCGCTAATTGACAAAACAGTTCCAGACAACTTGATAAGTGAAACATCTTTGTCTCGTCTTGACATTTTTTTTTTTTAAATCCATCCTTAAGTATATTCTAATGACAAGTGTTTTTAATATTTTGCCAACCCTCACTGATAAATTGAATGGTTCAAATTGTAGCCCAGCGCTAACTGGCTCCATGGCAGCATTATATCTCTTTCTCATATCTCTCAAAGCATTATGGGAGCTGTAGTTCCAAAACTTCCAACCCAGAATCAGACTTTGAAAACCCATGTTGACCAAAGATCAATCAATTCATCGAGAAAATAATTGGCAGACTTCTCAGTATTACCTGCAGCCTAACCTTTAATGTAAGTCTGTTTCAAATAGAAGCCTGGTTTTCTCCACAGTTGAGATGAACTATTTGAGACTGAACAGGACATAATTTTATAGTAAATGAGGTTAACTGTGCAAAAATGCTCCAATGCTTAAATAGCAACAGGCATCATGGACAAGTTTTTCTAAACTGGTCACATTTGCCAAAAGGAGGAAAAGTCTGGACTTTGTTGAATGACTTCCTGTTGAGACGAGCCAAAGCAGCAGCTCCAGATAATCATTTCAGCAGGGAAACAATCTGACCTGACAGAGAGGTTTCCATCAGCAGGATGGATGGATTTCAGGAGGAAGAAGAGGGAGAGAGAATGAGCAGGCAGGCAGGTGCTTCACAAGCTCATAAATTAAAATTGTCATGGAGACGCTAACGCTGGAGCTAATGAGTGGCAGGGATGAAGATAGATGCTGAAAACATGCCCGCCTCGTGTGAAGGTGAACGGATAGAAAAACCGACAACATCTCATTTAGGCCTCTTCAGAATTGTACACGGGCTGTGTGATGAGCATGAAAAGGTGCTGAAATGGTTAAACTGTATTTTCCTGATGTTTTCACCTCAGTGCTGAGAGATGATTCTTTCATATGTTAATGTTTTCTGAGCCTCAGCACGTTTCCAATTAGGCCGACTGAAGGTTTGTGCATCCATCTGTCAAAGAAAGAAGAAATGGGGAGCCTGTGGCTTCATACCTGCTGACTCTGTGTCGATGATTTGTCTCTCTGATGAACTGTCTCACTCTCGGATGAAGTGAGACATCTGCGAAGCCGCTCGTCCTCACGCGGTGACTGAAACTAATTGTCGTCAGCAGAACTTCGGTGTTTGTTTCAGCTCTTGTAATCCTGTTTGTTGCTCGATGCTGACTCAGCTGGGCTGTAATCCTTCCTCTCTGCAGCACTGACACTTTATCTGCCCACATTCCAACACAGCTGTGATCAATATGTTCAAACCATTAACGTCCATCAAGAATAATGATCAAATCCTGATTTATTCTAAAAACTATGTTATGAAGTTGGTATGACTTCATGAAACAGCCCCTTTCAAGCTCTTTTGCTCCCTCGCCTGTCGACTTAAATTTTTAGACATTCATGTCACCTTCAGGAGGAAATGCAATAACTTTGGTGATCACTTACCTTTTTGTTGAGCGCCATCATCAGGTTAAAATGTTGTTTGCCCAATAGTTTGTTTATTGACCGCATACCTGCTACGCTAATGACATTCCCATCAGCCTTCTCTGTTTTTAGAGCTAACAGACAAATGTTTGCATGTTAACAAGCTCAGCAAAGACGGCGAACACGGTAAATATTACACCTGCTCGGCATCAGTGTGTTAGCATTGTTGTTATACTGAACTTTGGCACAACGTACTGCTGTGCCAAAGTTCAGCCTCACACAGTCGCTAACATGGCTGCAGACTCAGTCTTGTTGTTTTATTTACTGTCCTCATCTTTCTTTCAGGGTGCATTTGAGGATGCTATGAATGTGAAAGTTATTCTGACTGGACGAAGTGAATACTGAGTGTGTGTTGGTGTACAAACCAATATTTAAGTAAGAAGACTCACAGCTCACAGGTCTGATGCCACAACATTCTGTCCTCTGTCCGATCATCAGAATCATCTGAATAAATGAAAAAGTGTTTCAGGCTTCACAGCAGCAAGCGGGTCAGTCAGCGTCTGAGGCCTGGTGTGTTAAAGTGGGACAGCCCAAATAAAAAAATATGTAAAAATATACTTACAATGCAGAAAAGGCTGCTGGAGCTTCTTTCCGCTGTCAGCTGCTGTCAGAGAGACTGTTTCTGTTGGTTATTCCCTGTCGACTCAACACGCTGTGAGAAAAACTGACCACGAGAGCAAAACAGTCTCCACTTTAACCATTTAATGGATCGACCCTTTAGGAGTCAGACAACCTGCCAGTCAGTCAGACAATTTAGGACAAAAAAGACCATTTATTATGCAGATCTGAAAATAGTTAGACAAACTATCACAGAGGGAGGCAGCTTAACCAAGTGGTTGTAACCATGATTACAAAGGTCTCTTATTCTTAACAAAGTCGTAACATGAGCCCAAACCACAATGTTGTTGTTCTTAAACCAAAGCTGAACAGAAGTGGTGTTAATTTGGAGGACGTGTTGATTCCTGTGTGTCTGGTTTTAGTTCTGTCATGTCGGTTTGGATCAGAGGTCTTCATGGCACCTCTTATATCCTGCAGTTTGGATCCAGTCTGATGATCCTGGACTCTTATTTACTGCTTCTGAGTTTCCTCTGTTCCCTTTTCTCATGAAAATTCATGCACTTTGTATTTTGGTAGGTTGTCCAGAGGTCTGGTTCAGATTAGGTTCAGATTTCGATGCAGATCTCTAGTTTGAATACCTTCAGAGAGCTAAATATCTCCAAAATCCAAATAGATCGAGTGCGTTAACACAGTGAGGACAATCTGCACAACAGCTGTTCACACACAGTCTCCTGCTCGGGTTCACGTCTCCTCAAACACCACTGCATTCAACACCGTCTGAGGGCGTAAAACACCCACGTACATGCTTCCACATCTGACTGTATATCCATAATGCAGCAGCTCCTCTCCACACTCCACTGAGCTGATGCGCTGAACACGAGTGGAGACAGTGTTTCTGAACTGAAGGACCGTGCTTAAAGCTGAGCACTTTACATAATCCCCACAGGGCGGAAATGAGATGAGTGCTCGGCGTCTTCGGCAGGACAAGGACAGAATCTGAAGGGAGAAGTTGGGTCTGAGATGTTGAGAGGATGGTGTGTTTGTTTGTGTCCGCAGCGGGCAGGCTGGACGCTGACCAGCCAGCTGAGACCGGGCATCATTTGCAGTTTTAAGAGGCTCCAGCTCCTCACTGCTGACACCAGGTGAGGGCTGGTGCCTGCTGGTTTTTGGAGGCCAAAAAGCCAGCCGGCTGCGTCAGGACCAGCTGGCTGTGACCACTGAGTCAGCAGCAGGACGGACACGTCACACGGTGTCTTCAGACGGGCCCGAGACGGCACTGGACGGAGCTCAGAGAGTCGGCAGGAGGACAGTTCAGTCAACTGTTTTCTGGCTGTCTTTGAGGAGAAAACCAGAATGTTCGCTCTGATATTTATTTCAGACTTTTCAACATCTTTACAAACTCTATTTTAAATTCGAGTGGAGATCCAAAAGTTTCTGAATATTCTAAATCTGTCAGGCTGAATTTGGGGGAATGAGTCTAAATTATGCAGCGGACATGTCAAATATCTCCATGTGATGGAATGATGCCGATATTTCAGATCTTTCAGTCGGTGGAAACATGATTCTGATTTGCATTCTGATCAGCTGATGGTCCAAGCTGGTCTCCTAGAAACTGTCTTTATATCTAATTTGTTTTGCCAAATACAGTTTGAGGGAAATGTGCGGCCTGGATGATGCGTCCTGCCTGTGGTTTGCCTTAGACAACAAAAGGGAGTTATTTGGCTTTTTTAAACAGATCTTAGAAACATTTCATGGGAGAATGTCGAAAAACAAATTAAATACATTATCAGTGAACATTTTGCACATACGATGATGGTGGATGTTCTGAAATGGTACACTGCACATAAACAATAGGTTGGACGTTGTTATCTGAACTCCAGATCTAATTATTCTCTGTGTTGTATCGGATGAAGCTCATGAACCTTTATACTTTGGATTTCTAGTGTCTTGTTTGAAATCCAGATAAGATTTTAAGACACACAATCTACACGCATCCACAGACGCTGTATCTGTCCCCATAGGCCAGATCATGATCTGATTGTATTGGTCTCTCCTGGCAACATGTAAATCAGAGTCAGATCCACTGCAGTCCAGAAGGAGTCTTAGAAGAAGAAGAAGAAGAAGAATAACTTGAATTACAATGATAACAGTCCAGTTAGCTAAACACTATCCATAAAGAAACACATGCATGAATCGTGTTTATGAACTACAAGTAACGTTGTGTCATTGCAGAAGATCATCAAAGCAGCAACAGTCAAACCTCAGATAGTGGAAAACAATATGGAAAACATGATGGAAATATGGCATCTGTTGGTTTCATGAGCCTCCTCATCCCCTCACAGGGATCTGATGTTTCGTCTCTTCAGAAGCTGTTTCTGTCACATACTTCATGTTCATTTACACCTTTTAACATTTGGCTGGAATCCGTCAAAACCAGGTGCTGAGGTGTTGTGAGCAATCACAGTTAAATCCATCTCGAATGCTTCCTGGATGCTTAGTGATGATGAGTGGATGGGCCCAAAATGTATTTGATGCTCCAAAGGAGTAGAATATAAGTGTACTTTCTGGGAGACATCAGGTTGACCCTCCGTTGCCAATCTGTGTGGTAGAGGACAAAAGATTCAAAGAGCTAGTTTGGTACCTTGAGCCTGAGAGTTACTATGACTGAGTGCATTTAAAACACTTTGAGAAGAAAGATGAGCTCAAAGTGAAGCTAGCCAGCGCACACAAGCTAACTCCGACCACCGACGCAACATCACAACTATCCGTCACTTCATCAGTGCTGACTGGGAGCAGAGATTTTGTTATCTAGTAATTATGTTTTGTTTAAGGAAAATAACTCGCCAGTCATAATGAAAATCATTTCCAGAATTAAATGTGAAAATACTCTTTTTATTTCAGCCAAATCAGAGTTGTTGGTGACTGCTAATGGTTGTCAGCTTATCAAGACAAAGCACAGCACAAATTCACTGAAACTGACATCCCTACGTGAGGTTATAGGTTCAAATTCTCTCTGGACATGTAAATACAAAAAAGTTTTGGGATTTGTTAGCAATAAAGACCTGAATACATAGCCGAGGGAAGGGGTGGGGGGCCGCCAGGTCTGCAGCCCCCCTAGTGGCAATAGCACAGAATCTTGGATGCAATAGAAATAATAAACCCCATACCAGTCCAGCTGTATCTGCAGCCTATCAAGGCAGACCCAAAGTAAACTGATAGCTGTTGTTGAACCACGTGGAGTTCATGCACGGTTTTGGTCTCTTTTCAAAGGTAACAGTCAGAGTCACTGTAAGTGCTGCTGGCATTGAGTAATATTAGTTTGAACACCCTGAAGTAGAAAGGCTTTTTTTCTGCCTCAATATCTTTTTTCTGCCATTTCTTTTTCAAATCGATGCTTGTAGATGACTATGTCTGGGCCTTATTAGCTGGAAAACACAATGGGACCACAGCATGATGCCTTACCTTAGTCCAAGTTCAATACAAACTAATAACAATGCCACAGAAACTGAATATTTTCATGTTTTCTTTAATGATATATTTAGGCGTTCTCCCTAAAAAACAGGTAATTTACTAGATATCTATCTACATAAATATCTACATTTAAATTTTGGGCATGATATCCACATTTAAGGTATGTATACTCATATTTTGTGCATGTATGTTTGTATTGGGGCCATTTACTACATTTATGACTTGGAACTGTGTTTAATGTCACTATTTACACTGAAATCCTTGATTTGAGGTGACTGAGCAGTAAATAATCCACTGAAGTGGCATATCGGCATATTCAGATTTTCATTGGCCATTCAAAGCGTCAGTCATCTGCAAAATTGGTTACGATTGGCTCAATGGAAGAGAAGTTCCTTTGAGCAATATAGACTCTTATTGGCTTCTCTGGTTGCTAGGCTAAATATGGCAGATCGTGATTGGTCAAGTGAGGTCTCACGTGCAACAGGAGACTCTACGAAGTAATTGGAGACAATATGGCGGCTGGCTGTGTATGTCTCTGGTTGTGAGAGAAAGCACAGAAGAGAGGACGTCGCTTGATAATTTGACAGGAGAAAACAACTTTCTGTGGATTATTATCATGTTTTGGACTAAATATTTTCACTGCAGTGGGTTTTCTGGACTTCTGTCGACGTAACCAGTCCGTTTTGGTCGGGGTGTTTTCACTCTGAATCACCAAGAGACCTGATGGGTGAGTTGCGTCCATGTTGTAAACGGTTGTTTGTCTGCTGTTGGCGTTTATTGAACCTCATGTTGTGATTGCGTTTCATGGTTTGCGCGGATCGATTCTGGAGAGTCTTAGCTTTCGAGCGGTGCGTATATGAGCGTTAACGTGAACGTCGCGTTTGTGTCAATATACCGGAAGAAAAATAAACAACCGTAACTTCTCCTCCAGCCCGCTGGCGCCGTGTTGGAGCGGTTCAGGCCTTCTAGCTGTAAAGTTAGCGACTTTCCAAATGAATACTGAAGCGTTTTTGTTTGTTTGTTTGTTTGTTTGTTTGTTTGTGTGGGTGTGTGCGTCTGCGGCGCATAGCTGCTAGCCTAATGAGGGATTTCATGTGTTGTTGCCTTCGTGACTGTTGCTTGTTCTCCTCTAAGAATACGGGATCACCCGTTCAGTCAGCTGGCAGCCTTATTAAAACATGGCTGACATGTAACTGTCTGCACTTGGACTTTCAGAGTTTGTGCTGCTGAAACTTGAACTGAGTTTAGTCTGAACTGTGATCTGACTGCAGACGCTCAGGAGTTTCTGTGCCGTCTGAAACAGTTCAGAGACGCCTCCAGTCTCTTCAGACAGGGATAATAACACAAACAGAAGTTTATTTCCCTCATCTGATGTTGACGGAGGGTCGGGTCTTGTTTGAGCTTCTCTCTAATCACACCTGAACTTCAGCTCACCTTGTTTCCTCCATCAGACGCGTGACCCCGGCTGATGTCAGGCTGCATTACAGGAAGTGTGTTTTCACCTCTTAAATCAGACGCCTCTGAGGATCTGATTTCCTCTTAAGAGCTTCAGACTTTCCTTTTTTCCCTCAGCCGTTGACTTAATGTTGTATCCACCCTTAGATTTGGAAAATTTGACTTTAAAGCATTGAAACTTGACTGAATTTGGAGCAGCAGGGATTTTGTCGTCCCGTGACATAAATCATTAATATTCCCCGCCTTCCATTAGCCTACATTTTCATGGCTGTTTATCAGTGTAATTATTATAATTGGCACAGTTTTATTTTCTTTATCTCAGAATTTTACAACTGTAGAACGTGTTCACAGTTGAGGCTGTGATTTGTACTGAAAGCCTTTTAAAATAGTTTGATGAGTCTATTTTTAACCGAATCAGGCTGATTCTGTGCCGATATCCAGCCAACAGCGGAGGGAAAGGCTTGTCCTGAGGGTGGTGCTGTAGGAAAGGTGATGGGGTCACTCAGTGAAAAATGCTCCTCTGCTTGGATTAGTCATGTATGAGGTAACACCTGAGAAACAGGTCTGCTGCTTTAGTTAACACGTACCTGCTTTTGATTTTATTTAATATTTGAATCAATTATCAATGTGTGGCGATGAGTTCAGGGGAAGCTGTGAAACGTCCAGAAAGAAAAGAAAATACCTGAACTAACCATTTGACAAACTGCTTATCGAGGTTTGTGGACAAAATTGATTAGCTTTGCCGTGGAGTGAATAGAAAGCTTCGAACTCATCCTGATATTTCCATAATTGCTTTTATAGTCTGCTGTATAAAAGACTTTTACGATAAATGTAGATGTGTCATCATGTCTTTCACACAGTCATGATGCTGCATGCTGAATATTTTCTTCCACTGTCCAATCAAACTTCAGCTGCACCTGTTAACTTACATGTCTTTACAGAAAAGATAAGACTTTATTGATTATTGTCACATGTTGGATTGCACTTGAGAAATGCTGTTGCATAGAAAGGACATTGAATTTAAGTTCGAGGTTAATACTGTAATATCATCCAGTGTTGGGAAACACACCATAACAACACCTCAAATATCCATCAGCCATCGTCAGTTTCAAATGAATGAATGAAGCCATGATTGGCATGAATGCAGCTCGTTTTTCCAGAACATCACAAAGAGCCATTTGTGAATTATCTGACGCTCTGTCAGTGTGATCAGTTTCATTTATTATTGCTGAAGTTATTGATTGTGACAGAATCTTCACTGATGCAAAGCTGCATTTTCTGCCAAAAAACAGAACGGCCTCAGTTGTTGGAGAGAAATCATGGACGATCTTTAGCATCTTGCACAAAGTCAGTCAGAAACGAAGCGATGTGTTTGATTCAGCATCATGACCTCCATCTCTGGTGACTCCCAACAGGCTAAGAATCCTCTGAGCTCTCCCAAATATGAAATATTAACAGTGTTGATAAAGTGGTGACCTGCTGCTCTTAAAGGCAGCACTTAACATGTGTCACTGCAGCTTAGGGCTGATTTCTGACTCTGAGGTGCTTCATAAACACAAAGCATGTATTTTTGACTGATCCTGGGTCAGAAATCAGTAAATGTACTTGGAGGTGACACAGTACGGAATAAGCTCCTTCTAGAGAATCACTGGGAAATCAGAGACCCAGAGAGCATAAATGACACATCTTTATTTTGCAGTTTTTACATGTTTAATTAAAAAAGAAAACCAAAATCTGGTCGTTGTTATTTTGTTTGCAGCAGGAGCTTTTCAGCGCGGCAGTGAGTCATTCTGACTTCTTAGTGAATTGAATTTGATCTCAGCGAGAGAGAAACGTTCGAGAAACAGAGCCGTGACAGCAGGAGTCGCAGGATTTCACCTCCAGGGCGAAGCTGTTTCTTGTCCAGGAAGGAGACAGATGACAGTAAATAGAGCTTAACTTTAAATAAGACAATCAGAGCGCGGAGGGAACCACGATGGACGTGTGCTGTCACCTCAGATGGATTTCCTCTTTCATCGTTCAGCCGGGCAGAAAGCTTGAGGCTGTCGCAGGATGATGAGCATCAGTCACTGTCGCAGCAAACGCACTGAGACGGCAGAAACCTGCGAACGTCCTCAGAGGTAAAGGTGTGCAAACACGTCCCCACGCAGAAACCTGTCCTCGGCGTGAGACCAGGCCTGATGCGGCTCACCGGGTCTCAAAGTAAAGGTCTGGTGTGGAGGCTAATGAGTGCTGTCAGGACGCCATCTATCAGCACGCCGCTCGCCTGCCGGGAGATGACACGTCCATCAGCTGCTGCTGTCGCTTCACGGCAGGCCGGCGTCCTGGTCCCTCCTGACTGTGCAGAGCGTTTACCGAGACCCTTCGGGCACCTCCACGTTGCAAACAATCTCCAAATTTACACGTTGTTCATCCGTAATAAAGACAGAAGAGCGTAAGGACGTCTCAGGGCTGGTGGACGTCGTCAGATGTGCACTTTGGTCATTTGGAGACGTTTCTTTCCTTTTATACTCTTTCATATTAACACCTTCTGTAACATTTCATTTTTTTCTCTGGACTGGAGGTGAATCAGCCAATCAGCTTGCAGATTCACAGGTTGTGTTGAGATGTGGGAGGTTGTTTGAGCCTCTGCCTGCTGCCATTACCCAGAACACCCTTCAGTGTGGAGGTCCGCTGAGACGTCGAGTTTATCTCCCCGTAAATCCAGCTTCAGCCTGATCTCCATGTTCGCTAATCTGACACTTCACAAAGTCGATCTAAACTGCGTTTAGCCGCCTGAACGTCGTTCAGGTCATTTCTCGTGAGCCAGGTCTCATCCAAACGTAGCACAGAAAGTGGCAGAAGAAAACGTGAATTAATCCACGTTTCTGTGAATTAATTAAAAGGTTGAATCTCTTCTTCGCTGCTCAGATCTGACGTTTTAGAGCTCGATGTGTGTCGTGATTTATTCTAATATTTCTGATTATTTTTTTAAGGGTTCCACGAAATGTTTTTTTTATGCTGAAATGACTCCGTGAGGTCAGTTTCCACACAGATCTGCTGTGTTTTGGTGGTCCAGAGATTCAGTATCTTTGGAAATTTTGAGACCACCAGGATTTTAAATAAAGCTTTTGTGAGTTGTTTTTGTTTTCAGTCTTGAATTGAAGTCCAAAATCTAACATGAATTCAGTGAGAAGAGTGAATTTTGGCTCAAGACCTGCAGAAAAGAGACGCTTCTGTCCGTTTTTCAAAATAAAAGCGGCAGAGTTGAGCAGTGGCTGGCAAAGTAAAAGCCCTCACTGCCCTCGGTGTCATCCACAGTGATGTTTTTGAGCTGGCCATTCGTTGTTGTGAGGATGGAGACGTGAGCTGGAGGCGGGCTGATCGGCAGGGTGTCCAATTAAGGCTTCTAATTAAAATTACAGTCCTCCGGTCGTGGCGGGGACTCCTTCAGGAGCCGCCAGCAGGGCACAAGTTTGGTTTCTCCATCTCAGTCTCGATTTCTTTGAAAACACATTTGGAACTCTGTGTGACTAATCATTTCACAAAGCGCATCACAGCCGTTATTATGTCAGTTTTCTTACGCACAAAGCTCAACTCCTAATGTTTTTTTTTAATCTGTGGTGATGCTGCGATGCGTCACGCTGCAGAGAACGCAGCCAGCTGCTGGAGGTTTTCCAGTCACGGCCAATTGGGATTCGATGGGTCAGACTGGATCAATGAAATGACAGAGTCCTCGTTCACTTGACAAATCACAGGGTGGTCAGATCTGTCCTGAATACAGGTACCGATGTTCTTCACATGATTCACATGAAATGGGCTGAAACGCTGAGAAACAGCTGCGTGTTGATTCGAGGAGCCGACGTGTGAAAACGCTGCCGCAGCTGACGGAGCTTCAATAACGGATGCAGCTGTTTGTTCAGCCCACAATGCATCATTAATGCTAATGCAGGGTCCCCATTATTTTCTCATGCAGCTGCACTTATTTTAGCCTTAACCCTGTGTGTGTGTGTGTGTGTGTGTGTGTGTGTGTGTGTGTGTGTGTTATATCATAGTTCACCTCTGGGTCACCTCTGTGAATCTCCTGGACGTCTGATCTACCTGTCAGCGCTGTGACAGAAGCAGCTTGAGATGCAGAGCAGCAGGCTGGTGCTTACATGCTTTTTGCCTGAATGCAGTAATTAATATTGCAATACTTCCCTGACCCCATTATTTCACCGCTGTTTTTGTAGCTTTAGTCTGTCTCCAAATAACATGTTTGACTTTATTTTCTGCCGAATCAGGTGATACGTCCAGTTGAAAACTGTAAGAGCAGTTTCTGAGGATCTCATAAGGGAGTCATGAGTGGACGACTTAAAACGCACGAATTAAAACAAAGAAGTAAAGTGAAATACAAGTACACGTTATTATGTGTTTCCTGTAGAAAAGGCGTCCAATCAGAGAACACTTAGGCGTCGTTCTGAAGCGTTTAAAGTCTAACCTGGAAGGACTCAGACGTACTCTTTGTGTTCAGCGCAGCAGGAATAAACCTGAGCTCCTCTCCGGCGGTTCGGCCTGCAGCGCTCCGATAACGTCAGCTCTGGCGCAGGCTTGTATTTACAGTACAGGCCTTTAATTTGCCGCCTGTCGCTGAGCGAGTTTGGCTGAGTGACATTTGTATTGCTGTCAGGCCCTCAGGCCGTCCGTCTTCCCTCCTCCTCTGTGAATCCTGATGAGGCGTCCGGCGGCGCTCGGTCCAACACGCCGGCCTCTGACTGAAGCGAAATCAATCAGCCCTTCAATCCTTCTCTAAAGGACCATTATCCAGCCCCGCCGGGCCCGTCGGCCTGTCTGCTGCAGGATCTATGACCTGATCCGCCTCTCTAATTCACACAGCACAGCTCGCTAACTCGACTCTGACAAGAAACTGAACAACAGGAAGCCGAAGAAGGTCAGGATTTAAGGTTCAAACTCGAGCTGTTTAAATCTCACAAATACACTGCAGGATGTTTGAGAGCGACGCTGAACAACACTGAAGAATCAGAGTGAAGACACTTCAGCAAGCAGCTGCTGGTGATGTTTCCAACCTCCCTGCCTCCAGGTTGGGTGTCAGACTTCAGACGGTCAACAAACAGTAATTCTAAGAATGCAAAAAGAAAAAGTGCTTTTCCAAAGCGAAGATGTTTTTTCTTCCTCTGGCTGGTTTTCAGCTTCCCTTCTATAAATGATTTTTACGGCAAACACGTTTTGACTGAAGCGAATGTTTTTTAAAACACACTGGCTCAGTTTTCTGCCTGTAATCGAGTATTTCCGCATTCATATATTCACACGTGGATCTGAATACTCTCCCTCTTTGTAGGCTTTTAAAGTGAAACGTGTGCAGGAAGCGTTCAGGGTCACTGACTCATTGGACGACTGTTTTCTATGTCAGACTCTTCTGTGTTTTTGTGTCGTCTTCTAAATGAGGCACCACAGTCTGATGGGTCCGATGTGTTGCTGTTGTTTGACCTTGAATCAGTGCGTAAACATGGCTGCTGTGACGCTAACGCTCGACCCTCCGTGTCTCCACAGATTCCTCAGATCAGCTATGCCTCGACGGCTCCGGAGCTCAGCGACAACACGCGCTACGACTTCTTCTCCCGCGTGGTCCCTCCAGACTCCTACCAGGCTCAGGCCATGCTGGACATCGTCACCGCGATGGGCTGGAACTATGTGTCCACGCTCGCCTCCGAGGGAAACTACGGCGAGAGCGGCGTCGAGGCCTTCGTCCAGATCTCCAGAGAGTCAGGTAAGAAGCCTCGAGAGCTGGATGTTCGCCACAACATCAGTGAGATGTGAGTTAGTTCCACTGTGAAAGTCACCTGAGACGAGTTAAAACCCGTAAATGCTCAAATATCTCCCGACATGACAGACTGCAGAGTGATGCAGGACCGGCCGAGTGAACGGCCGCTGAGGTTTTTAAGCTGCCGGTTGCTGAAGTGGCCGTACTCCTGCTCGATGCGTGTTGACGAGCGAGCAGGAGGAGAGGTCGTGTAATTGACTCTTGATTTAATTACAGCACAGGTCGACGATGTTGTTCTCCTCGGCTGGTCACCGTGAGGCAATCAGAGCCGGCTCTCGCTGATTAAAACGTTATCGCAGCCGGTCGAGCTGCGACATTAATTAGACCGTACGAGGCGTGTTGAAATTCATCAGCGGTAACATGTATGTTCAGATCAGCCGTGTGTATGTGTGTGTGCTGTTTGAGTCCAGGTTCAGGCTCTGATGGGGCACCAAACGAAGAACAATGGAACTTTAAAGACAGGAAGTCCATTTGCTCAAATGATCCACTGCGAATGTGCAGATCTGAGATACTTGTTCTTTACTGGAGTTCCTCCATGTCGTACTTCGACTCCACTGCATGTCAGAGGGAAACAGATTCAGTTACTAGCTGCTTTAAATGGAACATAATTCCATCACTTTGCCTAAAATGTGTCCAGAACAGATCAGTTACATGCTGTAATTTACATTCATTAATGGGTTATTAGGAAAAATCAATTCTGCATTCAATTCGTCGGCCACACGTATATAACGCACTTACCTGAGCTCTGATGAGCATCATGTTGCAGCTCATGTTTCCTCTTCCAACCAGCAACTCTGAGCTGAGTTACTCACGTGAGCTTACAGTTTAAAAAACAGAAACGCAACAACATGCAAAACGAAATCGGATTTTTCATCGCCTGCCCGCCACGCTCTCTTGTCCTCTCCGTCACTGTAAGCTGCTGTAATGCCAACATAGTTACCTGCGCCTGCAACACCGCTGTAATCTGTGTGTAAATGGCGGCAGAAGCGGTAATCGTGAAGAATGGCTGTGATCGAGGCGTTTAAGGGCTTCAGATTAATAACGAGACGCTGTGCAGAGAGCAGCTGTGGCTCCTCTGTGGGATCAGTGAGCTTTCATCTCTGCTGCTGATGTCTCTGCGCACACACACACACACACACACACACACACACACACACACACACACACACACACACACAGGCACGCTTCCATCACTTTTGGGAACATTACATGGACTTGCATTCATTTCCTGGAGACTTACCGTAACCATCAGTCTGACCCTGACCTTAACCTGAGTCTTCACCCTAAAACTGAACGATTTACAGTATCGATAAATTAGATTTTGTCCCCATGCTGTGACAGCGTAAAGAGATTTATGTCCACACACTATGAGTAATGCATGTCCACACACACACACACACACACTCACTGCTGCTCGTGGAAATGGCTTCATTAGCAGCTCAAAGATGTATTTATACCAACAGGAGTGCGTTCTGATAGTGTGAGGCCGCTCAGCTGCTGCAGGAAACACAGGCTGCACAGTTCACAGAGTCACCGTGAGCGGAGGATGTATTAATTAGAGCTGATAGCTGATGAGCTTCTAATGAGCAGATTTTGGGAAAGCGCTTCTTGGTGGAGTATACAGTAATCTTGATTAAATTACCTCACGTTTTATGTCTGCCCAACAGAAGGAGACTCATTACGGTGACTTTTTAAACTGCTGGTGCGAAGAAGCCTCACTGTGCTGTTTAAAGGCAGCGTTGTTCCACACGTTTTGCACATCGTAGTCTGTTTGCTGGTCTCGCTGCTGCTGTCACAAGTGGTGTGTAAAGCCTTCAGGAGGAGCTGTGTGAATCTGCCTCGCTTGGGTCTGAAAACTTTAAGAGTAAAATGAATGTGTGGAGAAAGAAATGAACTCTGTCGCCCCCTCCTCGTCTCTGCAGGTCAGCAGCTCGAGGCTACATTAGCCGCTAGTAGCATAACACACCCAGTTCTCCATCCATCAAACAAATCAGACACCTTCTACAGATACCAAGGACATTAAGGCGTTTGATTTATGCATAAACTTTGATTTATGGTCGTGCATTTAGGGGTTAAAGCGTAGCTCTGGAGCCTACGTGCACATAGCTGCTGTAGCTGGAGAGATGGGCTCCAGCTGCTACAGAGATGCCACATAGAGGCAGCACAAACTGTGATAGCGTAGCTCGGCCTGCTTGTGTTTTCTCCTGCAAGCTCGTGATACTGGTGCAGAGCGCTGAGAGTGAAGAAAACATGAAGGCAGATGAAAGAAAGGCTCTGTTATCTTCTGCTTTTCACAAACACAAATCTAACAAAGAGATCTGCAAACCATCTGTTCACTGCAGCCCCCGCTCTGTGGAGGACAGACTGCAAGCAAGTTTGTATGGGGATGTAATTAAAACGCAGTGTGTCCTGATATGATGCCGGCGCAGTGGTGGAATGTAACTAAGTACATACAAATTCAAGGTACTTGTACTTTTATACCTTGTATTCCACTAAACTGAAGGATGGAGTTTTCAGAGGAGCTGGGAAGTGCGTCGTCACAAAGCTGGAAACTGAACAGGTGACACGTTTGGAGACACGTGGTTCTCACGGCGCACTGAACTCACTGATTCTGGGTTTGAGCCCTTTTGCTCTCGATGGACCAAAATGAAAGTGACGAGCAGCGACAAGCGACTTTCAGACGTCACAGCGGTGAGCGACGTCACTTCAGGCAGTTTCATTTTGTTTAAACAAGCAGTGATCACAAAACATGAAGTTCTGTTCGCTGCGTTTTGAGGTGTTTGTGGTGCCCCTTATGGGTCGGGCTCATTGCAAGGTTTTTGGGTTGATGGCGGCCGTGTTTTGTGTTGGTGTTGTGTTTTTTCCTTCAAGACATCAGGAAAGGAGGAAGGAGGAGGCAGAGGAGGTCGTCAAGTAAAGGGGCAATTGTTGGAAAGGAGGAGGCAGTGAATGGATGGAGGTAAAAAAAAACAAGGAGGTAGTAAAGAAAGAAATTAGAAAATGAAAGGAGGAAATCATGAAGGAGAGGAGGAGGTAATGAAGAGGCAGTAAAGGAAAGAAAAGGTGTGTGGAGAAAAGGAGGAGGTGGGAGAAGAGAAGAGGTGGTGGAACAGGATTTGATGATGCAGTAAAAGAGGTGATGAACATGTGATGAAGGGAGGAGGAGAGGAGGAGGGGAACGAGGGGGTAGAAGAGGCAAAGAAGTGGTAGAAAAGGATGGAGAAAAAAATAAAAGAAGTGTAAAAGAGAAAAGGAGGATATGGGAGAGGAAGGAGAGAAGGAAAGGAGCAAGTAAAAGAGGAAACAAGGGGTAGAGGAGGACAAAAAGGAACGTTGAAAGGAAGAGGAGGTGAAAGAAAAGATGGATGAGGTAAAAGAGAGGGAGGCAATGAACAGAAGGAGGAAGAACTGAAGGTAACAAGAATGAAGGAGGACATAGAGGAGGAGGAGAAAAGGAGGAAATGAGATGTAATGGATAAAACGAGGAGAGTGGAAGGAGGAAGGGAAGGAGCTAGGTAAGAAGTGTGAAAGAAAGGAAAGGAGGAGGTGGTGGAGTAAAGGAGGAAGTACATCTCTGAGGTCACGTCCTGCGTCCTCTGATGATGTCACTGCGCCGTGTGACGATCCAGCTGCTGAGACGCGAACAGATGTTGTGATGTTTGTAACCTGAGGCCCACCTGCGTCGTGCCGAGCGGCCCGGCGACAGATGGATTCAAACACTGTGACCTCCCCCCGAGCCGAGCCTGTCAGCAGCTTAAGGTGTGCGTTAACCTGCAGGGGGCGGGGCTCTGAGACAGCTGACAGGTGGAGCGAAATGCTCGCCATCAGCGATGTCACCACCCGGTCCTCTGGGCTGCTGGGAGGTTGTTTCACAGCGACAAATAATTTGACACTCGAGGACTTTAACAAAGAGGACGATGTTTCTCCAGCTGTAACAGAAGGTGGACAAACAGGATGAACATCGGAGCGTTCTGATTGGCTGTCAGAGATAACAGCGTTGTTTAATCTGTCGAACATCCACAGAACAAACCCGCATTAAGCAAACAGCTCGTTTATCCTCCCGATACTCGTTCTTTATTTCCATCTAAACGCAGACATTGTTAAATCTCGTCCTGATGCTCTCCGGCACGCCGTCGTTTGCGCCCGCTCACCTCTTTTCATCCTCCAGAAGAAAACAGCTGCTCGGAGCATCGACCCAACTCGTAATCAACCGCTGACACCTGGACCGGATCCCCGCGGCGGCTCGTTCCCCCAGAAAACGTCTCCGAGCCGCAGCCAGCCTTCCTCGTGGCGTGTTTCTGTAATGAGCCCAGGTGGGTTGACTTGTAGGTGGCGCTTTCCGCCGAGCCGAGCCGAGCCGAGCCGAGCCGAGCCGAGCCGAGCCGTGCCGAGCCGAGCCGAGCCGAGCCGAGCCGAGCCGAGCCGCGCCGCGCCGCGCCGCGCCGAGCCGAGCCGAGCCGAGCCGAGCCGAGCCGAGCCGAGCCGAGCCGTGCCGAGCCGAGCCGAGCCGAGCCGAGCCGAGCCGAGCCGTGCTGAGCCGGGCCAGCTGGCACATGACAGCAGAGTTTCCCGGGGAGCAGAGTCAGTGACCTCATTGGCAGAGAGGAGCTGTCACAGATTAAAGGAGCATTTACATAATGTCACCGCCGAAGGATCGGAGTCTTCATCACTCCTGGAACTTCCTCGTCTGAGCTGCCCCCGATCGCACTTCACTGACATTATGGAGGAAATATTAAAATGTCTTTAAGTAATCATTTCCCCGGCTGGGTAATCCTATCAGCCATAGATTAAATATCTTTTCTTGTCCGCCAGCCTTTGAAGTCTTTGAAGTCTGTCTGCCATCAGCCGCAGGGTTTTTCCTCCGAGGCCTGGACTCCAGAAAGCGCCGACCTTCTGCGCGCTCGGCTGAGTCACCGCCACACGATACCTTCAGCTGCTTTATGTTGGCTTTATTGATACTGTCCTTAACAGAAAGACGGCATCGCACAGCTCCATCAGTGCAGTCTGCTTCCCTTTGTCGTCCCTTCGCTTCCTGTTTCAGTCGCTGTGCCGCTCGTTGCCGTTGATTCACAGCGACGGTTTTCTGCTGAGGTGACCTGCTCTCGGCTCCGTGACTGATTTTTGTGACGTGAAAAATAAATGTTAATGTGGTTTTCAATGGACACTTTGAAAGGAGAGAAAAACACTTTCTATTTTGAAAAGTGAAAATGAAGGCTGAGCTTTTTATAGAGCAGCAGATGTCACAGTGTGTCACTTCCAACCTTTTTGCAAACGAGGCGAACGATCGTTAAGTTTCATTTCTCTCTTGAAGCAAATTCTAAACATCAAACGTGGGTTTACAACTTAAACACAGTCTGTACAGCAGAAGAGCAGCTCAGGCTGAATGTCTTTAGTTATTAATGTCATAAATCAACGTGCTGGACATGTTGAGGTTTCGACCAGATGATCCCTGAAACCAGTTTCACAGCAATCCAACAAACTACTTCTTCAGACTTTTGACTCTAGAATCAAACTTTGTCATGGCTGTGCTGCGAGGAAAAGTCAGAGTCTACAGACATGCCAGGACGTACTAGCTAAACGCTAACGTCGGCCTGCTAACACGCTCACGGTGGGGGGACCGACCGCAGAGCTGTACGCTGCTCGCCTGGCTGAAAGCAAACGGCATGCTCTCAAATGCACGAGTCGTTTGTGAAGCACAACGCTGCAAAATAGTGTGTCTGCCTGGAAAATCATGTTCCAGCCTTGAGGTGGAGGTGAGGAAACTTAGCCTCCTGGATAATTTAAGTGAAACAGAAATACTCTTCATCCAGTGGAAGCTCGTCTAACGTTGGGATGTAACTCCGCCAAAGCCCAAGAGTTTGATTTCAGGAAGTGAATCCTCTCGTTCCATCGCAGGAAAGGTTTTGCTGTCCTCTTTGTGAAGTCAGGTGTCGTGTCGAAGAAAACAGCAGGAACCACACAGGAGGAAAATGGCTTCAGGATGCGTTCAGGGACCCACTGTCAGCTGGGAGAAGTGCTTTCTCTCGGACGCTGCGCAGACCCGACACGTGGCTTTTCGCTCTCAATCAGGAGGTCGAGAAAGTTGATGAAGCAGGTAAACAAACACTGACAGAGGCAGCCGTGGACCGCTGCGACTGTTATTAATAAACATCATCAATATTTAAGCTTTACTCCTGCAGTGCTGACAGCCAGGAGCCACTCTGCTGGACCAGAATCCATTTGGAGGCCTTCGTGGCCTCGTGGTCATGACCTTCTCTGATGCTCGTATTTGAGACTCTCACCATGTTCCTGTGATTTATCGGGACGTAACTCTTTACAGAAAAACAGCGTGTAGTTGGGGTTGTTGTCCATGTCAGACGTTCATCAAATGATCCAATATTTCACAACGAAAGCAAAGATTACAGAAAAGGTCCAAGAACCAAATCTGACTTTGCGTTTTTCTTCTTCCTCGTTAATCATCTCACAACCCCTCAGCCTTATCTGGACCCTTTGGAGTTCTTTTGATGCATCGGCTGACATGTTCCTTCATTACCATGAACACACACTTCAGGTTACTTTGAGTCAGTCTCACACACACACACACACACACACACACACAGTCCTGCTGCCTCAAATACTCACCGGGGTACCAAATGGATTCATCCGCTGCTGAAAATAGTCCCCTTTTCCTCCTGTTTGTCAGACAGAAACTACAGTGAGTTTCAGGATAGATCTGTGAGGTGTTTTCAAGACGAACGTCTTCGGTGAGAGCCAATGGGCTTGGAGCTGAGAGCCACGACCAGAGCAGGAAGTCGAAGTACAGAGAAGCAGACGGCGACGTTGTTTGTTTGGGTCTTTTTATGAGATTTCTTCACAGTGAAATTTAACTGCGTTGTGTGTTTGTTGGAAGTCTTATGTCAGTCTTCGAGATGTTTCCAGATACAGCCGCTAATGATGCTAACCGGAGGTGAAACTGCCAGTGCTGATGATGATGATTCAACAAAGCGACAGTGAAGTGAAAGTTAAAACAATCAGAGAATTTCTCCTGCAGAGTGTTGAGTGAAGGAGGAGAGGGGGAGCAGCAGGGCTAACTGATCTCTGACAGAACAGAAACAAAGCAGTCGTTCTGCACGTTGTCGCCGTCTCGCCGCCGTTCACTCGAGCTGAGAGCTTCCTCAGCAGGAGGACCGGGATCTTCCTGCTCTCTCCGTGGGAACTCTGGGCCGACAGCGGGCTGACTCCTGTTTGAACTCGCATCAGACCGAGACGACGCTCCGCCGCCTACGAAGCTGAATTCAGCCGCGCAGCTGTTAATTATACGTTGGTCTTCAAAACCTACGAGCAGGTGCCGGTTTGAAAGGCTGCGGCGGCGTCTGTCGGCTGATACCGCGACTCGTCTCGGCTCTCCGGGGAGCTGCCTTTTGTTTGTTTGTCTCCCGAGTGTCGTTCGTCGTCGTCTTGAGGCTGAATGGTTCGTGACAATCACAGCTGCTTTATGACTGGAGGAGCTCTGCGAGGAGTTCAAAAGTTTAAGACCTGGAAACAGAAGAACCTCTGAACAATGAAGGGATTACATCAAACACATTATCGTCACGCAGCCTTCATCGAGGGAAGTTTCTCTACAGTAAAAATATTCAAATGAAACTTGCTTAACAAGATTTAGGCCGCCATGTAGGGAGATTTATTCACATAAAGGAGGACTGAGCCAGGAGTGTCACCTGATCCCAGCTGTAGAGGTGCTCTGTGACTCACCTAACATTGTCTCTGAATAAATGACTCCAACCAGTAAATTATTCACTCCCGTAAGAAACAAACTGAAGGCTTTTGTATTTTTAATCTTAGAAATGTGAGTCTGAGAGAAATGAACCAAGACTTCAGTATTCAAGGCGTTTTAAAGTGATGTTTAAAGTTTATTGAAAGGAAAGAGTTTTGTAGTTTTTGCACTGTCATGGCAGTTTTTAATATTCAGCTTTTCCCTCTGGAGTCTGTCTATTCATCAGTGAATTCACTGAACATGTTTTATTAACAGGAACAGAATTTTATTTAAATATCAAGCTGAGAAAAACCAGTTAAAAGTGCTGAAATGAGCCTTTCACACTGAACTCTCTACATGTACATTCACTGCATTATAGCTACAGAACATATTTCTGCTGTATGTCAGTGGAAATGCTCAGAGTCGTGCATAAAACCGTATGTTTCACAAACAGTTTTGTAATTACATTCAGTGACATGATTAGAACTGAAGCTTTGTAAATTTGCATTGAAACATTGCAGTTGAGGTGGATGTGATCAGTATGCATCCTGGGCGCCTTTTCTGGGCACGTCTAACTGGTGGGAGACTCCAGGGCAGACCCGGAACGTGCCGGAGAGATTATAAACCTCCTGCGGCCGGGGAACGCCTCGGGATCCTGCACGAGGATCTGGAAAACGCCGCTCCGGAGAAGGATCTGACAGTGACCTCTGACAGGCGGGAGAAAACGGATGGATGCGTAACTTTTTATGGTGTCATTTTTCTTGTATTTTTGGCAACTTTGCGCTTTGTCAAATTGACAAAATGAGAATCAGATTTCCAGCTGAGCTTGTGATTAAAAAAAGAAACCGAGCACGTGAGTTAGGACAGTTAAAAGTTGACATCAAAGACAAAAATCATTGCCTTGAAAGTTGGTAAAAAGAGCCTCCAGAGGCTCGTAAGATTTAATATCTTGTGGTAATTCATACTATTTTTACCGTTTTTATTTAAATTGCTGTTGTTGGCCTTTAGAGGGACTTATACTGGATGTCTCGCCCTCATTGCACAGTGATAAAACTGTAGTTACACTGAGTGAAGGCCGTGTTTTTCCAGCCCTGATGGTGACATGCATGCGTTGAATTAAGAGTCAGCCAGCGGTGCCAGGTTAGTTTTTCAGAGAACTCTTTTGTGTTACAGCAGTTCTGGTGTCCAGAAAAGTTCTTTAAGAACACGAAGAACCGTTAGTTTCCATAATTGAACTCCAAAGTCTTGATGTAATCTAGATTTGTCACCTTGAACGCGCAGCAGAGGTGGACAGGAAGCGAGAGCCTGAGCCGTCTGTCAGCCAACGGAAAGACGCAGAAACAGCTGAGGGACTTTATTTACCTGCTGTCAGACTCAGACTGAGCGTTTGATGCTTTAATGAAGACAGAGCGTGACAGGATGCAGGTCTTTTCTGCCTCTGAACTCGGCAGCAGACTTTCCTCGGTGTGGTCCTGAGTGTGTGTGCAGCAGATTAAATGGAGGAGGTGATGGTGTTGTATTTTCGCTGACGTTCTGTCGGATCAGTCGCTGTGGAGAAACTCTCCCTCAGAAGTGTGAAAGCTCGCAGGAGATAATCTGCTTTCCTTTCTCTTCTTTCTCTCAGCTCCTCATCCTCTTCCATCTTTCCTTCTGTACTTCTTTATCCCTGAAACTATTTCTTTCTCTCGCCAATGAGACATAAATACTCTCTGTCTCACCTCACCTGCCTCTGTTAAGTTGCTGATTTTCATTTTTGACATTTACTTTTGTCTGCACATGAAGGAAGGTGTTATTTCTCGTTCCGGTCCTCCATCATTGTGACTTTTTCCCAGATTTTCTTGTTATCTGTTATTTATTTCTTCTTATTTTTCGGGTCAGCAGCCCCCCCCCCCCCCCGACCTCCTGCTCCGCATACAGTATGAGGATGAATATTTCATGGTGAGGGATTCCTTCCTCTCTCCTCCCCTGAGGACAAGTTAACAGAGGACAACAGCTCATCAGTAGTCAGCAGCTCACCTTTCGTGACACGAATAAAGCCGTCCATTAGGGGTGGCCAATCGAACACGGCGAGGTGAGGGGCCGATGAGAGGAAGAAGCTTCTCGTTCAGGAGGTTCCTCCTGGAACAGACTGACCTTGTTTTCCAGAGAAATGTTTGTATGAAACCAAACAGGTAGTTAAATCCTGGCGTTTCTGCTGCGTCCTGCACACCAAACATGTAATTTCATGCAGTGGAAAAAAAGTGTTTCTCTGTCAGAAAAGAAATCAGTTTCTGTTCAAAGACTTTGAAAGACGGAGAACAAGAAGGCAGCACGGGTCTGTCGCGGTTTTCTTTCTTTTCTTTCTTTCTTTTAAGAAGCTAAATATCATCGTTATACCCTTCAGCTTGGCGTGCATTGACCCCACCACAATGGTGCAAACGCTTTGGTCAAACGGTGCTGAGATACCAACGTTCAGAGCTTCACCTCTGCTCTTCAGCTTCTCAGTGACGCGTCTGCAGCAATGACAGGAAGTGAAAGATCAGAATCTGAGGCCTCTTTGTGGCAGAAACAAATGTAAGCCAAGGATCTTTCTCTGTGTATCCGAGTCCTCGGAGCGAGGGACGAGCATCATCAGCTGCAGGAAACCGCGAGTGCTCCAATTATCCCGAGCTCGTTAACGATGAAGCACTGAAAGGCAAACTGGCACAAAGGTTTCGTTTTGTCCGCCTCTGTCAACAGCAGAAACAGGGAAATGTGTTTCTCCCACAAATCACAGGTTTCACTGTTCACATCTTTTTGTCCCGTTAAAACTCCTCATGGCTTCTAATTAAGATGATCGTGTCTTTATTAATCATGAGAAGACACATCATTCACAACAAAATACAAATAAGAATGTTTTACTGTAGGTTGCTTGTGTATGATGTCATGTCACTCTTTTGTTGTGGCGTGAACTGCAGATGGAGGGCAGGAGGTGATTTTCTGCACAGGAAACACGATAACACAGTAAAATGCGGGTGTTTTGCATCATTTACTGTCACTCAAATCGATCTAACCGAGAAACCACAACGAGCTTTCATCAAGGTCCAAAAGTTGTTGCTCATAAGGGTGAAAAATGCAAGAAATTGACCGAAAAATGACAGAAAAAATGTCTCGTTAACTGTCTGCGGTCCGGCTGCTCAGTTGATCCTCAGGACAATAAAAGCTACACACCTGAGGAAAAACAAAAGGCCAGTCATCCCGGAGCACCTTACGACTGAGGTCCCAACCGCTAACACATAAGCTGTATGTCTATACTTGTGAATGCGACGTCTGAATGACCAGGCAGTTGGTTGTATCTTCTATCTGTATCTTCTGGGTTGAAATTCAACAGAAATTGACGACAGTTATCAGCCAGCATCCACTGAAAAACGTTAGCTTCCAGAGCAAATGGCACAAACAAGAGTTTATAGTCAAGTCATTAAAAAGCTTTTTGAGGTCGTGACATTTATTCAAGCACCTAAATGTTGTCAGGTTTTTAATTACAGCTTTGCTGAATACTGTTTTTCACGCAGGATAAGCTGCAGTGCATGACGTGTATTCTGCGTGAGCCCAAACTGCTGTCGACATGACTTTAAGGGTTGACGTGACTCCTTGCGTTGGGCTAAACCACTTGATCTGTTTCCCACCACCAACACGCGTCAGCTGCCTTTGAAGGAGTTGTGACAGCGTTATGAAACACGGTGGACGAGTCCTTGTTGCAGCACGTCAGAAACTTGTGAATCAAAGGACGGGATTTCGCTCCATCAGCAGGCAGCTTCTTGTGTTTCAACTGAGATGAATGATTTTCACCTCCTGTGACGGACACACGGAACAACCTTGAGGAGTCTCACGCAGGTCCTGACTGAGTCACAGTGCTGAGCTGTTTCGGGGGATTTCATCACCCATTCCCGCTGCGAGAGGACAGACCCGCCTCACGCCGCCCTGACGCTTCATCCAGCCGCCGCAGCATCTGAAGCGCAGATGGAGGGTGACGAGTGTAATGAGTGCGATGCTGCAGGACGCTCGCAGGCTTCAAACAAACAGAAAAGCCTCTGGAAACGATGAAAGACACACAAATCAGAGCTTTTTTTCCCCAATTTTTTCTCTCCCATGAAAGAAGATGGTGTCGGAATTACACGACTTTAACCCGACCCTGACCGCACCAGTCTGAGCAGGCAGAAACCCACAATGAACACAATCAGCTGGCAGCTTCGGGGGCTTCTTCCTCTGCAAACTGCCTTTTGTGTGTTTCCCTTGGACGCTGCCCCCCCCCCCCCCCACTGGCACCTATACATGCCAGGATGCGGCTCTCGGTCTGATTGCTTTCTTCTTATTCGTCCAATTTCCCCGTTTGTCAGCAGGTTGGACAGATGTGGAGGCAGGCTGGGAGACAGAGCCAGAGCCAGCAGACATATGGACCACCACCATCCTCCTCCTCCTCATTTGCTTCACTACTCATATAATGATGCTCTAAATGAGCTCGTTAGAGTTATTAGGTGAAACCTGAAGGAAAGTGAACTTTAATGGGGAAAGAAAAGTTAGCTGCCTCGCTTCCTCTGATTAATATTTCAAGCAGATGCAAAGTTTGCAGGACCTTAACATACTTTCTTATGTCCTTTAGATGAAGTTTGAAATTCATATTTGGACAGTTTGGTTTAAAAACGTGGATTACTGCAGAAACCTGGACACAGACTTGTTCTCCTCTGTGCTCATAAGCTGGATATTAACGACTTCAAGCTCCTGCAAGTCGAGCTGCAGCACATTCAGTGATGCATGAGAAACCCTTTGTCATTTCACATTATTGGACAGAAACATACTGTCCCGTCTGTGGACGAGGACCCAAAAGCAACAGGAGAACCCTGTGATGCACCCTGATCAATCAGTGACTGACCCCGCGCTGTGTGCCCCTGTCTGTCCACCCCTGTGGACAGACGTCCACCCCCGTCTGTCCACCCCTGTCTGTCCACCCCTGTGGACAGACGTCCACCCCCGTCTGTCCACCCCTGTCTGTCCACCCCTGTGGACAGACGTCCATCCCCGTCTGTCCACCCCCGTCTGTCCACCCCTGTGGACAGGCTCTGGGTGCCTCTGTTTGCACCCGCTGTACTCTGGTTGCAGCAGACTCGGGTCCACTTACTGCCTTCTTCATGTAGCACATCCAGCATCTTTTTCTTTATTGGTTGTTTGATATTGATTAATATCACTTCAGACAACAAATTAAATTCCATGACTTTTCCAAAACTTTTGATGATTTCGTTTAATTTCATGACCTTGCAGGCCTGGAAAATGAGATTTTAATATGCAGTGAATTCCAGGTTTTTGACCAGTGGAGCCCTGAGTGTACGAGTTCAGTGTTGTTAGTTTTGTTATCTCCTGTTTTATGTTGAAAGTTTTCCTCACATATCATCTTTTGCTCGACTTCTTGTGTTTTCCCGCCTTTGTGATTGTTGATTCGTTTCACCTGTGCCTCATTAGTTTTCCCTCCTCAGAGTATTGAAGTCTGTTTTCCCCTCAGTCTGTGCCAGTTCGTCCTTGGACCTTGTTTGTGCAGAGTTCCAGCCCTCCCCAGTGTTTCACAGTGTTTTGGGCCTCGCTTGGTTCTGGACTCTGGATGCATTCTGCTCCCTTTTTGGGTTTTGTTCACCTCGTCTTTGCATAAGCCTTTTGTGAATCGCCATTTTTCTCTGCAGTGAATAAGTAAATAAATATTTGAGCTGCTCCTGCTCTGACACCGTATTTGGGTCTGACCCCTTGCTTCTTTGTTTCCCCGTCTGCACAGTTGTGACATTTAGCAGCTAAAACAGTTAAATTCGGGTCAGCCAAGGTTCAGTCCGTCAACGTGGTTGTGGGTAATTTTGGGCTTTCGTGGTGAACTCGGTGACTCCCAGCAGATAACCTGTCCTGAATTATTTTATGAACTTTGATTGTCAGAGTTGAAAGTAGAGTTTTCGTCTCACTTTCACCTACAAGCTGCTTCCACTAAATCCGCTGCAGGTGAAATGCACTACTCTCCTTCTCATTTGCATATTAAGACATGATGCTCATTTTGGCAGGGCGGCCTGCCTCTGGCACCACTCGGAGGACTTATAACACTGTAAGCAGTTTTGTATGTGGGCCACTGGGTCCGAGCCAAAGCCTGAGCCAGAATTTCTGCTCCCCTTAATAAAGAGCCCAGAGTCTGACTAAAAGAAGACCTTTCACACTGCAGCTGAAAGTGTCCCAATTCTGACTTTTCTTCTGTGCCGTGGATATTTTTAGAGCTGTGTGAAGTTCCAGCCCAGAGTTCCTGTGTCTCATGATACCTGATCCATAGCTGAGCGGTAGAGTTTACATCAAAGTAGAGCTAGTGTTTGTGGAGTATATATGAAACACTACATTTATGTACTGTGCTGGAGTCGCAGGGGGGTGGATGGTGGATGAACAAAGTGCAGGACGGTGACACCAGAGTCCAGGATCCACGTCCAGGCTCCTGTCTGAGGTCAGGTTTAGGCGCTTTGGTTTGGCTTAGGGAAAGATGGTTTTGTTTAAATGTTATGTCTGGAGTCAGTGCTGATCTTTTCTTTTTCCTGTCATGAACCACACACTGACAGTGCCCACACGTAACCATAAAGAAGTGTAGTAACGCTGTAGACGCTACAAGTGGATAGTGCATCGAAACCTGCTTTACATTTCCTTCCAAATGTGTTTGCTGTTGCTAATTAGTTGTATGTTGTTCCAGCAGTGTGAGTTCCACAGCTAAAAGCTTGGTGACTTAGCAACTGCTCACACGTCTAGTTGGATGCACTGCTGTAGTTAATGAGCTAGCCTCTAACATGCTAACCACCCAGGACAACAGTAGCTCTCGAAACTAACCAGTAGGTGCCTTCGGCTCAGCTAACAGAGTTTATTTTTCCATTTTGGACTCTGCAATTTTATGCAAATCAGGTAATGGTTTGACCAGTTCCTCTGGGTTTGACTCTGATCAAATCCACAGTCCTCTCACTGTTCCTTGCTGTTCCTTATTGAATGTAACCAGCCTACATTTAGCTTTTAAAACGTTTAAGTAACCACATTTCTGTCAAGACGTCGCCTTCTGCTGCCTGAGAAGGAAGAAACACAACAGTTTTTTTAGGTGTCCCATTAAAACGGCGTCAATCCTGTCTGACGTTGACATGGCAGATGCAGCCCTGTTACTTTGGCACTTCCTCTGAACGAGCTGTTCAGAATTATTGATTGTTGATTTTATATGAATCAGAGCTGAACTGAGAGATTCCAACTCATGAAAGTGACGCTGGAGAAGACTCACGAAGACGCCAGGAGGACGCTTTGAAGTGTAAGGCTGATGCTGCCTTTAAGGTGGACTGAGAGCTTTGTGGGCACACTGCTTCGCTTGTTTCATCTGGCTTTCAAGTCGAGGCTGTGCATGTGTTACCCGGGAAACCATTCATGGTCCGGCGTTCAGCTGTTCAAAGGCGAGGAATGAAAGAGGCGAGTGGGCGCATACGTCCTGTTTCTATCCGTCACTCGGGCTCAGTATTTGGAGGAGGAGCAGTGGGAGTTACACAGCGATAAACAGTCGCTGCCATGGTGAACTGTTAATTGAAAGGTCAGTGTAAAGGCTCTGCCAGAGGCTAGCTTTAATGACATCTGTTATTACCCATAATTCCATTACTCGGCGAGCCTTTGAATGTTCCGGCCATGTTTATTTGGTCGCCTTTGAGTTCAGTGACTCCCGCTGTGACTTTCCTCGACCGAGTTGAAAGTCAAAGTGAAATTGTATTATTTCCTCTCATTGGTCCCTCTGATGCGCTTTATTTGATTCCACATCATTAAAACTGTGCCGCGTCGCAGCTTGTGTTCGTGTGTCAGAGACAAAGGCATCGGCTTGAGAAATCCAGGCTTCTTGCTCAGACTTTGTCATTTTGACATATTGCTCATACACGACGTCCTCTCAGCTGCCGTAATTCAGAAAAGACTCACACATGTCCAACGTCTGACTACGACTCGAAACTGTTAAGTAGTGGCTGTTTTTTATCTCGACTGCAGGGGTACCAGGCCTGTGTTTGAACAGGCTTATATCACGGACAGACCTTCTAATTTCCTGTTTTCTGATCATATTTTAGTAAGAAACCTTCCTGTTTTTCATTCGCTGTTGATGCAAACCTGACACTTCCTCCATATCACCAGCAGAGTGTTTTAACGTGGCCATGATGTGATATTTCAGAGCATTTTCAATATTCTCCCATGAGCTCAAGCCGTTACTGTATTTCACCACCTGTATCCCTGATTGTCTCCACTCGCTTTGATGAAACATCAACATCACAAGAAACATCTCCAAAAAGTCTTCCCTTCGTTTTCCTTGAATGAGTTAAACAGCGTTGGTAAAGACTGACATTGCCTGTCAAAGAGGCGACACCAGCTCCAACAAAGTATTTCAATAACGTACCTTAAATGATCCTCATGAAGAGATGCTGAAGGATAAGCTCCAGGTACTGACTTTCCATTGTCTTCTCTAAAAGACGTATATACCTCGAGCGTTTAGTGAATTAACTCCTTCAGCTCAGAGCAGCAGCTTACAGCGGAGACGTTCCCGGCAGAGCTTAAAGTAAATCCTCATCCTGTTAGAAGCAGCAGGGATTTCCTTATCTGTTCCCAGGAAATGGGAACATATTCCCACATTATCACATCTGTGTGTGTGTGTGTGTGTGTGTGTGTGTGTGTTTGTGGGACAGTGCTGTACACTGGAGTGTAAATTGTAGATGACAACATTTCATGCAGGGTCTGTTAAGTGATTATTTCCCACTTTGTCACCCAAAGTTAATTTGGTGGATTTGAGCGCAGCGGGAGAATCCTCGGCGGCTGCTTCTCCGCTTTGTTTTTCCTCTATTGGAAAAATCTCAGCCGAAGCTAAACCTCATTAAAATCCTGCCTTGTGTGTCCATCTTTATTATTTCCACATTTATCTGCGGTGGCTCCCTCGGGAAGCGCCAACCTGGTTTTTCACACTCTCCTTGGCTTCCTTTATACAGATAAATGCGTTTATTATCACACACAGTTCAGTAATAAAATATAATTGAATGCAATCTGGGGCTTTGCAGAATTGTCCAATATCGGTTCTGTTTGGTGATTGGGTGGAAAATTTGCCAGCTCGACGCTCTTTCTGTGTTTTGCCAAACCTGATAAATATAAACCCATTTACACCAACACACAGACAACTGGAAGCCTGAATGTAGCCGACAAAGACAAACTAGATGAGGTGAGGAACCTGCGAGCTAACCGCGCTGTTGTAATGGAAGCTAAAGGCCAGATCTGTATCCAGGCTGCAGGGTTAGCTGCCCTCATAGAACTGATCTGATGGCTTAATGGATCGTGTGTTGTGTACCACAATCCCCTTTTTCCAGTGTATAAAATGGCCTTCAGGATGAGGAGTGTGGGCATCGCTGAGGCTCCTTAGTGCTGTTTGAGACCACGTCCTGTCAGAAGTAGGCTTCATAAACATTCACGTCACCTTAGCAGTCCATGAAAGTCTGTTCCTGAACAAATTCAAACAGGAAATAAGCAATCTGGTCACTGAATTTTCACTCAGATCAACAAGGTCTTATTTAAACGCTTGGTCCGACTTTCGTAAGGTGTGCTGGTAACGAGTCACCGTGTCAACCAGTGACTTTACATCTGTGGTTGCCAAGAATGTGTTACTCACAGTCTGAGTCTTTAGTCTTTATATTATGTAAATTTAAAAAAACAACACCACCTGCCCTCCATATGAGCAACCATTACGCCAAAAGTCACCAACATGGTCACTCTCTGACCAGCAGGGGGCGATACTACCCACATGAAGGGTGCCCATGGATGGAGGTCTGAGGGGCCTGAGGATGGAGGTGTGAGGGGCCTGAGGATGGAGGTCTGAGGGGCCTGAGGATGGAGGTCTGAGGGGCCTGAGGATGGAGGTTTGAGGGGCCTGAGGATGGAGGTCTGAGGATGGAGGTCTGAGGATGGAGGTCTGAGGATGGAGGTCTGAAGGGCTGCAGCTGGACACTCTTGGCTTTTGTCCTCTGGCTGAATTCTGTCCTAATGATCTTAAAGGGCCATCTTTCTTGGTAAAACCCTCTCAGAAACCTGTAGATATAATGGATAGATGCAGGTTATTTCCACGGATGTCTCTGAAAGCAGCTCCGTCCTCTCGTGGACGACCTGGTTCTTGTTTTTAATCCACTTAACCTTTCAGAAAGGCAATTCCTTTGTGCTTCGGTGCCTCTGTGTTGGGGAAACACTGTGTGCTAATTGCTACAAACCTGCATCGTATTTCATAGAGCGTGAAAAAGGGTGTTGAAGGACAAAGGTGAAAAAACAAATGATAAAATACAGAAGTCCTGGGGAGACAGATCTGTTTTGGAGGGATGAAGATCTCAGAGTGCTCTTTGTCTATTCTAATAGTCAAAAACCTGCTGTGACAACGGAGTGAAAATAGAGAGTTTAGAGGTCTGTTGTGTTAAGATAAAGTCAGCTCAGGAGAGTGAAGGTCAACAGAGCCGCCACACTCATCATCATCATCATCATCATCATCATCAGTGAGATCTCTGAGGATAAAGTTCATGTGAAATGTCTGCGTGCATTCTTTACTGATTTTTGTGGACATTTTAAAAGACGTCAGCAGTCACAGAGGCAGCGCAGACAGAGGGCCGCACACGACCTTTATTTTGAAGGGCTGCTCAATTAAAACACGCCGATGAACCACACTGTCGCACTGGATGACATTTTCCTTCACCTCCATGGACACACACGTTCAGTTTGGTGACAGTGATATCAGTTTAGAATAACAGATTTGTCCTTTTGTCCAACAGTATTTCTAAAGTGAAATACAACATGTGACCTTGGTGGTTTTCTCATTAGAGTATCGGCAGTAGTATTTTTATGGCAGTTAGTAGTTTTATATCCACAGTTTCTTTATTCTGTGTCCTGTATGCTTTTTGTCTGGACCCTTCTGTGCCACTGTTTTTGCTTTTTGTCATACTTGCCGCCTGTAACGACTTAATGTTCCCGGCGTGGGATCAGTAAAGTCTTATCTTACCTCAGCAGAGATTGAGGAGTTAAAAGTTTTCATCATGTTGACGTCACGGAGCAGCAGGAGAATCATAAGGAAAACATCAGTGCTGTTTAACAGACAGATGATTGACAGATGTTAAAGGGGCGTTAGCTGCCTGCTGTGAAGTCCACCGTGGAGCTGTCAGTGATACCTGATGCAATAACAGCACATGGTTGTGTATCAGCAGAGATGCCCTTCAGTCTTTCATAGAATATAAATAACCAGCTCACATCTGAGCGGGAATCATCTCAAAGATGTTCTGAGAGAAAATCCAGTGATTTAAATTGGCCCAAACGAGAAGAATCATTCAGTTTATACCGAAAAATGCTTCACAAAAGATGACAAATAAAGATAAACATTCGAAATTAAAGAGGAAAAACGAGAAAAGAGTTAAAGGGGTAATTCAGGTTTATTACAACTTCGGTCTTATTTTGAGAAAGCTGTCCAAGAAACATAAGCGGGACAGTCAGAAGGCTTTTATTTTGGTGAGCAGCAGTATAACTGATAGAAATGACTGACAGAACTGTCAAAATAAAGCTTTTACCACACAGGCAGACGAATGTTTGTGTTTCTGCTGATGCAGCTCTGTGTGTCCAATAACATCTGTGCGTGTTTGATGATGTTGTGAGCTGCTTCAACCAAACCATGTTAAGTGAAGGATGTCAGTCATCAGCACTGATGAAGTCGCAGCACCATAACAACAAAGGGCGTCAGATGAAGGTGACAGGAACAGGAAGGAGTCGCTGTAAACCGAAAAAACATTCAAACAGTTCCATTTTCAGGCCATTATACACTAAAACATACTCAGGAGTACGAGAAGGAGTGAGTAGGCACCTTCGACAACATCAGTGAGTTAGACACTGACAGACTTTCATGGTACCCAGAGGATGAATCCTGATGGCTTCACAGGACAAAGTAAAATGCCAGAAAAGTGTTTTTGGGGAAGTAAAAGGTGACATCGCGGATGATTTTCAGGGCAGTGACAGCAGCATTCAGCCACTCGTGAAGTTTGGTCACAGCTCGTCTTAAACCTGCCATCATGTGTTCGCGTCTCCATCTGAACATGTCAGGCTTCTGTATGAACTCCTCACACTGAGGTGAACATTGTCTCACTCTGCACTCTGCACGTTCATATTTGCATACAAATGAGAGGTGCCTGACTTTGCTGAGCAGCTCGCCGCAGCAGCACTTTCAAATTAAAATCTGCACTCTGGAGCAGTTATCAGGTACGACACAGGAGCAGATGGATGGATGCAGCTTCAACACAAAGGAGAGCTGAAAACAATAAGGTCAAACAGGAGAGGAGCTTCAAGTCATTTGGCTGCAGATGAGAAAAGCAGCTGTTGAACCCGCAGAGGAGCAGATGTCAACGAACGTGACGCGAAGAGCGAAAACGGGCTCTGAGCAAAGATGTCGCCAGAGATGTTAAAGTGCTGAAGAGCTTTGTTGTTGTTGTAGCATCTTTCAGTTTTATTGTCATTCAAGGATGCCTGCCTGTCTGTCTGTCTGTCTGTCTGTCTGTCTGTCTGTCTGCCTGCCTGCCTGCCTGCCTGCCTGCCTGTCCATCTGTCCGTCTGTCCGTCCATCCGTCCACCACTTTGGTCCAAACTGAAATAACTCTGAAACAACTGTCCGGTGGATTTTTCATGGACATTCATGTTTCAGCTGTGCTCACTAGATGCTAACATGTTAAACTAAGATGATGAAAATAACAGTCAACATGCTAACCTGCTAAACATTAGCAGGTTAGCATGTTAGCAGTTAGCACTGAGCTGCTAATGTGGCTGCAGACCTCTACTCGTTTCTTCTGATAAGTCAAATGAGCTGCCTTATTTTACCAACACGTATTTTTTGAGGCTCTGATGTTTATTTCACAGCAGAGTAAATGAAAAATAAGCAGCCAGCAGGTGCTGATGATCACATTAACGACGCCTTACTTCTATTCAAGTGTCTCAGTAAGTCATGACAGTGTGACAGAGAGCCAACATGCACCAGGACCCTTTGTTATCTCCACCAGTGCTTTCCCCACAGTGACAAGGACAAAATGTGTTCAGTGAAGAAGGCCTAACGTGGATGAGGTTGTTTGGTGTCTGATAAGCCTGCAGACTGATGGATCTGTCACTCAGAGTAGACTGCCTGCCCTGCACGTCGCGTCTCACCTGTACCTGAAACAACACCAGCACAGAGCCGAGAGTTGTTTCAGTCTGAGCGCACGCGAACATGCCAACAGAGCTTAGCCAATGCTAATGTTAGCATTTTAACGTGCAGGTATTGGACAGAACTCTGTCATGGTTTGGACTTGTTGGTGACAATAATCAAGTCTCTCTCTCTCAAACACACACACACACACACACACACACACACACACACACCTCATGGTAAACTCACTGACTGGTTTTTCCACCAGCTGTTTCTTGTGGTTTTGAAATTAACGACCTTCAAGTGTCAAGAAAACCTGAGCTGAATGAAGAGTAAAGAGGTGATGATGCTGCCGTCATGCTCTCAGCAGCCCGACCCTCAAATCTTCAGATACACAATCCCAAACCCTCCCTAACAAAAGCGCCTGTACGGGAGATGCTGCAGCTCCATCCTGATGGCCTGACGGGCCTGTGTAATGTAGAAATGAGCTCACAATGGAATCAATTTTACCCTGAAAGCGTCTGATAGAAGCCGGGTCTTGGGGGAGAGAGTGAGGACGGCCTCTCAGCTCGCTGTGGATGGCGTGATGATGATAATGGCAGCAGGGTCTTAAATGTTTTTATCTCCATCCAGGCCTGAAGCCTCTGAGAGCAGCCTGAACTCACACGGCTCCTCTTTCTTCACAGATAAAACTTCAACTCTGTGACATTTCTGGAGTTTGATGTAGTGTCTTTACAGTGAGGGTCCGGCTTTATTCTACAGGTCTGTCATTTCTGAATAATTTATTCTGAAGTTTCCTGGAAGGATTTAATTTAATTTTCAGGATAATTTAGAGGAATGTTTTGTTTGAAGACTGCTCCATTCAAACCCAAGAACATATGATTTCTAATCATTCAATCATTTCATGATTAATCGACGTCACAGAGCCCAAAGTCACGTCTTCAGGCCAAAACCCAAATAATCTTCATTTACCATCATAAAGACAAAGAAAAGCAGCAAATCTTTATATTTAAAAATCTGGAACCAGCAGCTGTTTGGCAGGTTCACATCTGTGGTTTTGCTTGAAATGGCTCAATAACTATTGAATGTGTTGCCATTAAAGTTCTTCCACACATTCACGTCCTCCTCAGGATGAACTCTAATGACTTTGATGAGCCTCTAAACTTTTCATCAGATCTAAATTTCCAACACTTTGTTTTATGACCAAAACCTGCAAAACTGATGGCTTTCCATCAGCCGCAGGTGCAGCTGCTCTGTGTTCAGTGCTAATTAACAGTTGTTAGCATGCTAACGCTAAACTCAGATGTTGAACGGGGTGAGTATTACACCTGCAGCATGTTAGCATGCTGACATTAGCGTTTAGCTCAGAGCACACCTCAGAGCCTCCAGTTTGGCTGTAATCTCACACCGAGTAAGAAGTCATATTCTGACATTCTGACATATTCTGGTTTCCACACAACTTCTCCGAAAAGGTCCAAGTGCCAGCGGTGATGTCAGCACTGAGGAGAGGATGGTGAGTTTGAGTGGATGGCAGGAGGACACACGATGACAAACTCATTCTGCTGTCTTCCTCTCAGTCTTTAACAAACAAAGCTTTCATTTGTCAAACACACGAAATCACATCACAGGCGACAGAAACACGAGGTTTAACTACCTGCTCAGGTGGAAGGTCAGACGAGAGATGCCATCAGTCTGTCTTGGAAATAGTTTTACGTTTTTCCTCTTTTTGCTGAGGTAATCTTTAAACTCTGCAGCTGCAGTTCTCCTTCAAAACGCTCTCAGTCCACTTTTTAAACTACAGAGGTCAGACCGAACTGCCGTGATTATTTCCAGCTGGGACTCCTGTTTTCTTCCCCCCTCGAGAGCTGCTCCATCTTTTCAGAACCAAAGAGCCAATTAAAGTTGAGGAGCTTACAGTGCGAGGTTTGTTCCTCTGCAGCCTCCACTGTACTTCACTTCCATCAGAGACACGGAGTTGGTCTTCAGGAGCACGGCTCTGGTTTGTCTCTCCCGGGGACGACGCTGCAGGAGCAGCACCACAAGCTCCCGGTGTGTTTTCAGCGAGGACGAAGCAGAACGACCAATCGTAACACTCGAGGACACGAATAAAAACATAACAAAGAAGAAAACCGTCGGATCGAACTCTGTTGTTTTCATGTGAAAATCTTTGCTGTCAAACTGTCAAAGCTGCTGTTAGACCTGTTCATATTAATAATGGTCTCCTCCTGTGGCTTCAGCTGTCCAGATAACATCTGCTCCACAAACACAAAGCCTGCTCTCAGATCAGTCTTTTTCAAGACGCGATTGTAAAAGTTGCAGAGGCACAACAACAACGAAAAACTGGAATTAAAGTGGCAGATTTATTACAGCTGGAGGTGAAGAGTTTGAAAGACATTTACCAGGGAAGGTCTGATGAAGGATGGCATCCAGTTGCATTATGGGAAATGTAGGATCCAGTGTTTTTGGAGGTCAGACATGTCAGTCTGAGTAGTTTTTGCACCTTTTATCCTCCCATTGCTCCTTCTTCCCTCTCTCCTCTTCTTCCACTCTGTCCTCCTCCTCTTCCTCACCTTACCGGCCCTCCTTCTCGGAGAACCCATCGCTCCCACGCTCAGATCCCTTCACCGGCTTCGGATTAAATGCAGGATTGATTTCAAAAGGTCGCTCGCCGTCCAGGAATCATTTAGTGGTGGAGCTCTTGAATACGTCTGCGACCTGCTCTCAGATCAGCAGACACTGCTGTCCGAGCTGATCACAGGTGACTCTGTGAAGGTGCGTTCAGTGCTGTGCGCCCACTCTCTGGAACAACCTGCCTGATGATGTCAGATGAACCACAGCTCTTTAACAGCTTTAAGACCGTCGCCGCTGTCAGGCCGATGGCCCCCCGCTGCCTGTGTGGGTGTTTTCATGTTGGTGGGCGGGGGATGAATAATTTTCTTTCTTTATGTGTGTTTGAATATGTATTTATGTTCTTTTTTATTTGGTTCATCATACGTGTGAAGCGCATGAAACCAAACGAATAAATTTGACTTCTTCGTCTTTCTCACCATCAACTTGCTTCTTCCACTTCCTCGTCTTCCTCTTCAGCTGCCCTGAAGCCTGACAAGACCGAGTAAAGCCGATCGAAACAATATGTCTTAGTAAACTCAGCTGAAAGCCTGTTTCTTTATTCTTTTCCTTCGTTTTTTGAGAAAAATTAGTTTTCAGACTCGGAGTATTTGATCTGTTTTGCAGTTAGTGCTGCATGAAGGGATCCTACTCAGTGTCAATAGTAAGATGTTAGTGATAATTTGACAGCATTAATAAGCCCCCCCCCCCCCCCCCGACCTTTGTTTCAGTGACTGCAGATGAAAGTTTAATGATCCCTGCGGTGACACGTCACAGCAGCCGAGTGAAGATAAGAACAAGACAAACAGTGACGATAATTAAAACATTAAAGCTGAGTCACAACGAAGCGCACAGAGGAAATGACATCAGACGAACAGGAGCGAGGGTGAAGCGTGTTCATTAACAGACGTGTTAACGTGTTCGCACTGCTGAACACACAGCGGAGCTCCACGTCAAGCATCAGCGCTCAGGACAGGAAGCGTGTTTTTAGCATCGTAGGCCGAACGGCTGTAGGAGTGACCTTCGTCCAGAATTTGAACTAAAATATCTGCAGTGGATTTCCCTTCATGGTGCCCACAGGATGAATCCTCATCGCTTCGGTGATCCCGTGACTTTTCAAACAACACCACCACCACCAGGGGTTTGACGTGTCACTGCTGGATGCACAGCAACAAAGTATGACTGTGTGATCGACTGATCTGACCAATGACGGCTCAGAAACCCTTTGAACTCATGCTGGTTTAAGTCTCTGTCTCTCTCTCTCTCTCTCTCTCTGTGTCTCTCTGTCTCTCTCTCTCTCTGTCTCTCTCTCTCTCTATCGCTCTCTCTCTCTCTCTCTCTCTCTCTCTCTCTCTCTCTCTCTCTCTCTCTCTCTCTCTCTCTCAGGTGGTGTTTGTATCGCTCAGTCTCTGAAGATTCCTCGGGAGCCGAGACCCGGCGAGTTCAACAAGATCGTCCTGCGTCTGTTGGAGACGCCCAACGCCCGCGCTGTCATCATGTTCGCAAACGAGGACGACATCCGGTAAAAAAAAAAAAAAAAATGCACATGTAGACTTGTCCTCCTCTAGCGCCACCATCAGGTTTGTGGTTTTGAGCAAAACGTCTGAACTGCTGGATTTCCATGAAATTTGGAACTTACATTTTTGTCCCCTTCAGCCAGCTGCTCTCATTGTTTCGTGCTAATTTGCAAATTTTAGCATGCTAACATGCTACACTAACATGGTGAACATGGTAAATATTATATCTGCTTAGCATCAGCATGTTAGCATTGTCATTGTGAGCAGGCTAATGTTAGCATTTAGCTCAAACACATCTGTTCAGACATGCAGCTCCACGAAGTCACGAGCAGGACTTTTGTTCACTTTTTGGGGAAAAAAAGACTGAAAATAATCTGTCGATCGTCTTCTGAAGGTCACTGAGTACAAGCCATGAGCATCCAAATATAACACTGGGCTCACACACACACACACACACACACACACGCACACTCACTGACTGTGAGACTTCAGTATAAACACACACACATTCTGTATCTGTACGTTCTCCATGTATTTAATCAGTACATCCACCAACTGTTGAGTGCAGATTAAGATAACAAGCTTCCAATTATCTCAGTGAACTGAGAGCATCACACACACACACACACACACACACACACACTCGATATCAGTGTAACAGCTGACGTTAGTCTGCAGCTCTGATTCACACACACAGAGGGAACTGGCTCATCCTGAGACCTCACAGACAGCAGAGGACGAGGACGTAAAGGACCAGACGGATCATCTCTCCTGTTTGAACTCGCACGATGAAAACTAATATTCATGTGCAGGAAACACACAGTGGATTTGTGTTGTTGGTGAAGTGTCTCAGCTGATCGATGGCTGTTACTGTTCGACTTTTCAAATCCAAAAACAGCAAAGAGGTGGAGCGTGGGTGGAGCTGAGGCTGGCTGAATGGAGACGGTGAACATGCTAAACATGACACCTGCTAGCATGTTAGCATCCTGACATTAGCATTAGCTCAAACCATATCCATGTAGTTTACATTCAGGAGGACGTGACAATCCTCTGCTCTTTCTCATTGGCTGTCTCGGCTGTGTCACCTGTGACCCTGACAGGCGGATCTTGGATGCGGCGAAACACAACAACCTGACGGGTCACTTCCTGTGGGTGGGCTCTGACAGCTGGGGCTCCAAGATCTCTCCGGTGGTGCAGCAGGAGCGGGTGGCCGAGGGCGCCGTCACCATCCTCCCCAAGAGGGCGTCCGTGGACGGTGAGTCAAGAAACAGCTCAGAGCAGCACGTCGTGTGAGGACATTTTGAAGGAGACGACGGTGATGATGATGATGATGATGATGAAGATGAAGATGAAGAGTTCCCTTCTTTCCACAGCGTTTGACCGTTACTTCAAGAGCCGCTCCCTCTCCAACAACCGCAGGAACGTCTGGTTCGCCGAGTTCTGGGAGGAGAACTTCGGCTGCAAGTTGGGGATGCACGGCAAGAGACCCGGGAGCCCCAAGAAATGCACAGGTAAGAACCACAGGTGGAAACAGCGAGGTCAAAGGTCAACACAGATGTTATTATATCAGGGAAGGAACTAGTTTTGTTACACAGCAGCACAAACTTCTCTAACTCCTCCTCCTGCCCTCTTCACCTCATCATGTCCTTCTCTATCTCCTTCTCTACCTTCAATAACTCCTTGTTCCCTCCTCTGTGTCCTTCTGTCTTTCTCCCTTCTCCACCTCCTCCCTTCCTCTTCTGACTCCTTCTTTCCTTGACTACATCTTCCTTTCATTCTGCTTCCTTCCTCTGCCTCCTCCTTTCCTTCTCTGACTCCTCTGAGGCTGATTTGTGATCTTGGGTGACGAAATAAAACTGACTTCACTCAGAAAGTCATTTATTTTCCTTCTAATCATTTTTTCAGACGCCTCAAAAACTCTCCGTGGCATCCAGACACACACACACACACACACAAACACACACACACACACACACACACACACACAAACACACACACACACACACACACACACACACACACACACACAAACACACACCCCTCTAATCTCCCCGAAGCAAAAGCCAAAATCATATCATGAAGATCAAATGTGTTCCTCTGCTTTCATTCTGCTCTCAAAAGCCTCGAACTACAGGACCACGATGAGGTTAAATCCTCCGTTCATGACTCAGCTGTTCTGAGGAGGCTGAGAGCGATTTTAGGGGCAGAGACAGAAAGAAAACTCTGCTGTAGGTGCAGCGTGTGGAGCTTCTGCTCTTCATCATATGTATGTGTAGTTAGTACAGCTGGCTGAACTCGCCAGTCACCGTTAATCAGTGAAGACGCCGCACTGTTTCAAATCGCCGTTTTGATATGAAAGAGTTTTAATATTGAGCCTTTCCTCAAACGAGACATGAAGATGGCGTCTTCTTGACTTCTAGATCATTTACTCCATTTGTTTCCACATATTTTCCTGAAGCAGAATGGGATGGTGTGAGTGAAAATCCACAGAAGCTGAAACGCCGTTGCTGTGTGAGTTCATCTCGGCGGTCCAGGATCTTCTCCATGTTGGAGGGTTAACGGGTCTGTTGTCTCTTTGGAGCGCTCCGACACTCAACCTCTCCTCCATTTGTATTCATGAGATGGATTCCTGACCGGCGCCGAGTGCCAATTAACACGCTGGATAATCATTTCGTGGCCTGAGCTCTCGACCTCGCGACTCTGAGCATCTCTGACATCCTCTGCCGGTGATTAATCCAGCATTTGCTCAATCCCGCTGAGTGTAAGAGTGAATATGAAGAAAGAGTTTGTAGTTTAACTCGCAGCTCCCACCTGACACTGATGAATGATCTTGTAGTGACTACAGTCGGCTGGAAGAGAAGAGGGCAGCGCTTTCTTGAACTTTCTGCCAGACCGTTTGGGATTTATGATTTTCTTGGGTACAAAGATCTATTGAATTTCCAAGGAAGCCTGAAAGCAAAGCGTCACCTTTTCTCACTCGCATCTACGAAGCTGGCAGAACAGAAATGAAACAAGAATTTGGAGGAAAAAAGAAGAACAACAATAGGATTTAATTCAAAGTGATGCAAAACGAAAAGTACACATTCGATAAAAGCTCTCCAAATGAGCAGAAGTGCTGTTGTTGTGCCCATTTTGCCCAGCTGGAGCTGAATTATGCCAAAACAAACCAGTTCCACAACGGCCAGGCAGTCTGAGAAATACATCTGATTCTTTATTTGTTATTCAGATCCCCATTAGCTTCCACAAGTGGTTGCAAGTCTACCTGGGGTGCGTTCAAAGCAACAACAATAAAAAAAACAAAAATCGTAGTCCCATCGTGTCAACAGAAACGTACAATACAAGCCAAATACAAAGTCTGAGAACGAGCAAACAGACTTTACACATGAAACTGCAAACAGTCACAACCTGCAGTGGAAACTGAAAGTCACACAACCTCAAACTAAAAACCAACAAAATGATTCAAAAACAACATCTCAAATAACAATGCTGCTTCAGTGGCATCAGAATTATAAACATTAACTCGCTTTCTTTAGCTGTGGGGCTGTGAAGGGACCGGCTCACCTCTGTGGTCCACCTCAGCATGAGCCGGCCCTTAAGCCGAGGGTGAAGCCCCTTATGAACAGGGTCCGGCGACGCTGCAGAGGTGCTGCAGGCCAGTCTGGCAAAAAACGCCGAAGCAGGCTCAGTATTAGTCAAAACGTTGCTGAAGTGAATCAGGGACATGTCAGTGCACATTCATAGGAAATCAGTTTGCGGCCTGAGCAAAGTGTTTCTGCTGTTCACCTCGTGATCGTCAGGGCTTAAAGATGTAGTACTTGCCTGCAAAGTTGTAAAATCCGGTGTTAGATTGTTAGAAAGGTCTATTTTAGCATTTGTTAAGCTTCAGAGTTCTGAATGTGTTCCTCAAACTGGACCTCCTGGACCTCATGTCATGTCTCGCTGGTCTTAACGGACTATTTAAAGTGGACCGTTGAATAGAATGAACGTTACTTTGAACTTTACATAAAAAGTGGCTCATCAGAGACAACACAGGGTCCAGGGCTGTGTAGAGGTGAAACCAGTCATAGCAAAATCAGAGGATACATGCAGCTCTGGATGAGTCCTTGGTTCACCAAACATCTGGGCTTTTTAAGAGATTTAGATTTCAGAAAAATGAAAGTTTAACTCTGGAACTCGAATGCAACAAGAACACCTGGAGCTCAGGGGAACAGTGACCCGTCAGTTCGACTGATTCTGGTGGTTTCTGCAGTTGAACAAAAAGTGACTTTCTCTGCTTGTTTGAAGTCACTGTGGATTCAGACCTGAACTGAAAGCAGATGTAAATGAGAAGCTGTTTGATCTGAATGAATCCAGTCCAGCTCTCGTCTGCTGAGTCCCTCTGTGCTGACTCAGAACCCCTGCAGAGGGTTTAATCCTCCCTGATTCGGGAGGACTTTCTCTGGAGAACAGGGGGCCACTGAGGGCCACATCCTTTACAAACATGTCCGACACACGAAACAGGATTTGCGGGAGGTTTTGGGTAAACACAGATGAGTGTGTAGAAAGAGCTGAAACAACAGAACAACAGCGTCAGCGCTCTGAGAATAGCCGCTCCATCCCGACTGCTGATGAAGCTGCGAGTCTTGAGCTCAGTGGACGGCTTCGATTGGTCGGCTGCTGTCAGGACGCATCTCTCAAACAACTGCAGGAAGCTCCAGACTGAGTTTCGGATGGGAGCGATTCCAGGATCAGACCTTCAGGGGGGCTCAGGCTCTGTACATGTGAAATAATACTGTGGACGGGCTGAACACTCACAAACATGTTGAATGCAGCTAGAAAATGTGATTTTCATCAAATCTGATGAAATAAATCAACTGCTAACCCGGTGAATTACAGTAATACGAACACTTGCATGTAACCTGACCAGTATTGGACTTGTCGAGCCAGGAGTGTCTCCTGTTCGACATGGAGAAGGATCATGTCTGTCCTCCTGTGCTTGTGCGTGACTGCATCAGCTGCTAGCTGCTAGCTGTTAGCTGTTAGCTGTTAGCTCTCTGACCAGGACGAGCTTCCCTCCCATCAGCAGCCTCGCTGTCACCATGTTCAGGTCAAGTGCATTTCAGACATTTGTGGTCGACGTCTGTCCATCCTGTCTTCACCTGTCTTCTTTGCTCCACTGTTTGTGTGTGTGGAAAAAAAATCTTGTTATTTTCGGGGTGCTGATATGAAATTCAGGGTGTGTGAACGCCCCTAAAAGGAGTCTAAAATGTCTTAACAGCCTGTGGTTCAGGAGCTGCAGGAGAGTCATCACACCAACAAACAGCTGAGTCAGCAGGTCAGCATCCTCCTGTGTGTGTGTGTGTGTGTGTGTGTGTGTGTGTGTGTGTGTGTGTGTGTGTGTGTGTGTGTGTGTGTGTGTGTGTGTGTGTGCGTGCGAGTGCTGAGACAGATGTTTGTGTCGTCGCAGTGTCTTTCACAGCTGTGAAGATGTGAGCTCAGAATGCTGAAAGGCTGCAGGTGTGTGTGTGTGTGTGTGTGTGTGTGTGTGTGTGTCTGCCTGTGTGTGTGTATCACACTGCGACACTGTAATCTATTTTCATGCATTACATCGCTTTTCATTTACATAAAGATGATAAAGATGCAAATGAAACTGTACATCGGTGTCACCTGACGGAGGCGGAGCTCAAGAAACAAACACAGAAATGTAAGAAGACAAATGAAGTTCATGCTGGTTCGTCGTCTGCACACCTCGATGAAATGAAATGTGTTTGATAAAGAACAGGAAATGAACTTAAAGGAATACTTTGACATTTGGGAAAGAGTCAGATGGACATTGATGCTACGCTCACATGTCTGTCAAACATGATGCTCCAGACATGATGTTCGCTCAGCTGAAAGAAGGGAGACTGAGGTAATCGTCTGGCCTGGTTCTGTCCAGTGATGATAGAATCCACCAAGCGGACTCATGGGGGTTTGTACCGGAGCATTTTTGGCTTCTGCTTTTGTTTGAATTACACAAACAAGATATAACGTGTTAATTAGAGACTTTTCGAGGTGCTGGAAGGCAGATTTTATTTTATTACCTGCTAAGCTAACCGGCTGCTGGCTGTGGACACATGAGAGTGTTCTCCATCCTCCAGCTGCTCATGTCCATGTTTCAGCTCCCCCAGAGGGTCTCAGGCTCTGCCGAGGAGGCGTTTGTGAGCGTCTGTGTCACGTGACCAAAGCCACACCGCCAAATTAAAACGTGTGTTGTTCCAGACGAGGGTTTAAAACTTGATGAGTGACCTTTTTTTCTGGTGCTCAACCAAAGATGGCAGATGAGCGGCTGCTCGCTAACTTTAGCACGTGCACGTCTTTGCTGGATTATATGTCACTTCCAGACGTGGACTCTGATCATCAGACCTTCGTGATGATGATGATGATGATGATGATGTTCAGTGTTGGGGAGGGTCTGGTAGTAATCAAGGAAAATTACAGCGTCTTGCACACAAACACATTTCTGTCTCTGCTGTCAGTCTGAACATTTAGCTCTGACCTGCCGTCTGCACAATCAGATGGAATTAGGAGCTCTGTAGTCCTGTTGATTCGCTTCTGAGACAAAAAGGGAAAAAACAGCCACATTTGTGAACGTGTGGTGTTTTGATTGATGCTAGCAGCTGTATGGACGCTTGGTCTGTCAGGTGACCTGTACTGATGATGTTGACGTGTGGTTCTGAGTGAAATGTCCTGACAGCTGTTGGACCTGTTGGCTCGCACGTCAGTGTTTTTGTGAAACATTCGTCATCATAGGAACAGTTATGATGGACCTGAAACCCCGGACACGTCTGTGAACCCCGAAACGTCTGCCTTCATGTGCCTCCAGCTGCGAGGCTTCCACCCTCCATCAGAGAAGACGCCGCCGCCTCGGGAGCGTCTCACCAGCTGACACGTATTAGCGCGCTCGGTGCGATCCCTCCAGAGGGCAGTCGGGAAAGCCTGCACATTAATGGTAATTAATTAGGATGATTAGATATCCATGAGACGCGGAGGCCTGAGGTCTGAGGGTGACGTTCCATCACCCTCCGCCCGGGGATGATGTTGCCGCTCCGCCACGCCGCCGCCACCTCTGAGCACCTCATTTCCTGCCAGATAGAGTGTGTCGCTTTAAAAAGAAATCCAATACTGCCCCCCCCCCCCACCTCACTCCACCAGCAGCCCCTCGCTCCTCCCGAACGCTGGGATGAGAGTAAATTAGAAAATCAATTTTTCTTCCTCCTTCTCTTCCTTCTGTCACACTTTCACGTCATAATCGCCGCCTCACAACTGAGACTGTCGCTGTGAAACGATAATCCCCAAAATACCCTTGAATCATCCTTAATTTACCCCTTTAAACAGCAAACCCCTTCGTCTGAATCTGGGTTTGGTGGCCAGAGATCCTCTAATTTACACTCTCATTTGAAATATTTGAGAAATCCACTGACGGTTCGTTTAAGGTGTCATTGAGGTTTGGATTTTGCTTCGTGTCAGAGCTCTGAATGAAATAATCAACTCTTCAGGAATTCTTATAGAATTTGATAGATTCACTCAGATTCATCAATGGATTCGTTAAATTAGATTTCTGCGTGCACAATAGGTTTTATTTTATTAACAGATGGCATTATGGGCATTATTGAATCCCTGTCTTAAAGAACGCAGCACCAGTCTGTGTGGATGGAGGCCTTATTTTGATTGAGCCAATCAAATCTTTGATGAGGCCGTGATGTCAGCGTTGAATCGTAGCAGGAGGTCACCCTGAACATCATCCCATGCTGGCTTTCCTGCTGAAGTCTTGCACTCAGGTCTCGTGCACTTATTGAACCAAACCAGCGTTGAGCAGCGTTCAAACAGGTCGACTGCTCACGAGCAGCACGTTGAACAGGATGCAAACGTAGCTGCAGATGTCCCTTTGGTTCAGTTCGACGCCGCCGTCGTCGTCCTCGCTCTTCAGCACCGCTAACGACACGCTGTCGGCTCGTGACGTCGAAGCCGCTGAGCAAGTCCGTTTGTCTGGTTCTCGCTCTGCTGCTGTCGATCAGACGCAGGCGGTGACACGCCCCTCCAGCTGCTGACACGGACAGATCATCTGCATCGGTCTGAGGAGCTCCGTCTCCGTTTCACAGCCGAGCTCCTCTTCCTCTCTGAAGGTCGCGATGTGAAACCTTCGCGCCTCTGCAGCCTCCAACCGATGGATTCCCTGTCAGCCCTCCATCGATTCAGATCTATAATTAGTGTTGTGCTTGTTTTTGCGTGAGCTGCCGGCAGAGAGGCTTGTTTGGATAATGGAGACACGTTTGTCGTTTGAACACCTGATTTAGCGGTTGAGATCCTGATGACAGCGGGCCGCTTTCTGATTGGCTGTAGCTGTGGCGCAGAACAAAGTCCTGACAGCTTATTTATCCTCATGTTTGACCTCAGAGGACTGATCTACATAAAGTCCACTGATCATCTCGGTGACCCCCTGACCTTTCGTCTGACATGAATCACGACAAAACCTCCACCTGACAAGCACTTTGGTCATTGACAGGATGCTCAGCGATCAAACTGCTTCGATCAGATTAAACCTCGGACATCCTGATTAATGTCTGTGTGTATCTGATTATGAATATATAGATGATGATCTGCATGCTGCTTCTTTTAGGCAACACATTTTGATAAATCTGCACCACTGAAACATGTTAGTAAGCTCATATCTGTTCCTTTTCTCTGATTTCTGAGTAGATTTATGGACGTTTGTTCACAGACAATCAGAGTTAATGATGTCTTCTTGTGATTTCTTTGAGCTGCAAGTTGATTGCAGTGCAGTCTTGTATGAAAGGTGCCGTAAAGTCAATTCCTCTGAAATTATTATTATCTTCCAAAAGTTTCCGTCACGTTGGCTCTAAAAACTTAGTCAGGTTTGTTGTTTTCAGACTTTGCAGTTTCTTGAGTCCGAGCAGCAGTTGAAGTACCCAGAAACATCAATACTACCCTAAAATATCCAGTACAAGTATCAGTTAATGTCTGACCATTTATACCGAAAACAGCGAAAATAAGCTAACATAAAAGCTCAAGCTGTCCTGTTGTTTCAGGTACTTTGATAAGATTAAAAATGGTCCATGAAGTCCAGTTTGAGAAACAGAGATCACGGCTTTGACCTCAAAACGCTGCACAGAGGCAGTTTACCTCCCGCTTCATAGACAATATACAGTATAAAATACATTTAAGAAGACGAGAGAATTGATTTCAACACATAAATTAGTTTCTGTAAAATATCTAGGTTTGATTTCCTTTAGCGCCACTTCAGAGCAAACTTTGTTAGCATATTTAGCTGCACTGCTGTCAAGCTGTAAGCTAACTCATCGGGATGCTGTGTGCGGTTGCAGCCAACATTTCGGCCGCTTTAAGGAAAGAAGACGAAACCTCTTCGCGGTCTAACTGCTCCCTCAGCAGCAGGGATGCAGCTGTGCAGGATGTTGAGTTTCTTGAATTCAGGTGAAACCTCGTCTTTCGCTCCGAGGATAATTTCTTTCACCTGGGGACTCCACAAACAGTTTCACCAGAAAACATGAATATTTGAGTCTGTTCTCCTGAATGTCGTGTTTGCTGAGTTAAGAGCCTCATTGTTTCCTCACCTTTCTTCACCACCGCTCCCTCCCGTCGTGCTCCTCTGAGTGGGGATGAAAGCCGGATTTGCATTGGAACACCTCTGTGTGTTGTCTGGTGTGTGTTTTCTCGTCGCGCTGCAGTTGGTTTGGTTCGAAACGTCAGCAGATGAAGAGGTGATGTCGGCAGAGGCCGGGCGTCTCCCCTCTGCTTGAACGCAGCAGGGATCTCTGAGGGAAAAGCTGCTTCCACGTCGGGATGCAGCAGCTGTTTCGCGCTCAGCAGCAGAACTTTTTTTGTGTCAACACTTTGCTTTGAAGAGGAGGAAGAGGCTGTGAGCAGCTCTCTTACCTTTTCAGTGAACAGAGCTGCAGAGCTGTTGGTTTCTGAAAAGGCTGATCTGATCTGAACTTTATCATCAAAAAACCACACGATAGCTGAAGCATCTGCTGTTTGTGCTCAGTCACAATCAGGAGGTCTGACCAGCAGCCGAATCACAGAACCCTGATGGGAAAAGTGACCTGCAATGACTGGGGACTTGGGACTTGTTTCAGGACTTGTTGGCTTTGAGTTATTGGTCTTGACATGAGACTTTTCAGTTGACTTGACTTGGGACTTGTTGGCCTTGAATTTGGTCTTGTTTGTCTTGTTTGGGCCTTGTTTCTGGACTTGTTGGTCTTGACTTGGAGCAGGACTTGTCAGCCTTGACTTTGGTTTGCTGTCTTGACTTGGAGCTTGACTCAGGACTGGTTTTGATTTGGATCTTGTTGGTCATGATTTAGGAATTGTTGGTCTTGACTTGAGACCAGTCTCTGGATTTACTCATCTTGACTTGGAGCTACTGCAGGCGCTCACCTGTCTTGACCTGTCTGGACTTGGAACCTGGTGCTTACAGGTCACGACTTGCTGGCTCTGACTTTGAACTTGAATCACTACGTCATGCAGTTTTTTAATAAGAAAAACCCGAAACGACAAGCAGACGTCACAGTCTGAGTAATAAATGTCACAGAGCAGAGAAATCTCCTGCTGCCGGACGTTTGAGTGACTGCTGAGATGATTTATGTCACTTCTCCTCTCATGTGCTGTGGGTCACTTGTTTCCATGTGACACGCTGTTTGATTGTAAGAAATAGTCTTCGGCTCTGACATGGACGCAGGAGCAACTCATGAATGTTTGAGCAGCTCGGACGTGCCTGTCATGTTTTATGACTCTCAGTCAGAATCTCTGTGGCGAGGAAACGTTATTAATCCTGCTCAGTCTGACACAGACGCTCCTGATCGACGACAGAGCCCATGAAAAAACCATTAGTGTAAACACATTCAGGTGTGTGAGACGCAACAGTTTGGCTGGTTTACCCCTGAACTCATCACCGCTAACCTCTGTAATTAGTTTGCTGTTTATCTAATTTCCAAATCTAATTGAAACAGAAGGACGCCTGCGAGAGAGAAAGAGGGAGAACAGAAACGCGTTTGTCCTGTCGGGAGGGAATTAAACTCGCCCTCTAAGTGACGTGTAATTGAAATGCCAGCGGCCATGATGAAGCTGTCTGTCAAGTGCGATGCCTCACCTCAGTCGCTGTTAGAGTTTCATCATCATCACCGTCATCAGCGGTCATCAGGCTGCGTTAACGAACAGAGACACTCATGGTCCTTAGAGGATGAACTCTAACGATGCCATGACCCCTCCTCTAACACCAGTTGTCCGATAGCAGGACAACTATAGAGCTGAATTTTTATACTTTCTTCTTCTTGGACATTTTTGTCTTCATTCAATAGTGACTTGGAGAGAGATGGAGGTCATCAAAGAGAGGACGCTGCTTTTATGTGGCGTCCACCTTAACCAGGAGGCCAATGGGACCACAGGGTGGACGGTATCGATAGTGTTGATGATATCTCCATGTTCGCACACATGGGAGGTGTGTGAGTTCACCACTGAACCAGCATCCCTTTGGTCCAGTGACAGAAAGTCTTACTCAACATTTGCTCTCCAAGCAGTGTCAAACAATTAAAGCATTAATCGACCTCTGTGGGCTGCACGTAGAATATTTGCATATTGAACGTAAACACGCATACAAACAGAAACATGTGACACCAGCAGCGAGCATCTTCTTAATACTCCGAATGAATTCTGTCTTCAGCTGCAGAAACGTAGAGTCCAGCTCTTCTGCTCATTGAACACACGGCTTCTTAATCATCTCACGCCTCAGTAAACTAAAAGTTCTGGAAGTGCTCCAACCTGATTGGCTGTCACTGATAGGAAGTTATGAACACTGGCATGTTGAGAGGACGGTGTTTGTATTAGGAGACATCCAGACTGAAGTATCTTCAGAGCTGTTGGAGGGATCGCCATGGAGACTCTTAGTCTGCCACCTCCTGATGACGCCTCTGACCAATAACCATGAGTTAGATCAACGTTGGTCCATTTTTATTAAGTCTTTACATCGTTTTATCATCATAAACAGTTGCTGATTTCCACATCCAGCAGTGATGGAGCGACATTAGCGTTCGTTTGGAGTTTTCTGTGTGTCCACGTGATCAATAAAAGTTCAATATTCTCTCTCTTTAGCTTTGTTTTTGGGCTCCACCAACCCCCCGTGGGAAGTATCTGACTCTTTCGCTGCTCATTGGTCCACGATGTTCACCAGCTGATCTCTGACTGAGCAGGTAGTGAACAGTGGTGTTTCTCAGCTTTTTCTCTGCCTGTTGCAGCCGAGAAGCGACGCTCAGAGAGGACTGAGCGAGAACCAGAACCGGACAGACAAACAATGAGCTGAAACTCGCTGCAAAGCTCAGTCAGGCCGAGGGAAGCTGCAGACTCAGGTGATAATTAAAGTCAGATAACGTTGCTTTAATCAGTGTTAGATGATCAAGCTGCTCCAAGAACGAGATTTAGATCTACATCTAGTTTTTGCCTTGATGCCTGTTTGTGAACTGGACTGTTCTCCAGCTCGGAGAAGCTTCTTCCTCAGACGTCGGACTCGGCCTGGGAGCCGCTGAGCTTCTCGTAGGTTCGAAGCGCTGCGTTCAGGCTCCATTTGAATTTCCACCACCCGACATTTGTTTTCTTTAAATATTGAGGAGACACTCATCATCTGCAGCAGCAGCGATCATCTGCCGCTCCGCCGTACATCTCCTCTCTGCCTCGGCTGTTTGACATCTCCGGCTCTCCGCCCGCCGTCTGAGGCTCGTTCATTACCGCCGTGCAGACGTGTAATCAGTCTTTACTGCCGGAGCAAATGTCTCCCCTCGGACAGATCCCCCACTGCCCGCCTGCTATTAAAATTAAATTGGATTTCATTTCTAAGCTCCTATTAATTCAGAGAAGTCTTGTCTGTTGATGGAGGGTCCAGTCTGGCAGTTAGTTTCCTCCTCCTCCTCCTCCTCCTCCTCCCTGCTCTCCGGCCGGCGGCGTGAGCGCAGAGCGCCGCCGCTCTAATAATGGTAATTACTCAGTGAAAATTTTTGGAAGGACTTTACAGAGTTTTCAAATAAAAGATGACGATGTCTTCTCCACGATGTTATTTAATCACATCTAATGAGATGGAGCCAAGTGTAATTTTTTTTCGTGTTAATGGGTTAGTTATAGGAAATGTGTTTCATTTTACAATCCCATAATCCTTTGTGAGTTACTTTCTGCCTGGCGGCAAGGACAAACTCTGAGGCCTTTGGTCTGAAAAAGCCAGAAATGAAGTGAAGTTCGTTAACTGTTCTTCCCTTTATCCTCTGAACGTGATGTTTTCTGGAGATGATGACGTCCATCAATTAGTCCGTCCATCACTTTAATGTCAACACTGTTCACATTGTTATGAAATCCAGTCAGATCTCATGTCTGCGATCCCCCGAGGATGAATCCTACAGAGGAACGTTTTCAGGTGCTTCAAAAGAAGAAGACAAGAAGTCATCTTTCAACTGTGACTTTTGTTTTTTAGTTCCACGATTGAGATCCACATACTGAGAAAACTGGAATTACAATAAGAGATGTCACATTTCCAATATCACTTCTTCATAAATATGGAAAACCCACGTTTAATTACAAGGTTTGTGTCTCATAATTATGACTTCAGTATCAAAAAATCATGAGAAAATTAGCTCATCATTTCAGGTCTGTATATCATAATGATTATGAGAGAAGTGTCCTTTAAGTACCTTGAAATGATTAAAGTATTATCTCATTTTTCTTATTATCTGTAAAATCTGTGACAACACATGACCTTCATCAGCAGGTGGAGTCTTCTCACCATGAGGTCCACGTCGACCGTGTCTCACGCTGGAGGTCAGAGGCTGACTGAGCGTTCAGTCTCAGCCCACGGTGTGTTGTCACGTGTTTGGTCACCTGACACTGTTTCTGTTCCAGGGTTGGAGAAAGTTGGCCGGGACTCGACCTACGAGCAGGAGGGGAAGGTTCAGTTCGTGATGGACGCCGTGTACGCCATGGCCCACGCTCTGCACCACATGCACCGCGAGCTCTGCGCCGGGTACCCCGGCCTGTGCCCCCGCATGGCCAACATCGACGGCAAGGAGCTGCTGGCCCACATCCGCGCCGTCAGCTTCAACGGTAAGAGCTGCCGCCGGGTGATTCTCAGCATCTTCATCACCATCGTCATCAGTTGCAGTGTGTTTGAGCTTGTTAACGTTTATTTTAATGTGGCTTTCAGGGATTATAGGAATTAAACTGTTCCTTTCACAACACATGCACACAAGCAAAAGCAAGAACACTGAGCATAAGTCAAATTTATTCTCATCAACTGTCTGAGGAACATCTGCTAAAAATGAATCAGTGATAACAATGAGGTCCGATTCAAAGGCGAAATCAGCGGAGGAGCCACAAACCTCATATTGTCAGGTGAGGCGTTCTGTTCATTGTTCAGCAGCAGGACAAAGGTTTGCGAATCGAGCATCTATCATGGAAATGAGATCAGGGCAGAGCAGCTCCACGCGTGGACTCTTTCTTCACCTGTGCTGGACCTGTGTGGAGGCCATGAATCCCTGAATTCTCATGAGGCGTCAAGAACGTCAGAACGTCAAACAAAAAGGGAGAACTACCAAACCAAGACGAGGCGATTGGCTGCAGTTTCTCTGATGTGTGATGGTGAAACAGGAAGTGAAAAATGTTGGAAAAGAGAAGACAAAGGCAGAAAGAGGACGTGAAGAAGAAGATACAAACCGCCTCGTCCTTCATCATCTTTGTTTTTGTCGGCGCAGCTGTTTGCAGCCTCACCCAACAGGAGGAGTCAACCCCTCATTAACCCTTCTTTTATTTCTCCCCTTTCTTCCTCCCCCTCCCCATCTTCTTCATCTTCCTCGTCATCACGGTCCGAGCCCCTCTCGTGGCGGTCGACCTCCCGGTGAAGGCCTTTGTCAGCAGGAAGCGAGAACGCTGACGCCGTCATCAGGGAATCCTCCGCTCGTTATTAAACAAATACGGTCGCCGGCGTTTATTTCCTCCTGTTTCCACGTTCATTAAACTCAGCTCAGCGGGGGCTGCTGCAGTCCGACGACCCGTCTGCTTTCACGTAACCTTAATAAGCACAAACCTCACACACACACACACACACACACACACACACACACGCACACGCACACACACAGCTCACGCTCCTCGTATGTGGTGGTGGATGTTTTTAAAGGATAATTCCACTGTATTACGACGTCTCGATGTCTCGTTCGGGTAGTTTTGTCCTCGTCTTCATCAGTAATAGTAACACTGTGTTCACTGACGGGTCAGAACACGCCAGTCACTCATTTTGAATACTTTAAATATTTGTTTTTGGAGTTTTATGCCTCTTCTTACTGACCTCGGACCCTTTTTTACTTTGTTTCTGCTTTTATCTGCGAGCTTCTGGCTGCGGGTGACTTTAGTAAAGACGGGTAAAAAGCCGCTGTCCTGATTGGCTCAGACAGCCTGCTATGCATTTGTTAAAGTTGAGAACACACAGCTCTTCGGAGGTCGTCTGGCCTGGAAACAGCTCATACACCGCAGATATCAGATAAGAAGATTCAGCGTTGACTAGCTTCCAGCGAGCTCAGTGTGCTGCAGCAGCTGTGAGGAACACGTACGCATCCAAAACAATATGATATTGTAGCTTTGTCATTTTATGTGGTTATTTACAAAAAGTGCATGAAGACTGCAACAACCAAAGGGGACGATATGACAAACTCATCTCTCCACCTCAAGCAGAAGCACCTGGTTGAGCGCGAGGAGGAACAAAAATCTCTGGAGGTGTGAAGCGACCACAAGCAGCAGGTGTTAACGCACACATTCTCACTTCTGCGAGGCAGCAAGTGAAAAGAAAAATAAACCTTCCAGGGCGGCGTGCCGGGTCTGGACCGCGAAGAACGACCGGAGCTCCGATGAAAAGGATCATCGGTGATTGTTTGCTTTTCCTCTGCAGCGTCCTGCGTTCGAACGTGTCAGATGAACCTTTTCTCCCCGGTCGAATCAAGGCCGTCTGTCGGTCTCACAAAAGCTTTGATGAAGCTCATTTTCCCTCTCTGGCGTCTGAGCGCAGGCATTTATGGCCAAGGCTGACTTCCTTTTCACGACTCTGCAAAGAGAATTTCTCCCATTTAAAGTGGAAAAGCAGAACGCGTGTTCAGTTTCTCCTCCCGCTGAAGGCCGACGCTCAATGTGACTTTTCCTTTTGTTCGTCAAGGTGAGCGTGTTTGTTAATCTCCTCTCAGGGACCAATCACACCATCACATGATATAACTCCTTCACAAATCTAATCAAATCAAAGGCCGTGAATCATTCATAACAGAGAGAAGTGTGAAAATAAAGGAAATTACCTCCAATCACACCTAAAAAATGATGGAGCCTGCTGGGATTTAAACCAGAGCAAACCTTTAAATTACTTTCTACCTTCATCTCAGTCATTTGTTTCAGTCTGGATCTTTAGAAAATGGTTTTACTCCAGTTTATGTAATTTTAAATAGGAAAACGGGACGAGCTCTGCAGAGCTCATGAAATATTTTGCAGTCACGTTCTGCAGTAAATGTTCCCTTTAAATTCAGTGTGATTCAGCCAGTTTCCTCAGCACAGCCGTCACCTGTGCCCAGAAGATCTGCTGAAAGCACCTTTTCTTTCCACGATCCTCCTGTAAACTTTAATACTTCAGACAGGAGATCTTCCCTCGTATCTCCATACGTCTCCCCGCCCTCCTCCCCTCTCCTCCCCTCTCCCTCCTCCCCTCTCCTCCCCTCTCCCTCCTCCCCTCTCCCTCCTCCCCTCTCCTTCCTCCCCTCTCCTCCCCTCTCCTCCCCTCTCCCTCCTCCCCTCCTTCCTCCCCTCTCCTCCCCTCTCCTCCCCTCTCCCTCCTCCCCTCGCCCTCCTCCCCTCTCCTCCCCTCTCCTCCCCTCTCCCTCCTCCCCTCTCCTCCCCTCTCCCTCCTCCCCTCTCCTCCCCTCTCCTCTCCTCCCCTCTCCCTCCTCCCCTCTCCTCCCCTCTCCCTCCTCCCCTCTCCCTCCTCCCCTCTCCCTCCTCCCTCCCTCCAGCCTCCTACCTGCAGGGATTCAATTTGAATAATTTTTCTATCTACCAGCTCAGCACAGAGAGATGCAGGACAGAAATAAAACACAGAGAGGAGGAGATTGGAGCAGATTTTGTGGCTGATGCGCTCTCAGGGATTCATCTGGTGGTACCTGATGGATGTGAGGAGCTGCTGGATGTTATTTCTTCAGGAGGAGGAGGAGAGACATTAAACACTGAATCAGCAGCGAATTCGAGCTGCAGGGCTGAAACAGTAAATCTGTGCTCAGTTAAAGCCGCTTCATGGCTGCAAGGCGTGGTTTTTAAACATTAAACAGTTTGTTGCCTCGTTCAGTGAATTAAGCAAACAAGGGCAGAAACAGGAAACGTGTCACAAACAGGAAGATTAGTCAGTCGTCTTTCAGATTAAAGCCTGGAGGAGGAACCTCACTGTGGAGGAGCGCGATGCGTTCGTGCGTTCGTCTTCTCGCGGCTTTGTGAGGACCAGAGTTTGATTCTCAGGACGTTTTTACAAAGCGGGAACCTCGTGGTCTCTTCTCAGGATCACAGCTGATTCAGACATCATGTCTCCTTCAGCTCTGTCAAAATGAATAAAATATGTAGAACTTTATTAAAAATGAAGTGCAGAACTGCTGTAAGTAAATACGTGATTTGGAGAATCAGTCTTTCTTTAACCTGGGAAGTCCTCAGAGGAGAAATCGAAACCTCAGACTGCTTCCAGCTGGTTTCTTTCACCCAAACCAGGACCAACTGCTTTTGTCCCTCAACATAACCAAACCTTGGAGGGCTTCGACGTGTTTTGTCATGTGACTCAGAGGCTCTGTTTCGAGCCTGCTCTCTATCCTTCAGCCCAGCGGATGTCAGAAAACCATCACTGTCGCCATGAAACAGAAGAACGGTTTAGAAAGAACAGAAATCTGCTTTATTCCTTTGCTGACTGTTGAAGCTTCACATGTTGGATTTGATCTTTTTTTTTTTAAAGTGACGCCTGCAGAGTTTCAAGCCGTCATTGATCAGCTCGGTGACGATGTTTCTGATATTCTGATGACATGAGCGCAGCTGCAGCCTCAGAAAACGTCTCCTCGCTGAAGGTCCAGGTTGCAGCTTTGAAGCGCCGCATCAGCTCACGTGCATCATCGCTGAGTCCTGCCTCAGCATGTGGCTCATGTGGTTTGTGCCTGATTGAGCTTATTAGGGCCCTCACGCACACACGCACACACACACACACACACACACACGCACACACACACGCTCGTGTCACACTGTGTTTGGGGCTTTCCTGTGTAAATCTGTGAACAGCATGCTCGGTTGGACCTTCACATACATCAAACGTTGACATAAATCAAACTCGGGCGGCTTCTCTGTTTTTTACGCTTCACTTCTCTGAACACGGGCCAGCGTGGTTACCCATAATTCCATGTATGAAATCCAGGACGAAGCGTGGCTCCGTGGCGGCAGCAGCCGGGGGGCTAATCGCTAACTCACCCGTGCGCTCCTCGCCCGTGCGCTTATTTTTAGAGGAGCGTTAGGAGTCTAATCGAGACGCTCGTACTAATGTTAGCGTTTGCTGTACTAAAGCCATCTTCAAGTCCTGTTTGAACACGAGCAGCAGAGGGGGGGCAGAGGGGGGAGCACATCAGGGAGACCCCCCCAATTCATTTTGACAGCGGATGCTTACTAAGAGGCGATAAAAGCTTGTTGTTGCCGTTTTTAAGAGGGATGCATCAGGACTGACCCTGTGGAGCCACAGCACGAGAAACCCTGTACACTCAGATCAGCAATGGAGGGAGGAGGAGGAGGAGGAGGAGGAGGAGGAGGAGGAGGAGGAGGAGCAGATACTGTAGGTGAGCGAAGTGATGAATATGTGAAGAGCTCTTCTCCCGCTGCGACTTCACCTCAAATATGCAGCTTTTTATAAACTGCTGAACAAAGCAGGAAACAACCAGCGAGCGCTCAGCTGTTTGTTCGCGCACTGTGTGAACTTCAGGATGAAAGCAGCAGCTCAACATCTGGGGAAACACCGCGATGCCTCTCAGTGAGCCGACCTCACGGCGAGCGGCGGAGGCTGCCGCGAGCGCCGAGGCCACCACCAGCTCACAGATTACTGCGAGTGTGACCACCTGGAAACCAACCACCGACCCTCCCTGCTCAAACTTCTCCTTTGCTTTTGTTCTGAATGAGTTTTCTTCCTCTTTTTGCAGCAGCTTCCGTGAACGCTTTGTGAAATTACAGGGAGATTTTGGTGCATCTGAACGAGTTGATAGCAGCTTGAATATAAGAGCTGCTTGCAGATTTACGTCCACACACGGTTTTCGTTTGTGACAACAGTTTCCAGGTTCTTTCGTAAAGATCTGTGTTACTTCTGTGTTCATTCTCTCCCTCCTCTTCATTCTCCTTTCAGTTGGCAAACAGCAAAACTGCAAATCGCAGCCAAAATCTGATTCAGATTGGGCCTCAGCTGGTTAAGCCTCTGATCAGTCCCCTCCTGCTCTCTGTGATCACCTCCGTCCTGTCGTAATGCAGCCAAGTGTGAAAGTGTGATGTAAATAAGGATTTAATCATGTCTCATAAATACTACCTGTTAACCAGCAGTCACCCCCAAGCTGCTCTTCTGCAACGATTAAATCTTTATTTTATGATCACGACGTCGTCGGACACAATCAGCAGAAATGCAGGATAATGAGAAGCTGCCCTGCGTGATCAGATATACCGACATTTTAATGAGATCACAGCAAAAGTTCTTCTCTGACTTTTTTAACCATTCGCCCAATGAAAACACCCAGCTGGGCCTTTAAGATGCATTTTCTCTCTTGCTTCTGGGTGAGAAAATGCCAGTTTACAGTGTGAACTGAAGGCTGAAGCAGAAACAGTTCTTAAAAAATGTCACCAGTTTGTATGTACTGCATACGGACATCATTGCATGAGGTGATCCATAACCATTTTAGTGACACGCAGCTTCCTCCAGGTTACCTTCTGCTCGCACACCTTTCAGCTCTCTGTGTGTATTCACATAGAGGGTTTCTTCTATCACTCTTTCTGAAAATGAGAAACTTCATTTTTGACTGTTTGTTATCAACAATCACACACTGTCATGCACCAGAATTAGAATTCAGACCCATCGATGTGAGATCAAAGCATCTGGAGGGAATTACGGACAAACACGTCAGTTCGGTGTGAAATCAAAAATGGTCGAAACTCACTGAGAACAGCTGAACCGCTGAACGAGGTGTGACCGAACCTGAATAAATGTAAAGCTGCAGTCAGGGGGAGGATGCAGGTAAGAGCGGAGTGAATGTGCATGTTCGGAGGCTTTATCGCACCGAAGAATAGACGAGCTGCCAGGCTGCAGCTCTGACCGCCCACGCCGTCCGCCAAGGTCTCAGGAAACAACAGATACAGGAGACTGGTTCAATAACTGATGGCTCGCCCCGCTGTGTTTCAGCGCGACACGCCTCCCATCAGAGGGGTGAAGAACAGCCGCTGCTGTCCGATCCATTCACATCAAACAGGTGGATTAATGGAGCGTCGGGACTCCCTCTGCTCTGATTTGATGACAAACTGCAGCTGTGACATCACTGATGGCAGCAAAGAATCAATAGCCTGGAAATCAAATTCAAGAACACCCAGACTGAGTATTTATGGTTTAAATCTCAGTGGAGTGTGGACGGAGGGAACGTAAGAGAGGCCGACGAAAGTGTCATTCCTGGTGGTTCTGAAGTGGAACCTGTACCAGACCTCTTCCAGCTGTTTCCATCTCACAGCTGGTTCTTCCAGTATTTGTTTCTGCTGCCTGAGAGTGGTGACGTCCATCCACCAGAACGACGCTTTGGTCTGTTCCAACTACAGGCTGATTTCCATTGTATCTACATTGGATTTTTAGAGTTCTCTGATTCCAAACAATTTCAATCACTTCCTGACTAAAGGTCTTCATCTCCGCTTTGTTACTACTCCAAAACCCAACCTGACACCAGCGTCAGAGCTGGACCTGATGCAGAACAAACCCATGGACAACTTTCCCAAACTCACGCTGAAACAGACAGTAAATGTGCCATGAAACTAAAAGAAGAAGCTTAACGAGGCAGCAAAGATCTGTAGCACTGAGAACTGCGAGGTCTGGTGTCAACTTAGAGAAAATATTCAAATGTTCAACTTCAGGGGAGCAGGAATGGGATTTAAATGACCAGTGTGTATGATTTAGAGGCGTCTAGTAGTGAGGCTGCTTTGTCCATTCTGGGCTACTGTAGAAACCTGGTGGTGCAGTATGACGGACTCCATAACATGTTAGCCACAACTACTTTATAAGCAAGATTCGATTAATGCAGGTTTACTTCATGTACCTTGAGTTTGGGTAAGTTTTCCATGGGTCAGTGCTCTGGAGGTGGTGCATCAGTGGTAAGAGAGATGTTCATGAGTGGTGGAAAATTTACCCCAAACTAAAGGTAATTTCCAGGTGAAGTTCACCACAGGCAGACTGCAGTACCCCTCCATAACCCTGACCCTGATCCTAACCCTGGAAAATCCCTTCGGTCAAGTCCAGACTTTGATTAGAGGTAAAAGTGAGGTTTTACAAATAACCACTTTCACATGGATTTCTGAAACTTCAGATCAAAATAGGTCATAAGTTTGGTTTATAAACGAGGCCCCTGATGTGAAGAAGTCCTCTGATAATTAGTCCAGATTGTGTGGTGGTGGATCTGAACGGACCCAAATAGAGATGACACCATGTTTTATGGAAAGCTGACCAATGAATTTGGATATTTCTTGTGTGGAATTATGAGTTGGGGTGGATCCCGTCCATGTACTCATGTACGCTCAGACGACTGTCACTGGATTACTGGATTACTGGATTACGTGATGATTCTCAGGCACATTGTGAAACATCTTTTGCTGATTTCTAAGCTAATTTATGGACATTTATTCATTCCCATCAACCACAATAACTCTCTTCCTGTCAGAATACTCACACAGTGTCTTTGCCTCACTCCCTCAGAGGCCGGGGGGGTTTACGCCTCATGGTTTGAACCTTAGTTAGCAGCTACTGCTTGTAAAGTATGTGTTATTTAAAGCAAAAGAGATAAGGATGTGAAACCATCGGAGTGGCCCTTTAAGACACTCGAAGAGGTCTTTGTCCTGGATTTGACTGGAACGTCTGTGTTTTGTCCGACAAAGCGGATCTTTTGTTTGTGGGTCGTCTCATTGTGTTAAATGACAAAGCTGCAGCTTGTGCCACCACAGACTTACCATGATTACCGTGTTTGGAAATAATGCCGAGCGAGGATGTTAATTCTGTATCAACACAGATTCTCTGAAGTGAAGTGGGGGGTGGAAAGAGCGAGGTGGTGGTGGTGGGAGGGGGGCTGGGGATCTACGCCCCGAGGCGAGCTTTGGTGATTCATCGCCATGCTGATGTGATTTGTGATGCTTTTATTCATGTTGAAGAAGGAAATCGGGGCAGGATAGAATCAAACCAGCGCCCACTCACTTCATTATAAATGTGCTCTCTCTTTGTTGTTGTTGTTGTTCTGCTCTTTAACTCCAATCTGCTGCTCTTCCTCTCGGCTTCAGCAGCTCCAAACTAATCCACTTCAAGTTCGAGACTCCGCTGTGTCCAATGTTAAATTTGCCCTGCGGCGAGGAATACAGCACGACTGTACAAGAACAACTCAATACAGAGAATACAGCAGCGGGAAGGAAGTAAGACCCAGAGACTGAATCTGAAAACAAAACGTCAAGTTCAGGAGGATTAACGGAACATCTGAGCGTTAAAACACGACAACATCGAGCGCTTTCTTCTGGAAGATTCGAGTCCTCATTGTGTCGCAGCCGTGAATGAAGTAACAGGTTATATAGAAAGATAGATTTTGTCTCAAACCACCTCCGGAGGTGTTTCAACCATCAGATGTAAACGTGGCTTCTTGGACGCATTTGCACTGAGCTTAATTAGAAAAACGTGACATTAAAATCAACATCATGTGCATTTACATTTAAGGATGTCCAACAGCTCCTTCACATTTTCCCCTCAGTGTTTGAGCACGAGCTTTTCCCTCGCTGTCCTCGCTGCTGTTCACTGCAGCTATCAGCTAGCTAAGCTAGCTGTTATCACTCAAAATTCATGTGAAATCACAGTTAAATGGAAATCTGAACTGATGATGGAAACCAGAACTTTGAGGTCCGACCGAGGTCCCCTGTTGAGTTGAAAATGTTTTTTTTACATTTGCTTTCAGATGTTTTTTTTTTTATATTATTATTCTTATTATTATTATGTTGTTTTGTGATGAGACAACGAGGAAACTGTGACAAGATGATTCAAACTGAGAGGAAACACTTTTGTCCGATTTTGGTCAACAAAGTAAAAAACATACTGTTTGCATCACATCCACATCTGGACTCATGCTGCTCCTTCAGTCGAAGGAGTCAAGGCAAGGCTGGAGTACCAACAAGGCAAAGCAGGCCATCGACCCTTGGAGGCCCTCAGGGCTCCTGGGACTCTACGTGGAAATAAAACTGTGATGGTTCTAGATAGTCCTTTAGCACTTGTACCGTTAAGGTCGTCCTCCCAAGAACAATGACAGTCAGTCAGGCTTTAACACGGGATAGAAACCTTTAAACTCCCACTCAACGTCCTGGGTCGATTTTGTTCATCAGTCCCTCAAACAACACGGCGCATGCGTTGAATCAACTCGGGGGCTGCGGTGGTGGGTTCAAACAAAGCAGGGCTGTTCTCGGCTTGAATGCCAAACAGCTGATCAAAGAAGTGTCCCGGAGCAAGACGCTGAACTGCAAATTGTTCCAGATGTGTGCATGTGGTAGAAAAATGGATGTAACTCTTGTAAAACCTTCTGCTGTATAACGTGCTTTACAAAACATGGTCGAACATGTTGGAGTGCAGTTCATCGCCCACCTTCGCTGGTTGAAACTGCAGAGGAAACTTTGAGTCAGTCAGTCTGAGAGCTGCGGCTCAGACAGACCTTCATCACACTTTTCTGTGAGTGATTTATGACAGAGCAGTTCTGACAAATGGAAGAGGAGACGAGTGGTCCAGCATCTAGAAACTGCTGCTCTCAGGCTGAAAAACAGCGTGATCGCACAATAACAAAGATATCAATTTCCTTTATTACAGCTGTGCCACGCAGCCCGGTGGAGGCAGCTGTGCTGAGGTGGAATTACTGTTCCAGCCTCAATAAATACGTGTCGGCCACGTCTGAGCCTGTTCTTTTCTTTGTGTTTTCACAGGAAGCGCAGGGACTCCGGTCACCTTCAACGAGAACGGCGACGCTCCCGGACGCTACGACATCTTCCAGTATCAGATCAACAACAGGTCGACGGCAGAGTACAAGGTCATCGGACACTGGACCAATCAGCTGCATCTGAACGTAAGGACCAATAATCTGTCAAACAGTGAAGTCGACCAGAGTGAGTCATCACCCTGAATGATGCTCCAGATCCAAATCCAGCTCCTCCCAGTCGGTTCGTGAAGTTATCCTCTTCATTAGCAAACCAAAAGAAGCCGCTTAGGAGACTCGATGCATTAACTTCTGCAGCTCAACAGAACAATCTCAAGTCAAGGTCCGCTGACTAAACGACACACGTTTGTTCCATAAGAGACGGAAATGATTTCCTGGTGTGCAGTCATGTCTGAAGCCCTGCGGCACTGATTTGTTCTGCACCAAACACATGAGGAGTGAGTTTTAAAGCCAGCGATGCCAAAATTTTGGGGGGTTTTTTTCACTTCAGAGAAAAGCCGGCAGAGCCGCCCCCTGCTGGTCAGGAGTCAAATCATGACTGTGAAAAACTTTCGTTATTTAAATTAATGTCTGAAACATATTTTGGTCTCATTTTTCATAATGTAATCAATGAAGTTAATAAACACGGCGGCGGTGTTGAGACCCAACATGCAGTTCACTCATGTTTAATTCTTCACATTTGTAACTTGACTCTTGACCAGCAAGGTTCCTCCAATGATCACATGAGGCTGGCTCCAAAATCCCCATAGACCTCCATATTAAAACTGTCCAGCAGAAATGTTTACGCCCTGGTACAAAAAAGTTTTTCTCTCTAGAGCTAATGACAACTTTTCAGGGGAGAGTTTTTATTAACTCACTCATTTAGATTATATTAAGGATTAAAAATAGGCATACCTATGGCCGTGGCTGCTTTGAATGACGGCTAGATGCTAGTTTCAGCAACCAGGCTTCATTCGGACGCTGTCGCTGAGCTCCACGGTGACTCTTCGGAGACCTGTGAGGTGACGTCACAGAGACTGCGTCCATGTTTTATAAAGTCCATGAATCCACTGTGACTTTTGTCACAAACAGCTGGCTGTCTCTTAACAAAAGGACGCTTTAGAGTGTGTTTGTGTCAGTTTAACCCTCAGAAGCATCAGTGCTCTTGCTGTGGATACTTGCAGTTGAATATATCCTGAGCTCTGATTTAAAGCTGGTCAAACTAAGAAGTCATTGTATAATCTTCATCATGATGTCGCTGAGCTCTTCGTTCAGCTGCTCGGTTTGAAGGTGGATGCTGATGCTGACCGGCCTGGTTCTCCCTCCCCTCAGATGGAGGCCCTGCAGTGGACCAGCGGCGACTCCTCCCTGCCGGCCTCGGTGTGCAGCCTGCCCTGCCGGACCGGCGAGAGGAAGAAGGTGGTGAAGGGCGTCCCGTGCTGCTGGCACTGCGAGCGCTGCGAGGGTTACCACTTCCAGGCCAGCGAGTTCACCTGCGAGCTCTGCCCCTACGAGAAGAGACCCGACCGGAACCGCACGGGCTGCCAGGCCATCCCCATCATCAAGCTGGAGTGGCACTCGCCCTGGGCGCTGCTGCCCGTCTTCATCTCCATCCTGGGCATCATCGCCACCACCTTCGTCATCGTCACCTTCGTCCGCTACAACGACACGCCTATTGTTCGCGCCTCAGGGCGGGAGATGAGCTATGTGCTGCTGACAGGCATCTTCCTGTGTTACATCATCACCTTCCCCATGATCGCCGCACCTGATATCGTCGTCTGCTCCTTCCGCCGCATCTTCCTGGGCCTCGGCATGTGCTTCAGCTACGCCGCGCTGCTCACCAAGACCAACCGCATCCACCGCATCTTCGAGCAGGGCAAGAAGGCGGTGACGGCGCCGCGCTTCATCTCACCGGCCTCCCAGCTGGTCATCACCTTCTCGCTCATCTCCGTCCAGCTGCTGGGCGTCCTCGTGTGGTTCGCCGCCGACCCGCCGCACACTTTCGTGGACTACGGCGAGCAGCGCACGCAGGATCCCGAGAACGCCCGCGGCGTCCTCAAGTGTGACATCTCCGACCTGTCGCTCATCTGCTCGCTGGGATACAGCATCCTCTTGATGGTCACATGCACTGTTTACGCCATCAAGACGCGCGGCGTGCCAGAGACCTTCAACGAGGCCAAACCCATTGGATTTACTATGTACACAACCTGCATCATCTGGCTCGCCTTCATCCCCATCTTCTTTGGCACGGCGCAGTCGGAGGAGCGGGTGAGTGTTCTTCTCTGATAAATAATGTACTCACATGTTTTATGTAATGTTCAGCCCTCCAGCACAGTTTATAAATGGAAACACACACTGTCAGCACAATCCACACACACACACACACACACACACACACACACACACACACACACACACACACACACTGATGATGGCGTGTTGAAATCCCGTCATTTCTGAGGCTGAAACTCGCGAACATCAAGCTGCTGTAGTGAACTTCAGACAGTGTCTCGTTCTCTGCCTGCACACGCGTTAAAAACAAAGCCTGCGAACCGGAACTCTCTCTCTGTTCTCACTGACTGATTGATGATTGATTAGTTTCTGATCACCACAGGCAGAGCCCGGTCTGCTCTGCAGCCTCTCGACACAAAACTAATTAGAGCAGAATTAAATTTAGCACATTCAGACAACAGTTTTGGGTTGAGTTTGCTGTAAGCGAGCTGCCAGATGGAGGATTTTGCTCATTACCATGTCTGTGGGGAGATCTAGAGGACAGGTGGAGTGATTCACTGAGATCTCCTCTAAATATAGTTTAAGGGTTTTTTTCTGCTGCTACTGTTCAGTTCCTAAGAATTTGAGGAGTTGTTTTAGGTTGAAACCGGGAGCACTCTGCTCTCTGATAACGCAAACATGGAGCTTTGAATCTCAGCCTCAAACTAAAGTTACGAAGCGGCAGAAGTCATCGTGAACATCTTCTCAGAGTGATCCTGAGCGTCGTGTCTGACTTTTGTTGCCCGTCGTTCGTCCTTCGTGTGTTCCATCTCTCTGCTCTCAGAGTCGTCATCGAGGCATAAAAATGGGCCTGCAAACCTCTGTGTGCACGTTAGATTGACAGCTGGTCCAGCAGCAGTTATCACGTCTTCCGGCAGGAACGTAAGCTGTGACCTGATCATGGCCTGAATGTCTGAGAGCCTTCTGAGGCTTTGATGCACGTTTCCCTCTCCTGGTTCCACATGTACGTTATTAAAATGGCGGCTGTCAGTCCGTCTGGAGGTCGGCTGTTTGATGCAGTGCCGTGAGTTTTTGTAGGTACATTCATGGCGTCCGGTGGACTTTTCCTAAAGCGCCACTGTGACGTTCAAAGGTTTGTTTTTGATGAAATACGTCAATAACTATCCGATAGATCGACGTGAAATCTTGCTCAGACCAGGTGGATTTTGCTCTGCCGAGATGAAAATGTAGATGTTCAAACTCTGCATGATTCTGAGCACCTGTACGACTGCATCTTCATCATCATCATCATCTGTCTGTATTCGAACAGGGACAATGCACAACAACAAGGAGAGCTGTAACGTTCTGCGCTTCAGCAAACTGCTGTTTCCCAGCTGGAAGCAGGTCAAACGGACTCGCTGTCCGCAGTGACTTAAACGTCGTGTTTGCTTCTTCTTTGTTGACCTTGAAAACAACAGTTGACAAAGCATCTTCCTTCACTTTGAGCCAATGTCGTGTTCTGCTGCACGTTAGCTGCAGGCCAGCTAGCAATTGACACACTGACCTGAGATCTGTGTGTTTGTGTCTCTCTCAGCCTCTGAACGAAACCTCAGACCACGAACTCCACTTCTTCCTGTTATTCCCCCCCGTTTCTCTCCGTCCTCCTGGTAGAAGCAGAAATCTCAGGGATTCACGTCAACGTTTCGCTCAGGTGAAACACTTGCAGCCGTCTGACAACCCCCCCACCACCACCACCACCATGAATCGCACAGCACCATACCTGAGTCCCACCTGAGCCAGGTCCATTTGCTGACGAAGTGGACCTTTGAATTGAGGCTATTTTGTTACACAGTCTGAAGAGTAACTGAGGATCAGATCTGTTCAAGGTTCTCTGATGAGGACGAGAAACGGCCGACAGCAGTTTCAGGTTTGCTTATTTTTACCCAGAGAAACGACTGAAGCAGCAGATTTCGACTGAACGATCGCACATGCTCAGATGAAGATTACATCATTGTCCTCAAACAGACTGAGGTGTCACAGCAAGCAGCCGGTGACCCCCCCCCCCCCCCAACCCCCCCGAGGCATCAGAGAACAGAAGTCTGCAGGCAGAAGCTGCTTCTCTTCCTCTGCAGCAGAGCTCAGGTTTTTACTGAAAATCTGCAGCCAAAAGAAAGAGAAAACATTTTCCAAGTTCATTAAACAGAGAAAAATGAAATGTGTTTTATATTTTTCTGTAGTCACACAGCAGACAAAGTGTTTGTTCTGCCATCCACGCTGTTCAACACTTCAGGCTGTCTGTTGTGTCTGCCGTTCGACTCTTCGTCCACCTCTGAGTCTCACACTGCCACAGAGGTCTGTCTGCACCCGTGACCATCATCAAACGCTCTGCTTTGTCTGTTTGTCCTTTAAACCAATCACAATCGTCTTGGGCGGCACGAAGCCCAGGATGCAGCGACGGTGCTCCTGTGTTTGGTTTTGGTGGGATCTTTGCACGTGGGGAGGCGAGCTCAGGCGATGAAGTGACTAAATCCCAGCAAAGGACAAGCTTTGCAAAAAGGCTGAAAGGAGGGTAAACCATGTTTAACCCTCCACCAACATCCCAGATAAGAAACTCAGCAGAGCTAGCCCAAAATGCTAACCGCCAATTCTTTGGTCCGATTCCTTCGCGAACGTCTCATCTCCACGGCTGAGCTAGCGATGGCGGGCGGGCCGGCAGCGTTAGCTAACGTTGACCTGTAAATCCATCCAGCGTCAGCACGATCCTGCTTTCAGCTAATTTAAAGCTCCGTTCATTTAACACACGCTAGCTGATCTTTTCCTGCGTTCGTGGTTAAGCTAACTGGTTTTCTGACCTTTGCAGGCAGTCGGACTCTTTTTTTCTCTTTGCGACTGGTTTTTGTCACGTGATGAAACGGTAAAGTGATCACCTGACTGCGGGGACTGTGCAGCGATACGTTTATTTCTAATTGAACTCTGGGGCTGCGTTCGCTCCACTGCTCAGGCGCCTGTGATGCCGACAGTTTGTTTGTACTCTAGTTTCAGGTGTTGTAGAGAAAACCAGCTGAAAATCTTAGCTCAGAAATCAAAGGTAAGAAAAGACTGAATTCATGTTGGAGTTGCTCTTAAAGCTTAATGTCAACAGACAGATCACAGACTTCATTCAGGGCTAGAAATACGTGGGAAGTCAGAGGTCAGCCTGTTCATTTAGTGGGGGATCAGCGCTGTTGATCGACTGTCGGTTTGGCCTTTTCAGCCCTTCTGCCTCCCACTCGGCAGCTCAGAGAGCCTCGGCCAGGTTCGCTTCGGCGTCTTCGCATAAAATCTGCAGCTGCTGGCGAAAAAATCCAATCATGAAGCTGTCAGAAGTGTTGTAGATGCATGAGCGTGTTCTTAATGATCCAGATGGAATCGGACTCACAGGTGAGAATTTATCCACGAGCTGCACTCGAACGTGTCTCGGGAAAAACTTTATGCAAACAGTGAGAGCGCCGGCGAAGTTTCCGCTCTCTGGTGAATTCTGCAGACACTTTTTCTTTCCTCTCGGCACCCGCAGCTCTTCGTCTCTCTGCCAGCCTCCTCCACACTCATTTGACTGTTTTTTTATTTCATCTATCAACAGAAAAGCTTCACTCCACAATGCCATGTATCCTCTTTGGAGGAAAATAATTTCCTGGAGTTTCATCATCATCATTGTGGAACATACAGACTGCAGAGCTGAAGGTGAAAGTGGCGCTTTGTCAAGGCGAGCTCAGCTCCTCTGCTCTGCGCGTCGCTGCTTTCCTGACGGGGAAAGTTTGGGGCTGGATGTCGGTTTGAGACGAAGCTTTGATTTTAAACCGATCGTCTGTGAGTGCTGAGGAGGATTACGCAGATTGATGTCGAGTCGAGCATTTCTCCCCTTTCATCACATCAGCCTCTGAAAATGCAGATGTGCTGATTTCACTGCAGTCTCCATCTTAGCGTATTGATCCTGACACTAAAGACGTTACTGATTCCCATGAATGCAGTCATTTTCATCAGTTTGTGCCCCGAGCAGATGGAAAGTAACTAAGTACATTTACTCGAGTACTTTCATTACGTTCGTCTTCCTTTCTGCTGCATTTCAGATGCTAATATTTCTAATTGTTATTCTGCAGCTTCTATCTGACAGCTGGAGTTTATCTTTACTTTGCAGATTAATATTTGACACACAGAATGAATCATGAGTCACTAAGATATGAAATGTTTTTGAATGAACATCCCAAAAGAAAAAAAATGTGTTAAAACTTGTTTTAACGTTAATGCATTAGAATTGATCATGTGATAACACTGAACGCTCTGAAGGGGCCGTTCTGCCTCAGACTGAGGCCCAGTGTCCGACCTCAGAGCCTTAACATGACTTTGGTTGCACTCAGGAGAAGCCTGCAGTTGTAGTTACTTCAACCTAAAACATCTGAATACGTCCTTCATCGTTATCTGTCCCACTGCTGTCCTGAGGTCCAGGCGAAGGTGGGGGAAGGTGGAGGAAGGTGGGGGAAGGTGGAGGAAGGTGGAGGAAGGTGGAGGAAGGTGGGGTTTCTGCCTGTTCTGAGTGTCCACACAGTGAAAAGCTGCTGTCCTCGCCTCCTCCTGGATGCATCCCACCGCCTCCCTGATCGCTCCCTGCAACAGGAGTCTTTTATGTTGTTGGACTTGGCTGCTCTGGAGATGTTCAAACCACGCGTCGTTTCACACCTCCGTGCAGCCGGCCAATCGCTGCACACAGTGGAGGTGATTGGTGGATTGTCTGTTCCGCCTTCAGGAAGATGTGAGGCAGCAGAAAAGAGTCAGCTTCAAGGTTTTTCCTGTGAATCCTTCACTTCCCCTGTTTTTCTGTAGGAATGCTCACTGAGATGTTTGAATGTCAAACATGTTTGGTAATGAGGGAGTTCAGGTGTGCAGTGATAACTTATATGTATTTAAGCTAGAAGAGGAATTGAAGCATCAGTGCGTATCTGTAGCCATTAGCTGCTAATCGTCTAGCTAATGGTGAAGTCAGTGCGACCAGCGACGAGCAGGCCGATCATATCAAAGCCAAAGCGTCTCCGCTTTAAGCCTCCTCTCTGTCACTTTGTGGCAGCGAGAGTGACTTAATGAGAGCCTCCATTAAACTGGCTTATTAAAACAGTGCTGTGAAACATTCATTGATCCTGTCCCCGCCGCAGATCTTCATTCCTACTTGAAGTTTTCAGGGGTTTGCGCCTCGCAGTCGATGAAGATGACAGCAGAGGGTTTGTGTCGGTGTCATTAACTCCTCATACGCTCACCTGTCACTTCGTCAGACTCTCACCGCTTCATTTATCCAGCCGAATGTCTATTTGTGGAGTGAGAACTTCAGCGTGTGACGAACGCTCGGTAAAATATTCACTGTCTGCTTTGAGACAATCACAGTCAAATTAATCTCAGGTGGATTTCATAGCGAAGCACGGTGAATGTTTTTGAAGTGTTTGCAGTCACACAGGCTCCAGTTTCCACTGCTCTGACCACGAAGTGCCGGTCTACTCACTGTGGATCCAATCCAGAAACTTCCCTGACTCTGACGTCCACAAATTAAATTTCAAAGAAAGAGACCTGACCTGAACAGACGGGCAGACCTGGTCAAAGTAAACCCAAGGACAGTTACACTCCACATAAAATGTGGTGAACCTCGACCGATCAGCTGATCTTGTAGGTCAGCTCGTGAATCTGGAGCAGGACGCTCACATTTACAGCAGCAGCGGCGCTCGATGGCGTGCCAGCTGCAGCTGAAGCCAGAGAATGACTGATAAGCACATCTGAGGGGCCGGGCCCTGAACGCTGCACCGGCTGCCCGAGGAGGCGTTCACATTCACAGGTAGAGAGAGAGGAGTCAGGGCCGCTGGGAGAGACTCACGCTGCCTCCATACATAATGAAACAGGCTTTGATATTCAGGCGGAGGATCCCAGAGAAGATTAAGATGCAGCCTCCGCCCTCAGCCGTTCCTCCGGGGAACCCAGCTCCTCTGACCCCAGCTGACGAGCTGCTTTATCATATTAATGCGCTAACGGTGTCATTAGTGGTGTTATTATCAACGTCTGCAGCCAGGATTTATCTTGGAGAGTAAAAACCCCACAAAAAAATGCTTCACTGCTCTGTAACACGTGTAAGAAATATCTCCAGATGCAGATTCAACAAGCCACACAAGATGACTGGAGAAGACCCCCGAGATCCGAGTGGAGCCGCTCTGGACTGTTCTTCAAGGTGGAACAGTGCTGACTCAAAGCCTCGTCTTTAAACTCAGCGCGCCATGTCTTTGGACTCACTCAGCCGCCTTTCGGAGGTGATGCGATGATATTAAAGCACATGGATCACTTTGATTCATTTAAAGCTGAAGGATTCGTGACGCCGGTGGAATCTGAGCGCAGCATCGCTTCAGCTGCTGTGTGACGCTGCAGGCGTTCGACAGACTCAAAGGAAATAATCTGACGCACAGCTACAGACGACCAACGCAACAACAGGGCTGATGTGTCTGTGGTGCATTCAATGACACCTGAACGACACTGTTGTAAGATTCAGAGATTAATCGCACTTGTTTCAGACCAGCCTTAGTGGACAGTCCAGGACATTATGTTATCAGAACGATACTGTAGAAAAGTAAAAGCAAAATGCATTAAAATGGAGTGAGCTGCAGTCCTCTGCTGACTGAAGCCACGCAAACGCTGAAAGGTCTTATGAGAGCTGCGTCCATGGCCTGTTCAGCACGTCTGGTTAGGCGCTGCACCGTATTCTCCCCCTTCAGCTGACACGCCGCGTTAAGTTCTGCTCGGTGACGTTGAAATGACCAATGACCAGAAACGTTCAGGTTCTGAAGGCGCTACAGAAAAACCTGGAAGGACTCGGGGTGGCTTTTATTGTGAAGGAGCAGCAGTAGCAGGATGTGCCGGTTGCATCGAATCTTCACAACTAAAACTTCAGTCGGAAAATTTAAAAATGAATCAATAAAGAGTTTTGAATATGAAATTCACACTGGTATGAACAGAAGTCCATTCCTGCCAGGGACAGAAAAACACACGGGACAAATAAAAACAGTCACAGGAAGTCAAAATCATTACATGACGTCAAGCACGTTGCTTTTGTCCAGCAGACATTTGGAATGATGTTAATAATGATCTTCACTATATTACAAACACTACAAAAGATCTTTTAATAAACTTAATAATGTGCTGAGTCACTTCTGTGGCTGCACATCAGAAAAAAGGCTGTTTATGCTGAATATCAAAGTATTAATTTACTGGTTTACGTATGGATTTGATGATTTGATGAAGTCTAATTTCTCTGATAGTTTGTTGAGGCCTCTGTAAAGCTTGTCGTCACACCATCACTCCAGTCTCAGCTGTCGAGTCGACCATGAAGCTCGGAGATGTTTTCTGGGTGATGAACAACATAAAAACCTGCTGTTGATGCCTTTTCAATGCTTCCAATTCATCCCGCTTCTCTTTCTAAAAACTGTTTGTGTGAGCGGCCATTAGCTTTGCTCCGCTGCTCATCTTCTTCACGAGCCTCAGACTGGTGGAGAGAAAGTCAATACTAACCTCGGTGTTATTGGCCACCATCCATAGCTGTCGTTTAAGAGGCATTTTTTTAATCTCGTGTGAGGGGAAAGGCGGCTACAGGCCAAACGAAGAGAAAATATTACCAGTTGACAACAGTCACAGGTGAACAGGGATGCACTGGATGCTAATGTCGACAAAAGCTGAAGCGTCTCAGGGATTATACATCAGACAACCTCCAACTGGACCAGTGACTCCAGTCAGGAGTTTTATTCCTTCAGTTGCTCTCGGGCAAGGCACTAACACTGCCACGGTTGGTGGTTTAATTCCCACTGTGATGAACCGTGAATCGTATGGACGCAACCAGGTTTTTCACCTTAAACCGTCGGGCTGACTTCCTCTGGTCAACTGGTCGGTCGATGTGCTCAACAAGCATCAAAATCGGATCAGATTGGTGTGCCATCAATGGTGCTGCAGGCATTTTTTTTTTTTTTCTAAAGAACTTGATGAACCTGCAGTTTCAGGGGGTTCGAGGCACTTTGGCTTCACTCCAACAAATAACAGCTGAGTGACGTTAAAACTGCGGGAACATCCAGATTCTTTGCCTCGTAATTGGAGCAGAACATGGAGAACCTTTGGGCTGCAGTGGGCTCACAATCCCTTCAGATGAACATCCTGCAGTGGTGATGCTTAACCAGTCGATTCTTATCTTCTGAAAAGACTAAATATCATAGTTATACTGAATATACTGGCGTTGTATGATCCAGCCTGGTTCATCCACCTGCTCTCTTCTGTCCTGCAGCTGCTGTTGACTTTCAGATTACAGATGCTCCAGTTTCACTCGGGCCTCCGCTGGTCTCAGATCAGACTCCCACAGTCCAGAGCTTTAAAGCAGCTCTGCTTTGATCAGGCAGGAAGGTGGCGTCCAGGTCACGGAGACGGAGAGCTGTGTGGTCACAGGATTCAGCCTCCATTAACCTCTCCAACCTTCACAAACTTCCCCTTTTGGAGGATTTAAAGTTTGATGAGTCTTCCACCAAGTGAAACGGGAGACTTCGTTAGATGGAAATATTCTGTTCTGTGCATCGTTTTAGATAATAGTGATAATAATGATAATAATCCACCTGTTTGCTGCCCTGGTTTGCTCCATATGTTCACAACCATCTTCCTGATTTGGAACTGGATCCAAATTTGAACTGAGAAATTTTGAAGAAATATTCATTTCCGTTCCACTCATTGATCCTCGGAGTATCCAGGGGGTCACTGAGATGTAGACGCACACGCCCGCTCACCGTCCACTCCCTGATGTTAGCATGCTAACTACGATGCTAACAGCGAAGGTTAAGGGACTGAGATCGGGATCAGGGCCAACAGCACGTTCTTCGTCACTCTTTCCTAAAAGGTGTTTTCAGACTCCTCCGACCTTCACACTCTTCGTCACCTTGGTTTCGTATTAACAGCTTGTGTCGCAGAGACCACATAAATCACTCCGGCGCGTGTTTTTTCCTCTCAGGCCCACAAATGAGTTTATGCTTCGCTGTCTGTCATACATTTTCATAATGATTCCTTGATGTGTCGCTGGAAACACCGCCGCCGTTGTTTGGGGCTCTTGGGGGGACGCTCGCCATCTGTCGCCACTTTCCCCTCCTTCCTCTCGCTCCCCGTCCTGGTGGCTGAGCGAGGCCCCGTCGAGGATTCCCTGCTGTCAGTTTGCCACTCAGTCAGAGGACCATTAACCCGGGTCCCGACTTCTGTGAGGTGGCGCGTGGGAGCGTATGGACAGGTGTGTTGTGACAGATGCTGGAGGGTGGGCGGAGGAAACACGGGTCTGAGCTGCCTGGTTGGGCTCTGCCTGCTGTGTGTGTGCGTGGTTGAGCGAGCTTGAATCTCCAATAACTCAGCTGAGTCGATGGCTCTTCCTGCCGCAGCAGAAGGTTGTTTTTCACCTCAAAACGAGTTTTATCAGCGTCAGCGGTGGCGAGAGGAGAGCACACAAACGACGTCAGTGCTTCCTGTTACAGCTGAACGCACACAGATGCTCTCTGCCTTTCACCCTCAGCCGCCATGACGCTGCAGCAGCGTCTCGCTTTGGTTCCGTCCCGGCTGATCGATAAGTGACATGAAATCAATACTCACTGCGTAGATTATTTAATGCATATCATTAGTTATTGAACTCATTTTTCCTCTGCTAATAATCATTAATCATCATTCTACATACAGTCATTCAAACCAGTAAAGTACAAACACAAAGCGTCTGTTACCACGTCCATCAGGAGCAAACTGCAGACACGTTTTCGGTTCGTCTCCAGTGGACATGAGAGGTCAGGACTGAAACCTGGAGTACGTGCATGTCGTGGAAGAAACATCTGGAATATCTTATTGACAGTCCAATCATCGAATAGCTTCGAATACAGTTAAATAGAGTGCTTACACCTGAAATGTTGTTTTATTAGTCAGTTCAGTTGCTCATTAGTTGCTTTGATCTGTTTTTCTGAATGACTAAATGTTCATTCATTTCATAATTTAAAGTGAGACTCTAATATTACTGAGCAGTGGCCGCTGTGACCGTAAATGGCATTAAAAGATGCTAAATCATGAGTACTGATGGCTGTTTGTGAGAATAAAGTGACTGATATTTCTGTTTAGTGTGACCCTGCAAACGCCTCCTTCTGTCAGTAAACACGTAGTTGAGAGCTTTCACAGTACGCCGCAGCCAAAGATAACCACACAGAGAATCAATAGTCCCAAACCGGCTCACAAACGCAGCACAGAGCCTAATGATGCATTCAGGGTCATCTGTCAAACTGCGATGAGGAGAGAAAGTCCTGGTGTTTCTTTTCTCTGCTGTTAATCCTGTTTAAAGAGACAGAGATTATCAGTTAATCATCGTCCAGCTTCTCACAGGACGGAGCTCCAACAGTGCTCAGCTAATGAGCCTAGAGGAGCTGCAAGAGCCCTCGTAAGTTCACTCTTACTGTGTAAATGGTTTAAAATCGGATAAATAATGAGATTTTTTTTCCTCCACTGAGCAATTTTTTTGCATATTTTTTCACGTCAGTTGTTTGATTGCAGACAGAATCCGGCCTTCATGAGAAGAGACTTCTATTAGAGACCGGCCTTTATTTCTTCCTTCCCCTTGTTTATATTGATCATTGTGTAAAATATCTGTGGGGGTTTTCTCTCATAGTCCAAAGATGAGTCGATAACCCTAAAAAGCCTCGTGACTGATGCCTGTCAGTGAAACTTATCACTTCCTGCAGATATTTCACATTAAAAGTCTTCTGGAGTCTCAAAGGGCAGAATCTAAATCCCTTCCTTTCCTGGTTTTTAATGTGAAAAATCGGTGTTCCAGCACATCAGTTCCATCGCTACGACACCACAGGAAACTGCAACCCAACATTCACCACTTTTACTTTTCCACCAGTCAGCTGGAGAGAAAAAACTCTAAACGATGGCTGGTTTTGAGCCAGAGTATCTGCCTGAGCAGACAGTATTATCAGCCACAAACATGAGTCACTAGATTGATTCCAGTAAATGAACCGAGCAGAGTCGACCATCTGTTGGTTTAATGAAGGCTGATAGAATTATGACTGCTGGTACAGTCCTTCAGTCAGCTGAATAAAAGAAAAGAAGCATTTCAATGACACATACTTGACTCATCAGACTGAGATCTTAGCACAAGACACAACTGAATCAAAGTTGTATCTGATATATTTAATGCTTTTCTCTGTAGAATACATTTCATGGACATCAAAGATGAAACAGTGTTGTGTTTAATGGCACAAACCTAAAGTGAATCGACATGATAGTGAGATGAAAATCAAACTGAAGCCCAGAAGGAGCTGAACATGTGGAAGGTGACGGCCTGACACAGGAGATGTTTTATTAAATTATCAATTAATAATTAAATCATTTAGAGTAAACAAAATGTAAATATAAGAACATGACATAATTCAATTGAAATCTTTTCAGAAGCATTAAGGCAAACAAAAATCAATATTTTGAGGAAGTTGGTTTTTTTAATGGCACACAGAGGAACTAAAGTTACCGGTGTTGTTTCTACTCCAGTCAGTTTGAAAGACGCACCCAGTCTGTTAACTGACTGTTTGATGGTATGCATTATTATTTTCATGGCGGCGCCTCGTCTCGTCCCGTCACTCGCCTCCCTCTGTTTCCTCCTCAGATGTACATCCAGACGGCCACGCTGACCGTCTCCCTCAGCCTCAGCGCCTCCGTCTCTCTGGGCATGCTCTACATGCCGAAGGTCTACATCATCATCTTCCACCCCGAGCAGAACGTCCCCAAACGCAAACGCAGCTTCAAGGCCATCGTCACCGCGGCCACCATGACCAGCAAGCTGTCCCAGCTGGCGGCGGAGCGGCCCAACGGCGAGGTGAAGACGGAGCTGTGCGAGGGCGTGGACGCCAGCGGTGAGTGGGCTGAGGAGCCTCTTATTATGTTTCAAAATGGTGGAACCAGGTCTCTGGGTGTCCACCAGCGTTTGGGGTCATGCGTTAGAGAACTCTAATGAGACGCTTAAGTTTTTTTTTGGTGTGCACATACAAGGAGTTTGACTGCGGTTTAAACATTGCACTCAATGCACTCGCAGAGAAAAAGAAAAAAACATTGAGGACAAAAATGAGGAAAAAAATTTCATCCTGTGGGAATGATTCTTTAAGGTGCCTCAGAGACGCTGAAGTACTGATGAACGAGAAGAAGCTGCTAATAAATACTGTTAATTATTCTGTGAACAAAGGTAAGAAGGAGCTCCTCTGTGGAGTCCACCATGTGGAGGTGAATTCAGAGCGAAGCCTCTCCGCAGTAATGAGGATTTAACAGGAAGTTGACTTGAGTTTGTTTAGACGTCACCTGAGACCAGATCTGATGAAGCCAAACTGTTTACAGCTCAGAGCTTCACTTCAAAGCTACTTCTCGGCCCGTCAGCAGAAAAGCGGGAGACGTCAAATTGTTTACTCATCAGAAACGTGCTGACTGAACTGATCTGCTTAATCTAACAAGCAGCAGCTCTCGCATCCGTTTTATTGTCCCAACCTCACACGAGGCTGAACGTCCTTGTCAGTACTGCAGACTGCTCAGTGCGAGGTGAGGACGTCACAAGGTTCAGAGACGAAAAACTAGGTGAGATGAAAACGCTCGTGAGACTTCATAAGATCTCCTACCTTTACATTTAAATTACGAGTCCTGATGTTTTTGGTGTTCCCACGAACTTTACTCGAGCACCTCCTGAGGACAAACTTACCATTACTTGCTCCACGACTGGTGAGGCTCTAAAAGCGTAAGCAAGTTGATGTGGAAAAGCTTGTGCACAGACAAACCTCAGTGTCATCTGGAGGATCTGGCCTCTTTCTGAAATGGTTCCACCTCATATGTACCAGCTTAACTTCAGCCAAGCTGCAAGACACAACACTGATCCTGCTCACTGCTACCTATTCAGACACACCTTCCAGGGTGACCTCACGGTTCTTCGTAAACATTTAGACTCCTCCAGGCCAGATGACGCCCCGCTCAGCCTGCTGGGGCTTTGTTAGGATGATTTCGAGCTCCATGGCCAGTATTACCTGCAGAACATGAGGTGGCAATGTGGCAGTCCCTGTTCCCTCAGAGTCTGAAACTCCCCTCCCACTGTCTCCAGCACTTTGGTGATTGATGAATCTGGCCTCATTCCCACTTCAGCAAATTTAGTCCAGTTTGTTCAAAGTGAAACCGTTGGTCCACCACACTTCAAGGGCTTTCCTGCACAAGACCGTAAGGTCCAGAAGGTTCAGACAGGATTTTTGGACCAGGATTCTTCCAGACCCTTCTTCAATAGGAATAAGACACGTAGAACCTCTGTCATGCTCACTGCATGATCTGTGTTCACGAGGGCCAACAGGGTCGATGACGTACACTGACGTTGCACATGGCTTTAGACATACTGTTCAAAAGGTAATGAATGAACTTTGATGCAAACGCCGGGATGTGTCAGCTATTCTTAGAGGCTTACCGTTAGTGGAGCTTAAAGAGTGTAAAGTTTGTCCTGAGGGTGGCGCTAGACCTTTGTAAGAATTGTTAGAGTCTCATGTTAGTGTGTCTGCTCAGTAGATTACACTTTGACCTGCAGGGGACTGAAGGTAAGTGGAAGTAAGAAGGTAATTTACCAAAACTGCTGTTTGTTTTTCTCTCCTTAGTGCCGCCAACAAAAAACACCTACGTCAGCTACACCAACCACGCCATGTGAAAATCCACCTTTGACACAAGGACATCCTGGGACATTGAACAAGCCGATTTCTGTCAGACTCAGAGGAGACGCCACCAGAACCCAAAACGGAAAGGAGGCACTCTGAAGGATCAGAACTGATCAAACTGAACGCATCTGTGGTGTTTTTATGTTTACAGACAGCAGCAAACAGGCCTGAACGGCACCAAAAACCTGAAAGGATCACAAGTCAAAACTATCCGAGAAACGCTGAGGAAGCAGGAGGATGGCAACCCGAGAGATAAAAAATAAGAATTAAAACAAGTCTTCAAAAAGAAATACAAAAAAGAAATTGTGGGGACCAACCATATTTGTTGTTATTCTAATTGTACGTTTGAAAAAAAAAAAAAAAATCTTGTGGTTGTGAAAATTTCTGATTCTTGTCTCATGTCGTCCGTCCGTCGACCTGCATTAAGAGACGAGTCCGTCGCTGTTTTCGGCTAACTGAACGGTAGCTGTTGGTTGTGAAATGTCTAAATGCCATGGTTGAATTGACGCATGCCCGTTTTTTATACAAATGATCTATTTATAATAAAGGAATGTTTCACACGTCGGTGCCGTGCTGCTTTCTGTTCGAGGCGGGAAACCTTAGCGCTGTTTTGTTTTAGGTGTTGGCGTGTAGCGAAACGTGGTAGCGGCCTCCATTTTGGAGTCCACAGGTCACTGTTTCCTCGAAGGTCGGCGCTGCCAGAACAGTTTTTCATTGTTATTCTAGAAGTTCGCCCAAAAACTTGCTTCTTCCCTGAGAGCAAATCCACTGATTGAACTGATTCTAGAAGTGGTCTCACTCTGAATTTCACTGTAGTGAAGGTAGACGATGGGATGGTGGACCTCACAGAGGCCTCCTGGTGGTTGTTGGTGCTCCTGCACTATAAAATTAAAAAGCAGCGTGAACAGAAGTCGTTCATTCTGGATAGAGTGATCATATTTTCAGACCTTCAGACCAGGACCTGTAAGTGTACCTCATGTTCAAGCATGCACACATATATGCACTTCTGCTCGCTGCCCCTTTTTTGTCAATACAGGCGATAATTATTTTATCGCTTGGCACAACTACGGAGAGCAACGTCCAACACCATGAACGCAGCATCTTCATTGCCGGGTAGAAGAGAGCAGCTTTCTTTCCGGCGTGGCAGCTAACTGTTAGCATAAACACTGAAGGAGCGTCGTAGCCTATGACTCACAGGCCAGCCACAGCCTTGACTAACTAACGCATTGATTGACAGACACACATACGCACACATCAGTGCTGAATTATGTGTGGTGCAAATATAATGTTAAAATTACTATTTTGATTGTGGTGAAAACCAGGACAAACTGAGTGTTTTACAGATATTTGTCGGGTCACCCCACTTGAAACTGGGACAATCCCAGACAAACTGGGACGTCTTGTAATTCTGGAGAAATTGAAGTGAAGCAAGTAAACTACAAGTAAACGACAACTCCAGCATCCACACGAAGACGAGCTGTTTAAATGCAAGTTTATTCTTTGTCTCATCATCAGTCTCCACGTCCCAACATGATGAATCTGCAGAGCAGGAACGGAGCACAAACTCCATCCATGCTGGATTTGACCTTTAACATCATACAAACCTGAGTGTGGCAGGAAACTTAGCACAGTGTGCAGCTCATTACAGGGCTGGAAAGAAAAGGCAGTCGATGTGATCAATACGTGCTGTGGAACAGGAGAGGCGGGATCAATACGAGCTGCCACACAGAGCTCCTCATGCATGTAATGAATATTCCTGCATCTCCTGGCAGAGAAGAAGAGGACAGGTATACTCTGAGTGATGAAGCCTGCGGGCATCCTGCTTTTATTTCCCCCGACACAGCTCCCGTTTCTCGCACTCGCAGCCAACTGAAAGCGAAGAAGCTCCATCTTCACGCTGAAATAAATACACTGAAGATGAGACGGCTCATCTGAATTTCTCCAGGTTTTGATTTTTGCTTTTCTGTTTTCTCAGGTGTTTTCTGTCCTCGGCTGTTTAACAGCTGAACAGCCTTCAGGTGAGAGTTTGTATTTCCTGCTTCAGGACGTCTGCAGTCATCTCGAGCCGTTCTCACGACTCTTACTCTTGTAAGTTTTTAACGTTAGGCTGCATCGTCATCTTTCAGGTGCTCCTGGTGTGGTGTGCATACAGTGTGTCCTCTGAAGGCGTCCAAAGTGAATATAAGGAGTCAAAACAGCCTCAAAAAAAGAAAATTATTCTTACTTTTTGTTCTGTTGCCTTGATTTTACAGCAAATGTTATAAAGTAACACAACAATTATTTTATGCCAAAATACATCAAAGAGTCTGACACCGAGGAGAATCTGGCAGCTTGCAAAGCTGCAGGAGAAAAGCTACGACCTCTCTGCTTTCCTCTGCAGACTCGACACCGAGCCGCTGGATGAACATCCTGCAGCCAGCGTGTCACAGTCTCAAATTTATCCAGCAGCAATAATCAATAATAATCAGCAGCGCCTGGGTCTGCAGCGGGCCGGGCTCGGCTGAGGGACCGCCGTCTGAAGCAGGAATGTGACAGACCGGCCTGAATCTGTTCCCACAGAGGGAGAATCAGCGAGCAGGTTGGCAGAACACACTGCTTGTATTTATGAAGTGGCTGCCAGGAAGTAATCAGCTCCAGGGCTGACACTGCCAGAATAATCAACAAAAGGAAAATGAAGTTCATCCCACTGAGGTGTCCAAAATAAGAATTTAAATAAAGCCGACCGCTCGCTCACTTAAACCACTGATCTGAGCGGGAGGACGAACTTCTGACTAAACTCTGCTGCGCTGACTGAAACCGTTTCCATCACATGATGTTTATCACTGTCATTCTCTGCAGCGTCGTCCTGTGAAAACCCCTGCTGCATCTTAAACACTGAGCTGTGTCCTCTGTGCTGTCTCTGGGAGTTTGGAGACATTTTAGAGTCAATTTGACAACTAAATTAAGTCATTTTAAGGTCAAATTTTGAATAAAAATATCATAATGCCACCGAAACATGCAGGTTATATCAAAGCAGGTCTGGCTGCTGAAGAACAAATACCTGACTGAGCTCAGACTGCAGAATCAGCGACAGTCAAGTCTGTTTGAGGCATCTTTGATTGGCTGTACATGCGACAGTAACGCAGACGCCGCAGCCTCCCGGCGCTGGAGCAGCAGACAGGAAGCGTCTGCAGCTCGCTGGCTTTCTGACGGATCGCAGTCGATACAGCAGGTTCAGCTTCTTCTTCTTCTTCTTCTGCAGCTCGTCTCCAGCAAACCTGCCCGCCGCCGACAGGAAATCCTGCCGCATCAGCTTAATTGGACTCTTTGACAGACGCCATGCAGCTTTTTCTCTTCACTTTCATCCAGCCGCTGTAGGTGGCCCCGGGGCCAATTACTCTCTGAGAGTTTACATTGTTCTAACGAATCTGCATCCCAGAGACGAGGAGACACGAGGGGCCGCGGTCAATCAGCCGCAAAGAGAAGCTTTCAAGTTTTATCCTCGAATGGCAAAATGTTAAGAAGCGTTTGATGTGATTAACATCGACTGGCGTCAGTTACAGTTTGACAGAGAGGAGCTGCGCTGTTTGAACACGAAGCCGCCCTTCAGTCAAATTAGCATCAGTATTAAAGGACAGCTGGGAGCAGCTCCGCTTCATGTCAGGCTCTTTGTTCTGCTTCAGTGCTGACGGAGCGTCCACAGACGGTTTCCTTCACACACCGGGTCGGTCGTTGTTGGCGTGTCGTGTTTACGCGACACCACAAACGTTCTTCGTTAAATAAACGTTTGGGTCACGACACGATCGCAAAATGTTTGATCCACAGCCGCAAATCATGGTTTCATTTCATGTTTCCCGACAACACGAGCGGAATCAAACGTGAATGTGGGAGTTACGTTGTGTCCCGTCACAACGCTACGACCTGCAAGGTGAGGGTCACATGACCCCAGAGGGTGGCCGAGCTAGCTCTGCTAACATGCTAGCATGTTCACTGCTAACCTGTGACTGATCCCATCGACCACACTGACTGCGGGTTTCTGTTTGAGAAACATTTCAGGAGGAAATCATCACATAAATGACGTTTGTTGTCTGATAATTAAAATGTCCTCCAGTCTGTTGATTTGAATAGATTTCATTCACAGATTTCAGGAATTGAGCAGTAACTTGTCTTCATTAAACTCGTGTTAACCAGAAGTTCAGTTTGCATCAGTATTCATATTTGACACAGAGTGAAGATCTGCAGATTAACAGTGTTCATTCAGTTCATTCAGGCCGCGTGAAGAAACACGTCTGGAATCACACAAAGTATTAAAAAGTTAATTCAGTGAAGCGTTTTAATCGTGGAGCGCGAGGCTGTTTGCTCTGAACACGAGCACAGGTTTCTTTACAGGCTTCATCAGCCGAGCATCCTCCAAACTGCCGCCCAAAGCAGGAATCATAACGTCATCAAATCTGCAGCTCACTCTTCGTCATCTTCAATAATCCACATTTATTCCAACCGTCGTTGAAACTATTGATCCCACGTTTCCTCCGTTTTCACAGGATCCGACCCGTCAGCTGATTCCACGACTCGCCGCAAAACAAAGGTTATTTTTAACCTCGCAGGCATCGATTCACAGCTCCGAGGATCTGTGTGTGTGTGTGTGTGTGTGTGTGTGTGTGTGTGTGTGTGTGTGTGTGTTGGAGGGGGTCGCAGTGACTCTGACTCTTGCAGGTTTTAATTGGCTGCAGGTGGGTTCAGTCCCAGGTGGTCTCTGCGCTGCGGGGGCACTTTCAGCGGCTGCGGTTCAGAGGAGGTCAGTCAGCTGATCTGTTCTCGTGACGTCTTGTCTTCATCGGTGTGAGGAAGCCTTTCATCTCAAACACCTGGTAACGAGGTGCGGGCGTCAAAACTCAGGTTAGTTTGTGTGCGTGTGTGACGTTACAAACGTGGCGTTTGATGTTAGCTTCTGTACGAACGTTAAAATGAGTCCGTGTTGACTTCTGGTTTCACATGAGTTCGGTCTCCTGGATGGAAATCCTGTGTTTGACCCTCGATCCGTCCACACAGACCTTCTCACTCTTTAAGTGAATTCACTCTGAGGGTCTGAAAGGCCCTCAGACAGACGGAGGTCAGGTGAAGGTGGAGATGGACGCAGGTTGATTTTACATCCGAGTCAGCGTCATGATGCTGAAATGGAAGCAGCAGAGCTTGAACCGTGTGTCACTCTGAGTGTTATAATGAAAGCATTGGCCCCTGAAGGGCCCCTCTGTCACTGCACCGTGTGACGAATTAAAGGAAAGGTCGTCTCCTGCTTCATTATAATGTTTACGACTCGACTCCGGCTGTTGACTTCAGCTCCGTCCTGGAGCTCCATCCTCACTCTGCTCTCCTGTCGCTCCGCGGCTGCAAAAAAAAACTCGTCACCGTGAACGATTCCAGCTTCACTTTCATCCAGAAAACACTGATCCTGTTCAGAAACACCTGCTCATCATCCACCTGGACTGGATTCACATTATCAAACATGAGCGGAGGTGAAGCTGCACAGGACTGAACGCTGGTGAGGAAAGTTCACCGCGTTTAGTTCAGAAAACTGATTGATTGATTGATGAGTGAAGGACTGGATCAAAGGGCTGTTTTAAAAGATGACGAGGAAACTTTAAGAAATCAAAGCCAAATTGTCAGATTGTCTCTCAGACAGACGAGCAGGGACGAAGCTTCACTTTGCTGCTTAATGTTCGTTCACGTGATGAAAAATGAAATCATGAGTGAAAGTCTGCCTAAAGTCACAGCAGCTAAAGGTACATGAGGTCATTTAATACGACCTGAAGCCATGTTTTCACAAATAATAACTCAAATCGTCGTCATTAATCCCAGTTTTTGACTTTTTTAACAGGCCTGAACGGAGAATTTCAAGCGTATGAAGCTGGACGAAGTGAATCCCAAAGAGCTGAGTTTTGCGTTTTCACACATTTATGAGCAGAGCAGAGAAGATCCACCTGAGCCTGAACTGTAAATGTCACCTGTGATGAAGCTGCAGGAGTGACTTCCAGCTCTGAACTTTCCAGAAGCTACAAATGAAGTTGAAGAAATCAAACTGCAGTCGTGCCTGAAATGGCAGCTCGTCTGTTTCTGCTCTCCAAACGAAGCCGCTGCCACGTTTTGTTTTCCGTCCTTATTTATTTCATTTTCGCAAACACGTTGACATTTCGGAGCATAATGCCTGCGCACATGCTGGAGGAGGCGCTCGCTGGCTGAATGCTTCGTCTCCGCAGATTGAACACATTCATATTCAGATAAGGCCGATCAGCTGAATCTCATGTGATATTAACATGTAAATCAGATGGATGATTAGCATGTGAGATCTGCTGTTTGCATCTCTCAGGCGTCGACTATTTATAAACTGCACAATGAAAAAAAATGGTTTTAGCAAATTGACTTTTTCAGAACGTAAACTCATGCATAAACATGAGCCTGGCAGGCGGTGCAGAGGAGCAGCGGGCTCACCTGCAGAGGGGCAGCGGGCTCACCTGCAGAGGGGCAGCGGGCTCACCTGCAGAGGAGCAGCGGGCTCACCTGCAGAGGAGCAGTTTGGTCCCTGAGGTGTCTGTTGGACTGAAGGACCGACTCTAAGTCAGGTGTGTCAGTGCAGCTTCTCCTGACAGACGTGAAGCCGGAAGGCGAGAACGTCTCTGAGAGCATCAGTGATTACTGTCTGAATTTCAGCTCCTGTCAGCTCAGTTTTGGTCTCCACCAGGTCAGAAATCAGGCTTTAGCTGCTAAATGTTCATCAGTTTCTTCATCGCTTGTTCTCGAACACGAGACCCTTTCCAGACATGGGATACGCAACATTTCAGGCTGCTAACAGGCACAAGCTAGCACAACATTTAGCAGCAGGAAGTGTTTGCTTTATGAGGCGCTTCATCAGTGATGATTTAAAGTGTGTTTTTCCAGTGAAGCTCTGTCTGCTGAACGCTGTGAGTGCACCTTTGTCTCCCTGCAGTGAACCTTCATTTCCATTTTGCTGGAAATTCATTCATTCATTGACATATTTGCCATGAATGAAAGCTGAAAACATAAGAAGACTGCGTGTTTGTCTTTAGCCACGCCAGTGAGGCGACTCAGACGTCAACGTCTGCTGGTCGATCCGCCATGTTGGTCCAGACTGAACCGTCTGATCAGCTGCTGGGGGGGTGGACAGGAAGCTCTGAGCAGGCACACTCTTGGTGCCCAGAGGATGAACCCTTCAGTGCTGCTGAGTGATCCTCTGGTTTTCCTGCAGCGCCGCCGTGAGGTTGACGTGATCATCAGCACGTCAGCAGGGTCACAGTGAGCGCACACAGCTGCCAGCCCGCGGTGGGATGTTATTCTGCTCATGATGACGGTGATTTACAGTAAAACCAACACCTCACATGGAGAGCCACTAAAAATACACACAGGTGCTGAACTCACAGCAGACACACAGACACACTGCTGCTGATACACACCTGCACACACACACACACACACACAGTCTCTCCAGCAGCCTCCTCTTCATCATCTCCCTCCTGGGCGGAGGCTATAATTAACGGCGGCCCCCTGGGGCCCCTGCAGGCGCAGATGACCCATCCTGGATGCTCTGCAATTAATGATCCACATGCTGTCCTGTCACGCTCCCGGTGCTTTATTTACTGTTAACTTTCGCTGCTTTGCTTTTTTCTTCATCACGGCGTCGCTTTGAGGCACAATGTTTATTCACAAACACACCCCGAGGATTGTGGGACAGACGCCGGCTCTGGATCCGAGCATGACGTCAGCCTTAACGGCTGTGGGTTTGGTCTCCGTCCTCCATCTGTCTGCAGACGCTGCTCTTTCAAACTGGTGTGAAACCAGTGACGAACAGGACTGACTGGATGTGATTTCACAGGTGAACTCACCTTGAAAGCTGCAATAATCAATCGGACGCACTGACTCAGAGAAGCTTTATGTCTGCGTCAGTAACACAGAGCTGATCCACAGTCTGTTCAGTCACTTTCTCTGCACGTTCGTCTCCTGCTCACTTTTTGTTTTTCATCGTTTGTTTTTATTTGATCGAGCAGGTCAGACGGTTGGAGGATGTTTGTGATAATGAGGCGACTTTTTGTTGTTTTTTTGAATGAAATTTGAATGAATTACCATCTCCAGTTCAAGTTCTCTATCTGTCATGTTCGAGCGTGAACTTGAGTTCATTCCTGTGAATCTGAATGAATTTTTCTCTCCTCTGCTCAGATGAACATGAGGGAGACAAAGCGCTGCGTTCAATGACTCCTCTGTTCTTTGTAACTAAGCTGAAAAGGCTTTTCCTACTCAGATGATGATGAGGCCTCTAAAGCTCGAAAACCTCTCGTTCTTTGCAGACTGGCATCTGAAAACACACCTCTGAGCCTCGATCGCTCTGTTATTAACTGCAAACGAGCCTGCAGGAGCCGAGCTGGGCTGCGAGGTGATTATGGAGCTAAGTTTGGTACAATCAGTGGAAAAGAAACAGCTGCGAGCATCACAAACCTCCTGAAACGACTCGTTATCGTCCGAATTAGATCCATTCTGGCCCATAACATTTGGAAAGTCTCTAAGAGCCGTGTGATCAACTTGTTTTTGCCCATTCGTGAGTTCAGGCAGTCAATGGTGAAGTGTGGCTTCATGTGACAGGCGGGCAGCTGGCTGCTGATCTGACTGGCTAAATTTTTGTGATGTGGGAGCTGATGGTGGATTTACAGACGGAGGCCTGAGTGTTAGCAGGTCAGTCTGCTTCCAAAGTGACACAGAAGCCCTAAAGGCTGCAAGTGACATTCGCTTTTTAATTCACAAAGAGCCGTCGGCGTTGTTGAAAATGCCAAATTCAGACAGATAACAGAGACTCTGGACCTGCAGAAGAAAACCAACTGGCAGCATTTCAGTGAGGAATTCATCCTCATGTTATCTTTCCGGCTCATTGAACAACAACCTGCTGGTCAAAATGATGAAATAAAGTTGATAAAATGCAGAATAAACTCAATAAATCAGCTGTGTTAAGCTTCGTTTAGGTGTTAGCTTCCCACAGCACGGTGTCACAGGCCCCACAAGCTCTATTCAAATGTTAATACGCTCAATACATCCAAAAACGCATTGACAGACTTCACAGAGACGGACAGAAGGTGAAGAGGATGATGAAGATGACAGCGTTTACCCTCCTGAACCCGCCTCTCAGCAGCCAGCCTGACCGCCTCTGATTAAGATAACCTTCTCGTAACACGAGGACCCTCACTTTCATTTCTTTTCCACATCATTGCTGTTATTGATTTAGACTCAGAGGGTTTGAGCCGAGGCTTCCTCCGAGTCTCCTGCAGATCCTTCAGATAAAAACCAAGGTAATTTGTTCCTCTGAGGTCAAAGTCTTCCTGAGACACCAAAAAAAAAGTCAAAAAAACCGAGGGAAGGCGTGGACGAGCAGAATGGAGTTTTAGAGACGCCTCCAACCAGTTTCATGCTGCGTTCAAGCCTCCAGCCGATGGGCTTGTATTAACGGATGAATGGAGTGATTATTTGTATGTTATGCTGCTCCACCCAGTCCAGGGGGGCTTCCACCTGCAGCATAAAGTCACCTGGGATCAGCTCGGCCCCCGCAGCCTCCCAACATGAGAAGCGGGTGTAGCTGATGGAGTTCACATGACAACGTGCATTCATTTGCTTTTTCTCAAAATTTCTGGAAACCGGTGCAGGAACTGTTCCCTCGTCTGCAGCCGAAACCGAAACGTTCAGCCTGCAGTGTTTGAAAGCTTCCAGCGCTGAATTTACTGGAACAAACGTCAACGCACAAATTTACAAAACCAGCACGATCACGGAGTCTCCGACGGTCAACTTCCTACTTTAAGAGTTTAGCAACATGTGTTGCGTCTGAGACTCAGCGCTGCAGACCTCAGGGGTTATTTTTTCACAACGTTATTTGCATTAGTTGATTTCAGGACTTGGTGTGAACGTACACCACAAGCTGCAACTGTAGAAACCTTCAGTGTGACGTAATCTGAAGATAATGTAAGACACGTCAGCAAGCTAACTAAGCTAACCGCTGCCACCTGCCTGGATGCTGCTGTGCTGCTTTCTATCAAGTCCTGACTTCACCTGTGCTGCAGCCTAGAAGCATCTCTGCAGGTAAATACACCACCACACACTTCTGGAGGGCCATAAGTGCTGGTTGAGAGGGATCACTTTAGTATCTATACGCTGTTTTTCAGAAAAATCCTGCACAGTTTGCCTTTAATACCACTTCTGCAGCAGCTGCTGCTCGTGTGACTCAGTAACTGATTCTGTGAGCGTTCAGTAAAATGAATCGACCTCCTGATACTGCAGATGGTCGGAAACACAGTTTAAAGGAAACTTTCCGAGCGATGCACCAGGTCGGAAACCCTCCTGCAGCTCAGTGACGGATCAACGTGACTGCAAGTCAAACACGATGAGGGTGCTGATGTGCGCCGTTTGTTTCGCTGCTCAGCATTCCTCCACAGTTTTCTTGTGTGTTTTGATTTTTGCCGGCAGAAACACTTAAATAATTCTGGGCTGCAGGCCTTCCAGCAGCTTGTTCTCCCTCCTCAGCAGATGAGCAGTGGAGGGAATGTAAATAGGACAGCGGGGATAGAAGAGAATCAGTGAAGTGTATCTGGGCGTACAGGTGTGCTGTTTGACAGGGGCTGAATGTTTCTGGTGTAATGCATTCAGAATGAGGCAGGAGACGGAAGAACACATGCTGTGGACAGATAAGTGCGATGAGTAACACCTAAACAGATTCAACAAAGAAACGCTTTTGTGATTGTGCAGAAATCCAGCAGAGGATCATGGGAGTCCCAGCGAGACGCCGCCGACACGCTGCAGCTACACCTTCGCAGCCATTCAGCGCAGCTCCTGCACGCTGGCCTACATCAGGATCCGAGTGTGCTAAATCTGAAGGCTGAGGAGACAGACGAGGACGACGTCTCAGAACGCCATGAGCAGGAGGAGGGAAGACAGAAGACCACAGGAAGAGGACAAATGAGGACAAAGAGCTCCAGAGAACGAGACAAAAACAAACTTTACAGTCTTTAATTCAGGAGGATGTCAAAATGTCTCACGTCTCCGTCGGACGAAAGACGCTTGTCAGTGTCACAGCGGTGAAATGTGCAGTAAGAGAGATCCTTCGAGTACAAATTTGAGGTACTTTATTTAGTTACTAGTTACTGTTCAGATTACAGTTTTTTATTCCCTCCCTGGCCCAGTGAAAACCACGTATCTCCAGATGTGTTGATGTTGACTGTTTGTTCTGAACTGAAGGTTTATGTCTGGAGACAAGACGTCCTCCTTCCTCAGCTCAGTAAACTCCTTAAAAAGCTGAAAATTCATCGTCCCAAAGCTGAAAACAGGCTCTTTTTCTGAGCTCATCAAACTTTTTAGATACGTGGTTCTCACAGGACGGCCGCGCTCCAAACATATGATGATCTTAACAAATTCTCACAAAGACCAAGAAATCGGATTCGACCCGTTCTCAGATTTCTGCCCGTCGTCCTCAGATCGTTTCGTGGCTTCAGGCCTAAATTCATTTCTGACTTCTTCCAGATCAGCGGCTGCTGCGTTCACTGTCACGCCCCCCGGCAGAGACTGTGAAAAGCTCACACCCCCCATCCCACCATTTCTCTCACTCATTAGCAACGTTAGCTGAAGCAGCTAATTAAAAAGGATCCAGGTTGAATTATAGTGTAATGAAGGTCAACACGATAGCATCAGCAACGTTTTAATATTCATACTATAAAGCACCTGGAGCCGCGTCTCTGCAGGACATGTGCTGTGTAAATAAAGTTGTCTTGCTTTGCCTCTCATAGAATATGATGCATTGCTGTAGATTTAAGCAGCCAACAGGATATAAAGTGATTACAATGAGCTCAAGCTGAAACATCTACAGCAGTAAAATGCAGCAAACACATGAATGCAGCAGGGACATGAATCCACAGTCAGCAGATAGAAACACACTGACAGGACACTTTTACTGTAGATCCAACGAGCAGTTTGTTTTCAAAGCAGCTTCATCTTCTGTCACTGTGATGGAAAAAAAAAAAAAAAGTGTGATGTGGAAATTGCGTCATCATGATAATTGTCGCACACCTGGAAAAACGACTTTACAGGCCGTCTGCTGGTTTCAGCTGCTCTTCAGTCGTCCGTCTCGAGGACGTCCAAAAACAGACGGACTTCGGCTCAGTCTGATCTCAGATCAGTCTGAGTTACAGCTAACGTCTCGTGTCTGCAGCCGCAGCACAAAGCGTTTCTTTCCCTTGGACGTCCACTCAAAGAGGAGACAACGTGGATGTTCTTTGCACCTTGATCAACACGTGATGGAACAGCTCCTTCAGCTTAGAGCACCTTCATTTTCATGGTGACCCTCTTGGTTCAGGTCTGGGGCAGAAACAGGAAGCAAACAGCAGTCTCTGAGTTAAAGTCCAACACTTTGCTGACCCACTCATCCGTCCCGGCCGTCCTCCCTCTGCGGACTTGCATGTTAACAAGTGTCATGTTTGGGTTAAGAGGACGGATGTCTCATGTCTTATGGTAGGACAGTCTCCCCTGGTACCAGACTAAAAATAGTTTAGCTCTCCGGTTGAACTGTAGAATGAAAGAAGACGATCTAACAGCGTTTTCAGACCTGAGGTTCATTTGTTTAGCTCGGATTCAGGGATTTTTTTATTTGTTTCATGCATCTCTTGGCTGGTTTTTGCTCGTTCAGGAACGTTAAAGCTCCAGAAGTTGTAAATAATTGATCTCATGGTCAGAAATATTACCCTCCTCATTACGGAGCATCGGCAGCGTGTACTGCCGATTGTTGTAGTTGTGTTTATGTTGTTGAAATTCCAACATGTGCATTGTGACTGTAGACAAACTGCTCCAGACCGCCTCCTTCAGGCCTGCTTCACTTTCTTAGTGCGATTGCTAAATTAAGGCAGTGATGCTCCCTCTCATCATGCCTTTGCACAGCATTCCCCTCCCTTCAGCTCTGATTCAAAACTGTAGGCAAATATTATCTGGATGTGTGTCTGGAGAGCGACAGCACATCAACAGAAGAAGAGCACCAAATGTTGTAAAACCCCGAAATATTCCTTTAAACAAAGAGACATAACAGATGAGTGTTTTGATGAATCTCCCAGTACTTTGTCAATTCATGGATTCATGGTTTTGTACGACAAACAGTCAAAGGTGACATCCTGGAATCGCTTGTTTTGTACAACAAACAGTCCAAAACCCAAAAACACTCAGGCAAGAAACTTCAGGTCCTGAAGCCACAGATATTCTGGAGTTTCCTTGAAATAATCATTTCAGTTCTTGTGTTGTCATTTCTAAAATTGAATCTAAAATTAGCAGAGAAAAGTGGTGAATGGTGTCTTTACACAGCGTCACCGGCGTGACTTTCACTGCACTTATTATACCTGGCAAGTTCAACATTATGCAATGTGCTTATCACAACCTGAACTCTGCAATCCCAAAATAACGTGCAGTTATTGTTGTTTTGTCCCGTCGTGCTGATGCAGATCGCAATGCGCTGCGATGTTGCCGTCCTGAATCTGTCAGTGCAGATGAGACGTGGAGCTGCGCTGCAGCCTTTAGCTCAGCTGTTAGTCATCAGTCGTCTCCTGCTGTCATCCGACATGTTGTCTTCAGACGTCGCCTCACGCTGAGACGGAGCTGCTGAACCTCATCGTCTTGTCCGTGTACATAAAAATCAAACGCACCTCTGTAAATACAGTTGTGTCACATGCAGCGGTAAGTCAGGAGGAATCCCTCCGCTCGAGCTCTCGGGCTTCATCTCCTGACAACCATCACTGACTGTAACAGAACCAGATATCACAACACTGAACATTCGCTGGAGGGAATTACGTACTTAAGTGTTGATGATTTACGCTTCGGAAGTTCAAATTTTGAAAGTTTAATCCTCTCGTGCCATCGGGCATTAAGATCATCCAGCTGCACATTCAGGAACACGTCCACCCTGATGAGTCCATAATGGAGAGCAGTGAATGAGACTCACATCCTGTCAGACTTCATACAGGTGATACCGTCACTGCTGTGAACTGCTGGCAGCCCTTTGAGGATGTGATGCTCAGAACACAAAAGGAAACTAAACTAATGGTTGTGATCATGAGATTAGACACATACAGACTCCGGAGAATTAAACGATGCAGCCTAGAAAACGATGTCACCTGACTTACAGCTCCAACCAGTGCACCAAATATCCAATCAACCAACCAACCAACCAACCAACCAACCAACCAACCAACCAACTAACTGATGAACCAAACATCCAGTCAAGCAGCCAACTAAATGAACCGATGAACCAACGGCCCCTGAACAGAGACGTTAAAATTTCCATAATTCTGTTCCAGGACAGAAACTGACTTCATTTCAGTTTCATTTCGTGTTTTCTGTAGCATCCAGTGGACATTAGAGAAACTGCAGCTTGGTGGTAATCGCTGCTTTTCACAAAAGAATTAAGAAATGATGCATCTCATTTGACCTTTTTTCCTAAATAAATAATGCAACCCTGATATTTAAAAGTGACCACGTGTTGTTTGTAATGAAGCCTGATGTCAAACACTGTTAACTGTTTGTGTCAGCTGCACTCAAATGACTTTGCTTTGAGTCAGATTAGAAGCGTGTCTGTTAAAACTAAATGTTAAGTGTCGCAACAACAGAGATCAAAATATTCATCATCAGGAGGAATGAAAAAATAAATGTTCAGTGCTGCCGCTCAGAGTGACACTTCAATAAGTCCTCTGATGGGGAAAAACCTCGAGCCAGACGAGAGGTGGAAATTCAATTTGGGGTGTCAAAACAGTGACGCAGCCCGCGACTGACACAAAGGAAATTGTTGTTTCAGAGAGAAGTGAGAGGACGGTTGAAGTCCTGCAGCTCCTCAAGGACGCTGAGGCTCTGGTCAGACACGAGTCAGCTGAAGAGCCACAGAGCTTCAGGCTGAAAACAAGCAGAAAACAAAAGAACATTTTGGTGTAAATCTGCTTTATTTTACATTCCTGCTGACTGTTTCACAGCGAGCTTTTCTTCTGTTTGAGTTTTTCTGTCGTTTGTCTTGTTTGAGCTGAATGGAAATATAGACTCTGCAGACCAGCGTTCAAGTTAAAAGCTCCTCTTATTTAAATCAGCAGCCTACAAAGCGGCACATTGAGCGTTTGCAGACGCTGATTATGCAAAGGAATTATTCATTTGAGGATGTAAATTACTAACTCATAGTACAAAATACTTCAAGTGCACAAATACTGGCAGTACCTGGCGGCTCTGAGCAGCTCATTTATGGATGGAGGATCTTAAAGGGTTCTGTGGAGTTTTCTTGTAAACAAAGAAAAGTTCAGCGTGTATTGATCCATTCAGAGACGCATTTTGAAACCTGCATTGTTTACATGTTGTTTACTTGCTTCCTGCTTCTTCTTCACTGCCTCTGCCGGCGTGTTGCTGTGTGCTGTTTGTATGTTATCCCCACCTGTAGATCAGTGAAATTGGGTGAAACCGTTGGAGCTAATGTATTTTGCACCACCTGCATGGTCATGCACATGCATGTGTGTCCCCATCTAACTCAGCACTGCTCCACAGAGCTCATCACACGAGTAGATGCTCCTCACATGAGCGCAGTTCTGTCGCCTACAGCTCTGACCTCTGAGCCTCTTCCTCGAGGATTTGACTTGCTTCTGGTGACTCTGAGCTGTGGTAAACACTCTGCAGGTCTCTTTCTCTGCGTTCCAGCTGCTGATTTAAAAATGTTCCTTTAACGGAGAAACCATCTGAACCTCCTGCAGAGACGAATAATGAGCTCTGTAATTATACTGTAATTGTCTGTGGGTGGCTCAGAGCGTGTGTGTTTATTTATGCAGTGCATGTGTGCATTAGTGTGAGAGTGTGTATTTATCTGTTCGTGTTTCTGTTCAGAGGTGGAAGCTCAGTCCATCTCCTCTAGCTGTGTCCAAAAAAAGATTCAGAATTTGGACACAGTTGCATCCCATCCATCTACATGAGTGGAATCATGTAAATACTGTTCAGCATATGTGGCAATACAGCATCAACCCCGTCAATCCTTCCCAGGATTCTCCTGTATTTCACCCTCCTCTGTTCTCTGACCTCCCTTTTAAATATTTCCCCATAAATTTTTAACCTTTCTAAAGAGGGAAAGGTTGTAATATTGACAGGAAGCATAACTGCCCAGCACATTTGATGTGATTCCTACGTTCATACATAATGCTGGTGGCAGTATGTTGGACATAAGCTGGTAGTGATGAGAAATCATTCAGTCAAAGGGCATCTGCAGTAAAAGAAGAAGAAGAAGAAGAAGAAGAAGAAGAAGAAGAAGGATGAACATGAGAGCGATGGAGTACCTGAAGTCTGTGCAGGTGTCTCATCCAATGGGAGGAGGCTTACCTGTACTGAATGAAGGATTTTAGTGAATCACATGGGGGGAAAAACAACAAATATACCAACATCAGAGCATCCAAGAGACGAGGAAGCATCTGATTTTGACCATGTCACTGCAGCCACTGATGGAATGGAGGACCGAGTAAACCCCGTCCTTGTTGGTCTGATAGTTTAAAGCAAGTGGTTTCCCTTTGGGGATTTTGGGGTTTAATGTGTGCCCCCCTTGTCTAAACGTCATGTGGACAGTGGTATGGGGTGGTGCGATGATCCAGTAGGGGGCGCCAGAAAATGTCCCTTATTTTCAAATCCCAGTGTTGACAGGTATGGAATTATTGAGGCCAGCTGAGGAGTGCAGCTACAGTCCAGTAATGACTTCTTCATTTCCCCAAATTCAATTAGGAAAAAAGTGCAGTCGAGAAAAGAATCAGCCAAAAGCACAAAAGAAGACGGTGAAAGTTTGGACTCCAGCAGTTGGTTCCACGTGGCGATGATGAGATTCTGGCTCTGGGAGGTCGTGGTGCTGCAAGCTGCTGGAAGTTTCCATATCATAATACTTTAATTTAACAGCCTGAGGAAAAAACACAATCAGTCAACTTCACAGCAAATGTCTTCCCAAGAAACTGTCGGATTTCTGTCATGAACTGTCATTTTATTTGGATCCTGCAGTAAAATAGATGCACTGGAGTAAAAGTATAAAGTAACATCAAACGAAATGTGATCGGCCGCAAGTACCTCAAAATTGTACTGAAGTACAGTAAGTGAGTAAATGTACTTTGTTCCACTTCAGGTAGTTGATTCATGATTGAATGTAGTTTAAATGCTCTTTGAACGGTAACATGTGACCGAAGCTCCCAAACCAAACTTTAACTCACCGACTGAGTTCATGTCGATGGAGAGACTTTTGTTTGATTGGAAATCAGCAGGTTAGTGAGTGTCGTTGAGTAAATGGGCCACAACGTTTAGGATCGACATAATCGGCAAATGCATTCAGAATCCAGCATCTATTGATTTTTAACTTCACAGAGCCTTTTTATGTCTACGCTTTAACATCTGTGTCACTCGTATTGAGGCAGGTGCATCATCATTGTTCCCTTTATTGCTGCTCTTACAGGTATTTCACAGCAGAAAGCCATTTTCAGTCCCAGGCGGCAGGCTTCGCTGCAGAAAGCTGTGAAATCCTGTTTGTCCCTGGAGTGATGAAAGCACTTTAGGAGTTTGTGTCTCAGTTCAGAGCCTGTTGAAACTCCCTGAAGCGTTTCACATTTTCTGCCCCGCTGGAGGTAGAACAGCAGCTTCCTGCCGATACGTCGGAATACCTCTGGAGCTCCTCAAATGATTTCACAGACAGAAAACACGAGCGTGCATCAAAGCAGGAACCTGAATCATTTCATTCTCCGAGAACAAAACACATAATGGGAGCAGATGTGTGTGGAGAGAGCAGGGCGAGGTGTTTTACACTGTGTAGTTTCCACAGAGTTGTTTGAAAAAGACCTGATGTTACGACAAACAAGACTTCTTGGGACGCCGTTCAGAAGATCCAAAGGTAGCGAAACGCAGAGATTTTTGGAAAGAAATGGAAGTGCATTGATCCCAAAGATCTGCAAAGCCGACTCAATATGAAGACCCAGATCAAATGAGGCCGACGGTAAAATGACCGAATCAATGGTCGTGACGGTAGGGCTGCACGATTGATCGTATCAGGAATGCGATCTCGATTCCTCGCCTCCACTCATCATTCTTAGATGACAGCAGTTCTCTTATATTTGCATCAGCACTGGGATCATCTGCATAAAACCAAGAAACATCCTCCAGTGATTGGTGTGTGTATTAATTAATTGTATTAATGATTTCATTGTCAGACCAGCATGTTTTGGATCGTGGCCTTCATCAGGGTCATCCTCAATGATTCTGATGGTTCCAGTCCTGAGTGGGTAAAACTTCAGTGATTCACATTGAAATTAGAAACATAACTTTGCATAGCGGATATTTCGGGGGGGGGGGGGGGGGGGGGGGGGGTGTCTTCCTTATCAATACCTGATGCCTACATTACCCATGATGCAGCTCGGCAACAGTATGAGCGATTCAGGTGTGCTTTGCCAGTAGCCTGAAGCTGCTGACCTCGACAGAGGTTTGGTAAGTCTTCAGCCCCAACTGATGCAGACTCAAGTGACATCACTTGAGGCTTTGTATGAGTCTTCATTAAGCTCAACTTTTGGAACACAAAGGTGTTTTCAGCTTTGTAAAAATGCTCACTAAGTAACTCACTGTGTTTTGTTTTGTTCTGGCTCGTCCAGAAATGGACGAAGAGGTGGAGCGTGGGTGGAGCTGAGGTGGGCTGAATGAGGCCAGGTCGCTGAAACCTACCAGCTAACTGTCACTCAAAGCAGCCATGCCCCTAATTCTGCTTAACTTTAAGCCTTAAAATAATTTAAACAAGTGAGTTAGATACAAATTCAGTTGTCACGAATTAGAAAATTAGCAAGCAAAATAGTTTTTGTACCAGTTTCTGCTGTAAAGTTTAATATGGGGGTCTATGGGGACTGACTGGCTTTTGGAGCCTCCAGTGGCCATTCGAGGAACTGTAGTTTTTGTCACTTCTATGTTTAAGCCTTGATTTTGACCCGTATTTACATTTATTGTTAGACTGCGAGTGAGGTGATGTAGTGTAAAGAGCAAAAGGGAACATCCCTTAAATGTCACTCGCATCTTTTCCTCGGAAACCATAGAAGGAAATTCGTTTTTAGAGAAATGAGCCGTTGTTTCTGTTGAAGTTGGACCCTCATGCCTGATCACAGCTGGATCAGCTGTCAGTCGGCTTTAACAGCTGCAGAGACTCTTCAGTGTGTCTGCATGCACGTGAACCCTGCTAATACTCGTACAGACACAGTTATCAGCGGCACAGCAGCAGTGTTTTCCCTCTGAAGCCTGTTAGCTGTTTAACAAACACCTGCACGTGAATTACAACCTGCGCTCTGTATTTATACTGCTCAGAGGCACAGGAAGCATTTCTGCCAGGAGAACGCCTTGATATTATTTATTCATCATTTGCATCTGTATTTATTGATATTCCAAGTGTGGAATCATCATTTATTAACCCAGGATGTGATTATGGTGTCTTTTGAACACGAGGAATTATTTATTAGACTAAATGTTTCAGGGAAATTGAAATCACGTGTTATCAGGCTCACGTGACTGAATGGAAATGACAGTTAATGATGTATGAGCTGTTTCTTTCTGACTGACAGACTCTCTCCTGTCTGACTTGTAACAGATAATGAGGAAAGTTGTTTGTGGTCCTTCCGTTGTTCACACAGAGATTCAACACAAGTGACGCACCCGAGTTTCATTTATTATCTGTCTTTTCTCCAGATGAAAGTGCTCTGACGCTGTGATGCTACAGCGTCAAATCAACAGCTGGTATCCAGCAAAGGCGGCGCGTCGGGCTGTGAAGGCTCGTAGCTTCTCACTCCTCGGACCGAAAACAGCAGCTTCGAAACAGGCTGCAAGATGGCGGACGAGAACAACTTCCAGTTCAAGCGAGGAAATATCAAATTAGAGCCTGGAGATGTACCTGAAGTCTGCAGATGGAGGAGGGTGGGGTGGATGGACGGCTCAAAGAAACACGGGACGTTCCTCCAGAGGACGGCTGTCATGTCCCGTGTGAAGCACTGATTCGCTGTAACAGTAATGTTTTTAACCCAAAACATGATGTTTTCTGAAATCTAACCAAATACTCCACAACAAAGTAGCCGTAGATGCGCAAACCTCAGGAAACTGTGACCATTTCACACCTTCAGTCATGTGATGACGAAGGTCGCCTGTCGTTGGTTCTCTCATTGCCAATCGATGCAGTCGTTTAGGTGTGAGGACGTGTTGTTTTGGAGGGAAGTGACACAGAAAGTCCTTCATTGTCAAAAACAATCTCACCACAAGGTTTATTGAGTTCTGGAGCTTAATATAATGCAAACTACCACAACAGCACAACTCCCTGCATGCTCAGTATGAGCGCAGAGCTCAATCAGCTTCTCTCTGGCACAGTCAAAAAACTGAACATAATCAGCTTGTGTAAGCCTCTTTCTGAAGGCCAAAGATATTCTGCAGTGATAAAATTAGCTGCTGCACACAATCACATGTTGGCAGAGATGATTCGATAGTGGAAGAAGGTTGGAGTGAGCGATCTTTTTACTTCTAAAGCAGAGAGGAATGATCTGGAGCAAACAGAGATGAGGTGTCAAGATAAGATTTCAGAGCATTTCTAAGAAGTGCAACAGGTTCAGGGCTGTTCAAACGTCCTTTGAAGGGAGCAGAAAATCCAAGCTGCACAGTAAGAAGTGGTGTATTAAAAATATGAACGTTAGAAGTAAACAGAGAGAGAAACCAGAGATCCAAATCCACGACCGCCCCCCAAAAAACACCTTTATTATCAGTGTTTGGGTTTAAAGCTGCAGGTGATTTAACTTCCAGGAATTAAGATTTATTTTGGAAAAGCAGAAATAAATCAGTGCGTTTGGCAAACGTGATGAAATGTTTCGGGAGCTTTTGTCTGACTGAAATCAAAGACACCATGTCAACAAATTTCAGGGTGAACCTGCAGCCATTAAAAGTCTGAAGCACAATCCTGCAGATGAGAATCTCCTTCGTCATCAGGATGAAGTGCTTTAAGGATGAAGTGCTGAAAACATTAAGGGGAGCGTCCCTCATCCAGTGTGAACCGCCTCCCTTCTTCTGTCCTTAAAGTCGGCAAAATCACCGGTTTAAAGGTTTAAAGGATGAATCTGCTGTTATTCTGATTGAGTCCGTCCATCGATGCTCTTCACTACTCATTCATTCTGTTCCCTCTGAGATTGAAATCTGTAAAATCTCTCACAAATATAAACTTTTAAAAAGCTTCAGTGATTTTCTGAAACAGCTGGTCACTGAAGATTTTATCAAACTTTACTCAAACAGGAGGTGTGTGTGTGTGTGTGTGTGTGCGTGCGTGTGTGTGTGTGTGTGTGTGTTCATGGTGATGAAGGAACATGTCAGAGCAACACTGAGGCTTAATGATGTGTTTTTAATAGTTTTTGGACAGTGGAGCTCAGCGGCTCAGAGGAGACGATCTATCAGCCTGTGATAAACACACAGCGCTTGTTAGGAGATGCATTCAGCGTCGGTTTGGGTCTGCACGTGAGGATGATTGACAAGAGGAAAAATCCAGAAGGTCACCGCCAGACTTCCTGTCACAGACCTCTGCTGGTTTTCCTAATTTTTCCATCAACGTATCTGAGCAGTCGAGTTTCACAGTTGATCTGCAGATTACTGAAATCTGTCTGCACACAAAAACGCCCACAGATGATAAAACACAAGTGTTCAGCAGTCACACGAAGAACCGCAGCACTTGAACAAAGAATTAACTCGATACTGTTCATGTTTCTCTCTGTTTAGTGAGGAATTTGGCAGCCGCTCTCTAAGCCTGATGGGAAATGTAGATCAGTGGGTAAGTGGATGTAAATTTCCTCCAGTGGAGACGCTGCTGAAGCTCTGCAGTGCATCACAATCCAGCACCATCAATTATTTAACGTGTTGGAATTAAAGACTGGCACGCCTCAGTCCCATTTAAAGTTTTTAGGCGACGTGAAATATTAATGCGGACGGGACGGGGTCACTTCAGAGGCGAAGAAAGTGAGTTCACTGAGGACTGAACGGCAGAGAGTAAAAGGGCAATCAAGCATGTAAAAGGAGTCGAATCAAACATGAACATCTGTATGATGCTGATAAAATGTCTCCTGCAGATTACCTGCAGGTTATAGAGGAGTTTTCTCTGCAGTACGGCGGAGTTCAGACTCTGAGTTCTGTCATAACTCTCTGCAGGCTCGGGAAAATCTTTCCTCTTTTAACTACTGATATAAAACTGCAGAGTGATTTAAAGCTGCAAAGAAGTAAAACAGCCAACAGACGTTTGAGTGAGTTTCTGCACCTGCAAAGGAGCCTGGGAACCTTCAGCTGAGATGAAAACACGAAAATCAGTTCAGGTTGAAGTCTGGAGGATTTCGGAAACTGAAATATTTAGACAGATTAAACTGTGGACATGGAAAGAGTTGGCGTGACCCACGTCAGGTTGTAGTTGTGTTGGAGGTCGAGGACTTTCCTCGTCAGGGCTCTACGTCGACCTTTTCTGTGCTGTGACTGGAGCAAACTTTCACTGTTAACACAAAGCTTTTCTTCACAACAGAGAGCGACTTTCAAGAAAAGCAACAGAGTATTTCAGGAAATGGCCAAAAACAACATGTTGTTGAGGTGACAGAGGCCATCTGTGGGAGCACAGGAGGAGGTGGTGTGATGTCTTCCTCCTGAGAACAGCAGCACCATCAGTCATTTCAGCCAGCGCCCCAGAACAGTCACTCCGATCATTTCAACCCAAACCACAGCGCCTCCATAGACCTGATGAAGTTATGTGGTGTCTAAACCTAAACAATCCTTAACCAGAGCCTTGTCACTCCGTGGAACTGATTTATTTTGCTGACAGTGATTCGCCACAGTTTTGGAAAGCAATGACAAACGATGTGGTCCTGCTGATGGCGGCGTTCCATCAGGAAACGCTGACGTGTCACACTGGAGGGCAGATCCAGAAATGATTTCAGGCAGTTTCCAAAGCAACAAAAATCCTGTTCTGTCCGAACCAAGAAAGGCCTCAATTACACGCGGAGCAGGAGGGCTTGTTGAGCTTCCAACAGCTCACAAGGATTTCACAGCATCTGATGGTGGAGGGGCTGCTTTACTGTTGAACGTCTTAAAGGTGCACAAGACGAAGGACGTCAAACATCTGCACGTGAGCCCACACACTGGTGGCACGTTCAGTGTGTCATTCAAAAAGCCCAAAGCACCCTCACACCGAAACGACTGAATAGGTCGACTGGCAGTGACTCTCAAACGACACCTATGACTGCTGGAGAGCGCCAGCCACAGACTTCCAGACCTTCGTCATACTGGACCTTCGGCCTCATGTGGTGAATGTTGTGAAACAGTCACAGTTTCCTTCGGTTTAAGCACCAAAACGTCATTGTTACAACATTTGTTACAACGAGCAGCGGTCTCCCGAGTGTTTGTTTGACCCGACCTCCCCCACCCCGCTGACCTTATTGCTCTTTATGCTACGTCACTGACCTCCTCCTTTGATCCTGTCATAATTCCTACGGCCACCAGAGGTCGCTGCCAAAGAGTAAAGGTAAACAGGTCATTAATAACCTTCTTACGTCTGTTTCTCAGGTGAGGACGAGCTGAAATGTTATCGCACACGCTTCCCAGTGGACATCCTGTAGTACCTTGATTACTCCTTCAGCCTGGCAGGTCTGGTGTGTGCTAATGCTTAAAATTCTTTAAATTAGCTCTGTTTGTGTTGTGCTTCACGCATGTAGAAACCCGGCCGCCCTTCTTATGTGAACACAGTGTGTTGTGATATTTTCCATCTCCAGAGGTGTTTCACTGCATACATGATGTTAACCGACTTTAATTTCCGCTGCACAGATTTCAAGGTGCTTAAGCGTCGTCACGTTCTGTTTTAAACTCTGTGATCTGACAGAAGACGAGCGGTTCTCTCTCTGGATTCAGCACACTTGTAGTCATTATGCAAAAAGCCAAACACAGTTGTGTGCAGCAGCACTGCTGTAATTGTAAAATATTTCACGATGAAGAATTGTTTAGCTCCAGAAACCTCTCCTCACATTTTTTCCTTATTTAAGTTATTTAACGTTCTGAACGAATGAGCTTCTCAGATTATCAGATGGAGCTGGTGTGAAGCTCCTCCAGGATTCATGTTAGGCCGCTGCAGGTTATTGGGCAGCAGAGCAGAATGCAGAGTGTCTTTAATCAAATGTTTACACCACAACAGTTTCAATAATGAGTCATTTTTCTTTCTTAGCACAGCTCCACTGTTGAAGTATGATAATTGAGATGCTGTACGAGGTGAATAGCTTTCATCTTTCACATGAAACCCAATAAGAGCGTCCGGACAAATAACGTTCTCCGAGTCTTATCAAACTGAGAGGAGCATCCCCATCAAACACGCAATTTTAATTAAACAACTAAATAAATACTGCAGCTTCTGTAATGGTGCTGATGATGGAGCTGCCAAAACAAAGCTCCCGTCTGTGTCCACAGAGCGTCATTAGGACAAGCAGGCGGCGCAGCTCAGCTCAGCTGCTGCAGCTCGCAAAAGTAAGCTGTTATCACACTGATTTAGGGTTTAATATGCAGCTTTTTCACATTAAAACAACACCCAGTGAACAGGAGGACGCGTCCTGACGTATTGGTAGACTTCTGACCTCAGTGTCCCTGAAGTTCTTGCTATGATCCTGATCTGAGAGGCACCACGTTTTGGTGGTACCTCTGAGACGTTTGCCAAGATCCAAAAACCAAATACCAGCGCGTGTGGAGTTAATCAGACGTCCGCCCACTCGCTGCTCGAGGGTGGCAGCTCAAGGTTACATCAGCTGATTCTAGCATAACACACTCAAATCTCCAAATGAACTGTTGGCCGTAGTGTTGCATTATGGGAAATGCAGTCATGAGTCTTGACAAGGAAGAAGAAAGCATCTCTGGTTCTGTTGCATCAGTATTGAATGTTGCAACCAAACTGGGATGTCATAGGAGAGCAGTGATAAAAGCAATGCAGTGTACTCTGTCAACCTCATGAACTGTGCTTGAACCAGCACCAGAGTGAACGTACCCCTGAGCTGAGGACAGAATCAGAGCAGATCGTCACACACGTATGAACGAGGATGTGTTTGAACCGAACCGCCAGCAAAGTGATCTATAATTAGTTTGAGCGACAGAATGAATGAATTGGTGCACATTCAGTCGCGTGAACGCTGTATAACACCATGCTGTCTCTAAATGTGAAGACTGACTGTGGTGTGATTACCAGCTGAAGTCTTCAGCTCTTGGCCTACACTCTGGAGACTTAAACACATTTAACTAACCATCGCTGTCTGTCCGGAGGCCTCGACACAGCACTCCACTGCTGTCAAATCCCCCGTCATACACCCACTCACACTTCACACAGTCCATAATGATCCATCTCCTCGATCTCGTTATATCCGCACCTCTGGTCCTGCAGCAGCTTGTAAAGACCAGGCTTGTTTCATCCCGAGGCCTCCTGCCGGCCTGCCGCTCACAATAATGACTCTCTGAGGACGAGGTGTCGACACAGCAGGAAGCCACAGGAGAGAGTGCTAACGGTCACTGCTCTTCTGTAAACCTTTATTACCACAGGAAGGTCTGCTGAGCACGGACTCGCTCTTTAAGCAGCAACTGATGATGTACAGTTACTCACCTATAGCTGCTGCAGCTGCTGGACAGCAGCCAGGCCTCTCAGACTTTGAAGTGCTGAACCTGAAGGGAAGATGGACTGGAATCAGGTCCCTGTGCAGAAAGAGAGACAAATATACGTAATATATGCAATTCACTAGATTTCTCTCTTTGTCTTGTCAGGACAGTCTTTAGAGTTCTGGCGCTTGTGAATCCTTGTGTTCACTCTTCGCTTGTTGAATCACAGTTAAGGATTCATTGCAGCAACAGCAGCGTGGAGGACGCGTTTCATCTGTGCTTTATGACAGAAATGTGGAGAATGGTGCAGTTTGTGGGGATAACAGAGCATCATGACGGTTTTCTCCATCAGTGATCGCCATGTGGAGGATTACTGCAGTGTTCAAGCAGCTTCAGCACATTCCTCTCCATCATCACTTACATTTAGACGACTGAATTAGAAGTCAACATCTGTTCATGTGTATGCTCAGAACACACGCAGCTGTAAGCTCGGTAACACTGCTCCCTCAAAGGTGACAGAAAATGAGATACTGTGGCGCAACAAGCAATTACTTTACTCACTGAAAGAGCAATTTCCTATTTACTAAATTACACCTCAGTATAATGTCCTTGTCTTACACAGGAATCATCAGCTCATGAGGGTGCTGACTTTTCACCTGGTGTGTTAGCTTTAGCATTAATCTGTTAGCATGACATCACACGCTGTATGTAGCATCCAAGTGCATATTCATGATGCTTTTGCAGGGTTAGCATCCAAAAACAAATCAGCTGGAAATGTTAAAAAGTCAGCTGGAGACAGCGTCTTCAACCAAGTAATGGACGTTAACTTAAGGAGCTAACAAGCTAGCTACAGCTGATACGATGTCATGTCAGTCTGTCATTTCAACCCGTTTGGAAATGAGAAGCTGCATGTTTGAAATTTTAAAAAAAAATTGTTTTGCGAGTCCACAGTGACGCTAACAGCGCTGTGAGGCTGTACTTAGACACAGCTTTGCCTTGAGCCAAATGCTAACGATAACATGCTAACATACGCACACTGACAATGTTAACATGCTGATGTTTCGTAGGAATAATGTATATCATCGCTCGCTGTCTCAGTTTAGCCTGTTAGCATGCTAATTGTTGCTAATTAGTACTAAACATAGCCTGAATTGATCAAAAAAAATATAGAAATGTCTGAAATGCTGAATTCATTTTCTGCACATCACTTGATTAATTTGTTGAAATCTCTGGGCAGGTTGTTGGTGATCGTGGTTTCTCCAGTGGATGTTGTTTCATCAAGCTTTTCAGAATGAATCTCCTTGTGTTGGTGCTTCTGTCTGCATGATTAGGTTTGAGATCTTCTCTGATGCTTTGTGTCTGTGATGACGCGGACTTTCATTCCTCTTTGTTGGGATGTTATCAGGCTCCCTTCGTGCTCCTTCACATTATCGTTGATCAAGGGAATGATCCACTGCTGAACTCGCTCTCTCACGCTATCAGCCTGCAGCAATTAACTTCATAAAAATGTTATTTGCGATTTCACTGATAGCTCATGTATAAATTCTGCCATCAATTACCTCTGCTTCAGCTTTTGCACTCATTTCACTGATGGATGTCAGTCGTGACTGAGAGCTAAAGTCTGAGGAAACTTTTCATCTGTTCCTGAACCAGGTTTTTCTTCAGATTAAAATGGAGAAAAGTTGGACCTGAGCTGTTACTAAGGCCGACGTTTTAAGCATCGACGCACGAGGCAATGACCTTTTCTAAGTCTCTAATTGCGCCTCTTAAGATAGAAACTGGTCACAGTTTACTGTTGTTTGATTACGTTTTAGTTTTAGATTATAAACCTATTTCCTGGTTTGTACAAAGAGGTGCCGAAGGTGTCTGACGTCCAATCTGTCCTGTTACAACAATTTGTTGAATGAAACAAGATACATAATGTATAGATAACACAATATACAGTTTAAGAAGGGCTGTGATGGAGGTGATATTCTCTTTACTAACGTTAATGTAATAGGCTTTCCACTGACTCCAAGAAATTCCAGGTTCATGCCGCTAATTTAGAATAAATGGTTTTAATGAATCTTTCTGCAAAGCCACAGAAAGTTTATACTGAATGTAAGAGCAAAATGTTGGTGTGTGCATTTCATTTGATTTCCAACAATATCCACCAGCCTGATTTCTTTATGGTTCTGTTCAGACGACTCAAAGCTGACACAACTTAAAGGAAAGATGCTGGTCTTAGTTAAATATTTAAAACATTTGATGTTTTCCATAATTCACCAAAACCATCTTTCCTCTACCTGAACCAAAGTGTTTCAGCAGCCTAAATCTAACATGCAGAGCTCGGGATGTGAAACAAAAATGATTAAGATTATAAAAAAGGATGAATAAATGATAGATGAGATTTTTATGGTGGAGTGCAGAAGATGAATTTAGGAGTGTCACAGCCTGAGGAGAGAAGCTGCTCTGCAGTCTGGTGGAGCGGAAGCAGCAGGTTGGGGTTGGTGCTGTCGTTGGTGTCCTTCAGGCTTCGTGCAGGCGCCTCGTTGATAACACTGATGCTCAGGAGATGGAACCAGTGATGTTTCCAGTCAGGATGCTTTCTATTGCTTCTCTGTAAAAGTTAATATGACCTGAGCACAGAAAGTTTCAAAGGTTTCTTTACCAGGGTGGAGATGCGTGAAGTCCACAACAAGTTCTCTGTGAACCAGCTCCACTGATGTAGACTGCTGTGATGCTGACATTCATGTTCCTGACATGATTAATTGTAATTAGTAAGATCCTTTAGCTTTTCATGTAGCGCCATCATCAGGCCAAAATTTTGTTTTGTCCAGTGCTTTGGTTTATTTCAGCTGTGTTAACATCCAGTGAGCAAATGTTAGCATGCTAACATGCTAAACTAAGATGGTGAATATGGTAACTATAATTTACCATATAACTATAATTTACTGTTATAATTTACTATTATATACTAATATACAGTAACTATAATTTACCATATAACAATATGGTAAATCTGCTAAATGTCAGCATGCTATCATTTTGACATGCTGCCATGCTAACATCTGCATTTAGCTAAAAGTGCTGTTGTGTTCATTTAGCCTGTATGCTAAATACAAGCTATGTGCTAGCATTGCTGTATACTGACATCACATCTGTGTCATCAGGATCATGACATCTGGATCTCACATAAATTATGCTGCGATAAATGATCGTATCATGATAATAAACAGTAGCATCGTGTAGGATTTGGGGGACTCTGTACATTCATGTGAATTCTGCAAATACATAAAAACGAGGGGAAAAAAAGACAAATCCAGGATCATTCCAGCGTCTCTGTAGAGACCTGCTGACACGTAGCCCACCTGGAGCAGACTGCAGTTTTTCTTGTTTTTACACTGAGCTGCTGTCAGTTTAATGAACAGCTGCGACCACAGAGCGGAGGGTTCAGTCCGGATCACAGGCCACCGTGCCCTCGGCTCTCTCCGTCTGCAACAACACCATATAACACCAGCAGTCCTCAGGCTCTGTCCTGAAGCTCACAGGCATGATGGAGCTCATCTGTGGGGTGGACAGGAGGAGTAAATCACCTCCCCCTCGTCATCCTCCTCCTCACTCTCTTCCTGGCCCCAGGGGCTGCTGGGAGGTCGGCGTCAGGATCTATGGACATATCTTTGTGCTATTTGTGTTGCTGCTGCGTGACAGCGACACTTCCTCAGCCCGCAGTCTGACTTCCTGATTCTTGTCATGGGATTACTTGTTTCATGGGAGTGTTGGCAATAGAGCCTGTCTGCTGTAGGTTGTTTAGATTAGATTAGATTAGATTGGAGACTAGAGGGGACTAGATTATATTGAATTAGGTTACAGAGTTACAGAGTTGGGAAGGCTACTTTTGAAATGTAATAAGTTACACATAACAAGTTACTGTTATAAATGCAATAAGCATTAATCAAACATTTTGATTAGTAACTGTAATTTAATTAGATATATTTTATCAGTAAATGGAATAGATTACAATTACATTTATTTTGTAATTTTATTACTATTAACTATTTACTCCCCTGTACTGCTTTAGTCACTAAAGTAAAGGCTAGAGTGACTTAGATCGTATATATTAGACAGACAGACAGACTAGACTAGATTACGCTGGTTACTAATTCTTCCTGTCAGCAGCCGAGATGCTGCTCCTCCTGCAGATCACTCCTTAAATAATTTCATCAAAGCTGCTGAAGAATATTTTAGTCTATATTTTTAATGTTTCTTCAATTTTCTAAGTTTTGGGTCATTTGTAATGTTCGTCCAGTCCAGTTTATTTTCCAGTGAACACTGAGGTGCTTGTAAGATTCACCCAGTATCTGTTCCCTGGTTGTTCACTGCTGAAGGAGGACAGTGTTCCACCTGCAGAAGTCCACCTCCAGCTCTTTGGTTTTCCCGTCATCAATCTGGAGGCCCTTCTGCTGACACTGATCCTCAAATCCCTGGATCAGCTCTCTTTACCCCATCGTCCCTGTCCGTGATGAGGACAGCTATTGCAGAGATGTCAGAGAAGTTTTGCAGTGGCAGTTAGCTGATATGTGCATGAAGTCCATGAAGTGAAGACAAACTGTCCCCTTGATGAGAAAATAGACAAAATATATCATAGATTAGATAATACAAAATAGATTAGAGGCCAAATCATATTTACTTCTATATATCATATATATGCACTAAATTAGATTAGAGAGTAGACTACACTTGATTAGACTAGATTGGATTAGATTACACTAAATTAGAGATTAGATTAGACAAAAAGCTCTGAAATCGTCAGACAATCGAACACACTGCACATAGTGATCGGTGTGGAGGTGTGAAAGCAGGCAGAGTTTAACTTCTGAATTCTTCACACAACTACTTCTGTCACTTTTCATTTGAACCGCTGAGTGAAACAGCATGAATGTCTCAAGGACAGTCCGCTCCATTATCCCCATTTGAACAATTAGGAGCACTGAGAGACAAAGACTTACAAAAGACACAAAGTTTCTGGAGAGGGACTGGGAGGCAGTGCGAGGCAGCAGGAGGAGGCAGCAAGCTACTCACCCCCCTCCCCCTCCTCCACCCTTTCAGTGTGGATGTAGAAACTCTTTGATTTTAGACCTGGTTGGACCACACAACTAGTTTTTTCAAAGCAGATTGAGAGCTTAACGACAAACCTTGCTTGATAATATTCAGTTTCCAGGGGAGACGCACACAAAAACCTTGAAAACTGCTGCTTCTGAAACACTTACATGTCGAAACCACAGTGGAGATGCAACACAGCCTCGCCCGGTGGACACCTGGGGCCACATCCCCATTTTCTAACCGGCAGCAGCAGCATGATCCTGAAGTCAGTGTGAACAGTATCTATCAGGACCAGCTAATGACCCCCATCCTCCCCCAGGCAGCAACAGGGCCAACTAGAACAATATGGAAGCTGTTGTTTTCCATCTGGTGGACAGCTTCGTATATGTAGTTTATTGGCGATATTCTTCACAGAGGAGGACAGTTGATTAGAAACATAAAGCAGGAACAGAACCTCAAGCCTGCTGCTGTGGTGTGTCTCTGCAGGAGAAACTCATTAGTGCTGAGTAATGAGCCTCCTGCTAATACAGCTGCAGAATTATGCTCTCTATCACAGGTTCTGTGAGTGTTTGGCATTTTTCAATTTAATTAAACAGTCAGTAATCTGATTGTAAAAGCTTCTGAGGTTTCCATCTATAATGTAACATGAATATGACACCGGCGATCGCTCAGAGCAGAGCTGCCGCTTGATGAGAGGGAAGTTGTTGTTTCTGCCCTGCGCATAATGATGCTGATTAATCCAGATTTATCCACAGAAAGATATCTCAATAATTACTACACAGATTGATATGAAATCCCCTCTGGATAATGGCTCTCCCCTGCAGATGATTCCTAATGATTTTTGGTAACATCCTGACTCGTTCTCTTGTGTCACTGGACGCAATTTAGATTTTCAGGCCCATCTCTGGGAAGGCTCGAAGACATTCTCCATATCATCAGTGATACAATCAGCACAAAATAGGGTGCAAAGGAATGTGCAAGGCCTAAAGGGCTTTTGCAGTACAAATACACAAACTTCAAACTTGTGTCCTTGGGAGTTCAAACCTGGCAGGTTCAGGAGAATTCAGTGATATAGGTTTATATCATCAATATGTGCAATGTAGCAGGAATGTACTGCACACTGCACGTGACAGCTGGGGAGCAGGCCAGGATGGATCAGGGGGTAAACATAACAGATGCATGTCATCTCAAACCAGACTCTCCCAGGGTGGCTTTCTGATCTGGACTTCAGCAGCTCACCTTATTTTGACTCCTGACAGGATGGAGTGCTGTAGAAATACCTCCCAAATGCAGCAATCAAAGGGAGGGAGTCACCGAGAAGTCCTCAGCTGTCCCTATTATTTATTTATTTGTTTACCTGATGTTATTATACTGTATATTGTTTTTCTGACTTTATTTCCTGTTTCCCATTACTTTAAATACAGTCGCTTTCACTTGAGTGTAAACAGGATTTGTGCTGGGCTTCCCAACGCGCATGCGCAACATTTCGGCGTCTCAGTTCGAACCCGAGCGAGGGAAAACAAACCGAACTCCTGCCGCCGTAAGTTTCCTCTTTTACTTCTGTTATGTAACGTTGATGTCTTGTTTCCTTTTAAATACTGGCTGCTTATGATGTGTATTTTACCACCATGGTACTTTTATTAACTGTAGTAGAAATGCTGTTCATTAGTTTGTAGGAGCTTGCCGAGTAGAGAATACGTGACGAGACCCGATCTAAAAATTGTCACGTTTTTGGTTTGCCTTACTTATTGGCGCAGACATACAGCATGTAGAGTGCGATTTTGGACATTTTAGAGATCTGTACATGGCTCTAAACAATTCGGCTTACGGCTAATGCGCAGTTATGTTTCCCTTGCCTATTAAATGCTAATTTGATCATGCTAATTTCCATGCTCGCCGTCCGAGGGGAAAGTTGAAATATTATCTCAAAAACGTGCGTCATTCTGTATTGAATCTTTACCGAATTTGCCAATAGCGTCTATTAATTAATAAAAGCTTCTATATGATCTCCTGTTTTCTGTGCACGGTTTCAGACAATCAACGCAACTTTGAATCGAAGGATTTTGGAAACGAGTTTCCTGAACGTTCAAAACGGCAGGATTTGTCTCGCTCGCTAGCTTAATGTTACTTTTACTGTTTAAAATTAGTTTGTGTAGTAGATGTAGTATCCGCGTACTTGTCCCTAGTGCTTCTTTAAGCTGTTTATTTCCTCGCTAACGTTAAACGGGAGGTTACGCTGCCCTGGTGGTGTGTGCTAAAGTTAGCTAGCAGGCTAACAAGCCACCAGTTAACTAGCCGAACTTAAGTTGGCTGAGCTAACGATACAAATGTTTCGGTATATGAGTGATCGCTGTTCATGTTAGCGTGAGTTGTTTATTACTCCCCCTCAGACTGTATGACAGTGTTGGACAGGTGGACCAGCACGGCAGATACTGTTTACTGGGTACAAGTACAGTAAGTTGGCAGTGGCGCAGAAGTACTATCGGTTTCTCGAAGCAGCGATGTTTGAAAACCCAGACGGCCGTTTAAAACACATACTGCTGTTGTACAGAACCCCCAATGACTCCTCCAACCATCTGGATGTAAAAATATTCCGTCTGCTGAGTCATAAAAAGACTTTAAACCCATGTTGCAGTCCAGAATAATGAGGCACAAACTGGGATGCTGTTGCCTTGGTGATGGTACCCTCCTCTCCCATTGGCCCACGCTGATTGTGAGAGTGATGCTAATGTTTATTTCCACAGCTGTTGTTCTGGCTCTTGTAGAAATAGCAGGTCACTGATGTTCCACGCCATCAACTTATCCTCTGATTTAGTGTCACATGATTATTCCTTGGCTTGTTCTTTGCTCAAAAAACATCAGGTCTTTGGTTAAACCAGCACACACAGCATCACTTCCCACTGATGTAGCATGATGGCTAATGTGAACCACATCGCTGTTCCACTGACATTAAGGTCTCATAACAGCTCTCTACAATGAGTGGTTTCTCTGCTATAGCTGCATAAGCTGCCACTTTTACATGGCACCTGCTGTTTTTACGTGGCAGCTGTGCTAACAGTCAGAAGTGGTATATATCAGTCAGAATCAGGCTGTTTTATGCCAGTCCACTCATCAAAGTGACATAAAGTGTCATAGAATCGCCATACATAAGCGTGACACACCATCAGAGAGAGCTTGATATCACTTTCCTTGGATCTAATATGTTCTTGCTCATTTTAAGTTTGTGTCGTGACTCCTTGTCCTTCATGCTACGAGTGTGTTATTGGTTTCTAGTCGTTTCCACCATCAGTGAAAGCAGATGGGACACTTTGTTCTCCATTGAGTGAGTACACCTGTGGAGGTGGTAGAATTACGTCAGGCCACACAGCGCTGATGTCATTTTACCCTCTCAGGGTTCAGATCAGGCGTTATTGAAAGTTAACTGTACTTGACATTTGTTGTTATTCAGTGTTTGCAGTAATAGGATGTTGCACCTGAGTGCTGTGACCTTTAACCCCTGACCTGTCTATTACTGGTTTCCTGTGATGTAGGAATTGGAGCTTATTGAATGAATGTTTGGTTGAAAGGTTTTGTCTGTATTCTTATAAATATAAAAGAGAAAGTGAAGTGAGCTTTGAGCTGCAGGAGTGGAAGACGACCTCACTGTTAGATGCAGCCGTCTCAGCCACAATTAGGGATGGGTACCTTTCACATCTGAATCGATACGATACTGATACTCGGTACCTGCGAATCGATACCGGTATTTTTCGGTACCTGTTTTCGATACTTTTTTGGGGGGGGATATGTGTTTGGTAATTAAAGTTATTTTGTATATTTAAAAAAATAGTCAAAACTTCGGAATTTTGAACATTTATTCTTCAATAACATCAAGTTAAATAACTCCAACATAGAACTTGAGAAAAATGTGTGTGGGGATAAAGTAAATAACTTAAAAATAAATAGATTCAAAATAAATAACTGTATAAAATTATGCTAATTGATGCATATTTGGTGTTTAACCAAGTGCTTCCTCAAGTTGGACGTGTTTCCCTTGCTGGCTTTGCACTTCGCATCACAAATGTTGCACCGCGCGTTGTCAGCATCCAGCTTGATAAAATGAAGCCAGACTATGGAGCTCTTACGGTCCGCCTCTGAAGATAAAGCAACCACTGACGTAACCGTGTCACCGCATCCTCTGCTCTCGCCGACGCATAACGTCAAGGTGCGTACAGGGTAAAAAAAAAAAAGTGCGTTCAGGTACCGAAATGTGGTACCGACGGATTTCCCGTGAATCGATACTCGCTACTTCAGCGGGAATTCGGTCGGTACCAAAAAAGTACCGAAAGTCGGTGCCCATCCCTTCTTAAAACATGCTGGAGACCGGCCCCCGCTGTCCTTAAAACGCACCAACCAAATTTTAGTAGACGGTCAGCCTGGCGACGCAACAGACATCTGTACCTGACTTCAGGAGCAGGAGTCTCTGCAGGAGGAGGAGGCTTCTCGCTGTCCGTGAGGCCCTCCTCGCTCTGCTCCTCGTTCTCCAGGAGGCCCTCCTCGCTCTGCTCCTCGTTCTCCTGGAGGCCCTCCTCGATCTGCTCCTCGTTCTCCGGGAGGCCCTCCTCGCTCTGCTCCTCGTTCTCCGGGAGGCCCTCCTCGCTCTGCTCCTCGTTCTCCGGGAGGCTCCCCTCGCTCTGTTCCTCGTTCTGCGGGAGGCCCTCCTCGCTCTGCTCCTCGTTCTCCGGGAGGCCCTCCTTGCTCTGCTCCTCGTTCTGCGGGAGGCTCCCCTCGCTCTGTTCCTCGTTCTGCGGGAGGCCCTCCTCGCTCTGCTCCTCGTTCTCCAGGAGGCTCCCCTCGCTGTCCTTGAGGCCCTCGTCGCTGTCCGGGTAGCCACACAGCCCCAGGAGCCCCCTGCGCAGCAGCTCTCTGTGCACAGACTCCGTGAGGCTCTCCTCCTGAGGGTGAAGCCCCCAGACCCCCCTGCGCAGGACCTCTTCCAGCACGCACTCCTCTCCCTGCTTCTCGCCCTGCGGGGGGTCGTGCGGAGGTTGCAGCTCGGGGGGCTGCACCCTCCCTAACCCTAACCCTTTCTCAGGTGAGAGGAGTTGTACTGGGATTTCAGCCAAAACCATTCGTTTCTTTCTGGCCTGTAACTGCCATTTCAGCCAGCCTCTCTCCTCATTGATGACTTTTAACAGGCTGTTTGAGATGCTGTTAATATCATCCATGATTTTCTGCTTCAAAACAAGTTCCTTCTTTTGCTTTTGTAGCAAGACTTCTTGGCTGCAGATTAGCTGCTCAGCCTTCTTCAGATTGTGCTGAAGATTTTCTGCACTCTCCTTCAAGTGTTTGATCTCTTCATCTACTGTAGCTAGGTCAGAACGAAGCATGGCCACTTCATCACGATGGGCTTGCTGAGTGTCCTCAAGTTGATTTTGAAGATCACACACTTTTGCCTGTAGCGTCTTCATTTCTTCACCTTTCACCTTCCGCCTGGAGTCAAGCAGAGCCACCACAGCAGCGAGATCCTCAGTCTGCTTTTTCAGAGTCTCCCACTCCGGGAGAGTCTGACAGGCTGCCTCCTGCTCTTCCATCTTTGCAGTTTGTGGCTTTTCAAGCCTGCTCACCTGCAATTCCTGAGTTTCCTGTGAACTGCACTGGGGATCGTTGAAATTATCGTCTGTCATTGGCATTTTGTTAGTAGTCCTTCACAACCTCTGAAATTATTTGTAGATATGTCACAGTTTGTTTCTTGATCTGAAATTATTCGTAGATATGTCGCAGTTTGTTTCTTGATCTGAAATTATTCGTAGATATGTCGCAGTTTGTTTCTTGATCTGGAAATTGTAGTTTGTGTTTGATGTGAAAATTATTCACCTGTGAGGCTATATTTAGATATGTGTGCCTCTGATCTCATCAAAGACACCGGTGACGTCATGGGTCTTTGATGCGCATCAAAGGCACCGGTGATGTCATGGGTCTTGACGTCACTGGTGATGTCATGATATCATATGGTGTCGTGACCTTCTATGAACGTTCAAAAGAAAACAATCCTAAATTATTTAGAATTGTTTTCTTTTGAATGTAATCAGCCGGGCGGAACATGTGTGGACTTATTGCCTCTTACGTGGCAGTGTTTTATTGAACGTGTTATTAGTGACAGCTGGTGTTTCAGGTGCTGTAGATGTCCTTCCTTCCTTCCCTTGAAATGGTGTCTTTTCCTTTTGTGTGTGTGTGTGTGTGTGTGTGTGTGGCATGAATGATTTTTTTTTTACTTGTAGATTGATTTGATTTCAATGACCTATCGAATTAATTACTACATATAGTAATTATAATTTGGTTTTATTTACTCTGTAGAACAACACTGCCTTCATCTCCCTCATGGTGTGTGTATGTGTGTGTCCAAAACATCTCAGTCATATGCTCATATGGAAGTGGGTGCTGTAGATAGCTGCCGGGAGAAGCTGTTCTGTCTCCTTTTCTCTTCACCTTGTACACCTCAGACTTTCAGTACAACCCTTCATTGTGCCACCTACAGAAGTTTTGGGACGACTCAGCGGTGGTGGGGTGTATAAAGGATGGACGAGAGGAGGAATACAGAGCAGTGGGGGGCGATTTTGTGGAATGGTCTGGTAGAAATCACCTGCTGCTTGACGTGGCCAAGACCAAGGAGATGGTTATTGATTTCAGAAGGACCAGGACGACCACACAACCTCTGCGTATTGTGGGGGAGAATGTGGCAGTGGTAGAGGATTACAAATACCTCGCCCACAATGGGCCATTTTAAAGCTTATTTTCCTCTTAATTCTTCCACTTCGTGTTTTACAGCTTCATTGTAGAGTAAATGATTAACAGTTGCATCACAATCCGCTTCCTAAGTGAAAAAGTTTAAACACAACAAGTGACAGCTGCACAAAACGTCATTAGGAAGATTTCCTGCTGAGCTGTTGGTGGTTTATTCCGTATAAGGAGCTTGTATACGTGTGTGTGTTCATGTCATGTGTGAGTTTTTGACAAACAGATGCCTCACATCAGGCGAGACTGCTTTTCAATGTAATTAAACCAAGATTTGATAGATGTGGTGTGATGTTGTCCGCGCTCAGTGTTTCAAACCCTGTTAGATCACTTCTGTAAACATACAGACGCTCGCGAGTCGTTACTGTGGGACTCTTTCCCATCTCCATCCAGCCCATATGGTGAGAATTTGGCATTAGTAGCAGGGAGGATCTAGTGCATTGTGTGCATCTGTTGCATTATGGGACATGTAGGATCCTGTGCTCTGGACTAAAAGTCATTGTGGCCTCTGCTGCTTTGATATCAACCACACTTTTTGTCTTTCACATCGACGCTCAGTGCTAAAGCAGCCGAGAGCTACAGCACTTTCATCTTGCAAAAATGAGTTGTTTTGCTTACATCCATGTTTTCGTTTGGTCTTCTTCTTCTTCCTCGCCTTTCGCTCGTGCGTTGCTACCTTTCTCAGCTCATTGCTGGCACAAAGAAAAGGTGTCATTTGCTGTATTTTGCCTTTAATTTGAAAGATCTGGAACGTGTATGTTCACTTTGTAGTAATTAATGAGAGCAGCAGGTCCTTAAAGGAAATGAGTGCAGGTGATTTGCGTCCGCAGTGATTCCAGGTTGTTTTTGGAGACGCCTCTGTCCACGTCTGTCCTCTTATTGGGCCTCCTGCTTTTCTTCAGTGGGCAAACAACAAAACTGCATCACAGCCAACATCTGGTTAAGGAATGGGACAGCAGGCCGGCTGACCAAACCATTGTTCCATAGTCAAGACGCTGTCTGATGAAATCAACATAAACACAGGTTAATGACAACAGCTGTGCGGTTTGATCGGCTCAATCAGCATTTAAGATGCGCCAACACAGAAAAAGTTTGAGACAACAGAAAGTCTTCTCAACTCTGCCGTTGGGCTGAGACGGCTAATCCATTAAATTGATTGAAATGGATTCCAGAAATTTCGACATTGACTTGTTGGGTCTGTGTCATGATGCACGGCACTCGCTGTGGCAGCGTCTGCCAAGGTGGGCACAGTAATCCAGCCAGTGCCAGGCGTTGTGTACCTCACGTGGTGTGAGGTACAGGAAATGAAGGGTTTTTCTGTCTGTTACGTTTGTTTTGGAATGAACCTGTAAAGGTGTGTTTGTCTGTCAAAATGGACACAAATCTGCAGGAGACGACAGATTTAGCAAACACCAAACAGCTGAAATTAGGTCAGGGAGATGCTGGAGTATAACAGAACCACAGGCTGAAGTGAACCCGTTAGTTCTGCACAATAGAAACTTAAAACTTGAGCTGATCAAATATATATCAGTTACATTTCCCCTGTATTCTCAGTGCATGGCTGCATCGCCAGCGTCCATTTAACTCCGTTTGTTTTGTACTGTTGTGGCCTTGTCTCTACTCGCCAAGTGGTTTGAAAGAACATCATACAATAACACAAGGAATAAACTTAGTTTTTTGAAATGCTGGAAATAATAAAATTTGGCATTGCTTCGATTAGTTGATTATCAAAACATTCATTATTTGCTGAACCGCTCTGCAGTGGTGGCCTGTACTTATTTATGGTGGCCCATAAACACGACCTGTTAACCAGCAGTCATTCCAAGCTGATGCTCTGTGGTGATAAAGTCTTTATTTTTTATTATCTCAGCGCCGTCTTGCAAAATCAGCGTAAATACGGGATGATGACAAGAGCCCTGCGATCTGCTTGGCTGTGTTGGCATTTAAAGAGAAGTTGCAGGCGGCTGGTGGCGGTTTGGTAAAGGTCTGTTTTGAAAGGAGAAAAATGGCCTTTTAGTCCGACAGAGGGCTGAAACCGAGAGAAAAAGATGCGTTTACAGATTCAACCGACTGAATGTGACCTTAGTCAGCTGCTCGCTCAGCTCCTGGATTCTCCTCGCTGCTGGTGAATATCCATGAGGTCTGAAGAGCTTACTCGTCCTGTCTCCACCCGTCTGTGAGTCAGAAGTCGAGCGCTCCCTCCTGCTTTTGAAGCGGCGGCCGCTCGCTGTGGGACAGATCACACAATGCGTGACCCCGGCGACCCCCCGCTGGACCGCTGACTTTCATCTGGCGGTGGCATCCTGGTATTTCTCCTTTTTTGCCTCAGTGGCTGCTGCATCACAGGGACCACCTGCCACTTATTTCACCTCTTTGCACCTCATACATTGCTGGTTGGACTGAAAAAGAGACTCCAGGCTGTGGCTGGTTGCCTGCTGAAGAGGCTGAAAGAGCAGACTGAAGCTGTCCAGCAGGACGCTGAGATAAATCTGTCAATTGTGCATAAACCTGACTGAAATGCGACCACATTTTGATGGCTGAGCTGTGTTTAAGTGACACTGAGAGGCTGAACTTTGGGCTGAAGGGTTGATCAGCTTTAATTTGAAGTGGGAATCTGAAAATGCGTCTTTCATACTGCAAGAGCCACGCTTTCATGTTTACATTTGACCAATGTCTTTACAAATTGATGGTGGTTTTGCTCACTGTGAGACATCTGTTGGTGGCAAATGTACTCAGCTGTAGCGTATTAATGTTAATTAATTCCATGACCGAGCCAAAGATGAAAGCCTCTGTTGTTGTTTGTTACTGTGTCCATGCTGCTGTCTGGACTGCAGTGTTTAGACTCAGCCACAGACGGGTTCCTGGAGTAAGACGTGCTGCTCTGTGTCTGTTCGATGTTTGGAAAGACTTTTCAGAAAAGACCAGTTAAGTCTCAGTCTTTATCCAGATAAACGATTGTGCCAGAAATGTTAAATTATTGACTAATGGCAAACGTATCACACATGTGGTATGATTAATGCATCAGACTACAGTATGTGTCTGCGGCTGAATTTATAGAGTAATCACAGATTTAATCACGCTGCTGTTATTAGCCAGGATTATATTTTCCTCATCTTGTCCGGCTTGGATGAAAAAAAATGTGGAGGCGTTAACTGTAATGTAACAGGACAGGTGACAGGTGAACTGAACAGGAAGTGGCTGTCCTGAAGTCTCCCTCTCTCTCTCACTCTCTCTCTCTCTCTCTCTCTCTCTCTCTCTCTCTCTCTCTCTCTCTCTCTCTCTCTCTCTCTCAATGATGTAAAATGTGCTTCACTTCTTCCCACATGTAGATATTGAAGATTCGGAATTTTTTCTGTAGCTTTCACTATAAAAGCTTGAAAGACACTCTCCATCCTCTTCCTGGCAGGCTTTTAATGTGAAATATGTGCAGGAAGTGTTGCGTTTCATTGACAGTGGTATTACTGACCATAAACAGCAAAGTAGAAGCAGGTAGGTTTGAAATGACCTGTTTTACTGATGGATTCAGTGCTGTGGAAACATGCGTTATACTGGATTTATCACAGGTGAGGCATCACGGTTGCAGGTGCTTCCACCCCTCCTCGATGATTTCTTGCCAACCTTCCTCATCGTCTCTGCTTTTATTTGAATACCGTCTTTAATTTGAGAGTTTACAGAATGTATTCAAGTCGTTTGCAAATGAATTATGATGTGAGTTAACGATGTGCGTCAGCCTTTCTGTACTCTCTCAGCACGATGGGCTGACGTTTTTAAAGTGTCTAATCCCACAGCCACACGTTCGAGATATCTCACATTGCTGTAAGGTATGTTTTTCGACAAAAACCTCTGTGCAATTATATGCTATTATTAAGTTGTCATCTTCTCTGATACTATAATTACAGTCCTGCTGATTCTGTCGCCTTATCTGACAGCTTTGGCCCCAAGTGGTTCTCAGCCAACAGTGAGACTTAATTTTAGTAGAAATCATTTTTTCAGTGAGGTGATAGCTCCATAGGAGCTCATTAAAACCTCTAACCACCTCCATTAAACCGATAAAACCAGTCAGTGTTGTGCCTGCAGTCAGCAAGTCTTCAGTGTTTCAGTTTGGAGAAGATTATCCAAATCTGCTTCTGCAAGCAGAGAAACGTGCGCCATCATTAAGGTCATATTTTTATTTTTTTAAGGTTTGAGAAGTCAGCTTTTCACAGTGGCACAAACAGAAGCAGCAGTGACGAGCTGACGTACAAAACGCTGTGTACGCTCACGTCTTTGAGGTTTGAACGAGGATGGCCCCAAACGTCAGTGATTCCTCTCAGCAGTGAAGAAGTCCCCGAGTCCACATGATGACTTGGACTTTTACTTTATTGATCCCAATTTGGGAAATTCTTTTGTTGCAGCAGCAGGTTAAACGTACACAGAAACATAAAATATCCACAGTTCACTTTAAAAGGAACTGATCAGCTCAGAGGCGGATCATTCTGATGGATTGGACTGTTTGCATCCGGTTCCCAACTGGAACCGGTTCTCAGTTCCACCCCTACACCGCCCGCCGTTTCGACCACCCTTCAACTCTTCCATCAGTTTTGTTGTTTGTGGTCAATTTCAGTTTGTTTTTTTCTCTTTTCAGTTTTCCGATGTTTCCTAAATGAAACAAATAATCGATGAATTCGTCAGCAGTGGGTTCGGCTTGATTAGGCTTGCATTTTATATTATTGTATGTGTCAGCTCGGCTGTGGAAGTACCCACACGACCAGAGTCCCGTAATATCTACTGCAGGAGTGCGTATGTGAGGGGATATGAAAAACAAGAAACACAGTAATCAGAGTTTAGTCATCATCATTGATAAACCACCAAACTATGAGGATCCGCTGCTTTTTCACAGCGTCTTATCAGCTGCATGTGGCGAGGTTCGTCTCCTGCTGCCCTCTGGGAGGATTTCTCCGATTCCTGCTGCAGAGGAAACTCCTCCAGTCTGCGTGGAAATAAACCTTTTGGATCTGTGTTTCCATCCCAGGGGCGAGGAGATAACAGATGATTTTTGGGGATGCATAGATAAGAAGACTCTCCACTACAAAGTGTGTGTCATTGTGCCTCCGCCATGAATATTTTAAGCCTTTTCTGATGATGAATCAGATTAAACAACACGAAAAGATGAAATATCCTGTAGTTTAACTGCTCATTGTGGTCGACGTTTATGCCGTCAGGGTGAGAGATTCAATTCCCTGTTGGTGAACAATCAGCATAGATACTGTTTCTGCCTAAAACGTTGATTTACTGTTCTGGAAACAGGGTCTGGAAAGGGCCTATTTTAACCCAAACCATGATCTTTTTCTCAGCCTAACCCTGTAGTTTTGCTGCCTAAATGTGACCACAGTTTGGCCTTCTGTTGACTAATGCATTTGGCGCTTTAATGGCACAGAATAGACGTATAGTCAGTAATTAGAGGCCTGTCTCTTTCACCCTTCAGGCTGCTCCCTCTTTAAATTTGAGCAGCGATGTACATTTCATACTAGCTGAACACAAATATCTGTATCAGTGTTATGTTGCGTACGGATGCCAGCACATTGTACAGATTGTGTTTACACCTGCTTAAGGTCCGAACACAGTGCGAGCCAGACGACGTCCAGGTGTGGTCAGGCGGGTCTGATGAGGATGCATTTACACCCTCCATTAACGTGTTCTTCCTCATCTACAGAACAGTTTGCACTTTCATAGCAGGTGTAAATGCTGTGTACGAGTGACATGTTTCACGCTGTGCGTACACATTTCCTCCATTGTGAATGTAAAATCATTGATTGGCTTGAACTGCCGTCTGTGATTCAAAGGTCTGTCCTGCCTACATGTTTGCACTCAGCGGTCGTGCAGGGTGAAGCAGCAGCCGAGTGGCTTTTTTAAAGATGTAACCTTTTACTTTTTTCCCTGGAGGAAGTGCAATGCGGATGTGAGATATGAGACAATTTAAACAGGAGTGTCTGTGTCGAGGGTCCGTCTGTCTGTTAGCCTTTTTTCTCCAGCTCTCGTCCACAGAGAACCTGTGACTCAGCGCTGAAGTGTGGTTTTAAATGGTTTTAATAAATGGGCTTCTTTGAGCACTGCAGAGCCGCTCTCCCTCGACACGCTCCCTCTGCTCTGCGCTCGCAAGCTGCTCCTGACCTGATAAAAACCCCTGAAATCACCTGCTGAGCTGTGCGAGTTTATTTTTTATTTATTCAATAGGTGAAGCTGCTGGAGCGTGCGCCTGTGGCAGCTGGAGCTTTTATGTGGTGGAAAATGAACCTTCAGGTTGCAGCCGACGCTGAGCTGTGTGTGTGTGTGTGTGTGAGTCCGTAATTAATGAGTGTACTTTGGAAAATTAAGATTGTAAAATAGCAATTAAATATGGGCGTTAAGAGTTTGGTTTGTTTCTCAGTGGATGTTTGAGTCGTGTTCTGTGCTCTTGTGCTGTTTGTGTTAATAATTGTCTCTCCGTTAACTTTGGTTATCCTCTGAATGTGTCAGCCGGCGACTCACATCTGATGAACACATGAAACGAACATAAATGCCATATTTCCGTCACGTCCTCTGCAGGGTTTTCATGGTTTCAGGTTTCACCTTTAATCACCTTGCTGCACCCTCTGCTTCTGCAACGCTTTAATGGATGACTGGATCCGAATTAACACCTGACTGGATGTTTGTCTCAATGCACCCAACTCCAAATATTTGCATAACAGTAGTGCATTCTGTAACCTGCGATAGCTGATTTCTTTGGCCACTTGGATGCAGCAGAACCAAATTGCAAACACAGCATTGACGTATTATCAGCTTTAATTTGATATGAAGAACTTGACAGCAGGCGTTTGCTTATTTACACGTCCAGCAGCTTTGAAGCAACATTATCATCATCTGGAGCCGTGTTTGTTTCCACCTGCTGAACGTTAAATCCAGTGTCCAGTGTGCAAATATGTGCATCTTTAGCTGCTAAATGCTTCGCCATGTTCACCAGGTCAACAATAATTGTTGCTGATTAATTTTCTGTCAATCTACTAATCATTTATTATATATTTTAGGCAGTATTTTAAATAAAACTTATGAAAGAATGAAATTGGTGTGACAGAGCTAACAGGGATAACTACTAACCATCAATTAATCTGCCGATTATTTTCACATCATTTACTTCATGAAATATTGCAGAATTGTAAAAAATGCTCATCTCTGTTTTCACGTCTTCACATGGCTTCTTTTGTCCAAACGGACTCTTCATTTACTGTCATAAGTGACGTTTAAGAAGCTGGAGCCGGCAGATGTTTGACATTTGACATTATTGCTTTGAAAAATGAAAATGACAAATCAATAATCAAGATGTTTGGCATTGATTTTCTTTTGATCGACTCATCAGCTCATCGTTGCAGCTCAGCAGGTCCCGCGGTCTTTTGAGGAGAACAGCTGAGGAGTCGTTGAGTCCGTGCGACCGTCTGCGCCCTCCCACCCTAAAAGTCATGTCTGGTTTGTGGTCCTAACTGCTGCACTGAGCCCGAGGTTCAGCAGTGAGCTGCTGTTTGGAGATCTGTCCTCTGTCCCTCTCAGCCTCTCTGTTCCTCATGAACGATGTTGCAGGGATGAACTTGAGTGACCCTCTGATTTAATGACTGTCCCGGAGCAGCCGGGCGGTGGGTTTCGGCGACGCCGCGAGGAGCAGCAAGGCCGCCGTCTGCTCGGGGTGGCCCGGCCGTCATTTGGCTGGGATCAGCTGCTGTCCCACCGCGGGGATCAGTGGACTGTTTACAGCCAACTGGTGGTCTCTGATATGTTGCTGCTCTGTGGGAAGGACTCTGACTCAGCTCAGTCTGTGCCATTCATTTACATGAAGCTGCCAAACAAAGCGGCCACAGGAGGCGGCAGGTCAGCCCGCTGCAGGTTCAGATAAGGTCCAGCAGGTCCAGGTGGCAGGATTTTACCATGCAGGTGGATTTTGTCAGGATGCGGTGTGGCCATGGAGTTGCCAAGTTACTATCCGGCCTGTAGTTTCATGTGTTTAATCGCGTGTCTTCAGAAAAATCACAAGCAGATACGTTGGTCCAGTTCCTCCAGCGTGAGGTCGTTTCAGGCCTGGTGAGGCGTTTGGTTTTCACTGCACCTTTGAAACTGACTTGACTTGCACTGCTTTTTGTATTTATGTCCCTTTGCTTTATGCTGCATCATCATTTCCTTGTTTTTTTTTGTTTTGTTTTGTTTTTTTTTCCAAATTCGACATATGTTTAGAAAAGGATGAAGCTTTTGTATTTGTTTGCATCTGAACAAAGAACAAAGAATCTGAGCAGACACTTGATGTCAGCTTTCAGTAATGAGCAGTTTTTGTGTAACCGCGGTGTGCCCCCCCCCCCCCCAAAAAAAAAAGGATGCAAGTTTTGCCTTTGTTCATGTGTGACAGCGACACCAGGCTGACACACTAATTCTGGCGTTTAAGCTGTTGAAATCTTTCTGAGCTGTCAGGTGAGCCGCAGCTCCAGCGTCCTGGCTAATGAACCTGCAGGAGAAGGTGAGTCTGTGAGCTCTGTGACGCGTTGGGGGGCAGACAGACCGCCGGGCTGACTGGTAGCAGCTGTAGGTCAGTTCACGAAATCATCAGAGAAGCTCCGGACTCATGAATGAATCACTCATCCTGCTTTAATTTCGGCCTCCGGCTCCTCCCCTCTGGTCTGAATCAGAGAGGTTTATTTGATTTTATTTTTTCCTGGCTGTGTTTTCTGCCTGACTGAGCGGCTGACTGTACGGCCGAGTGAACAGCTCGTCTGCCTCGCAGGCTGTTCCCGCCCCGCCGTCCTCGGTCGACGAGGTACCACAGAGGGACTCGCGAGTCAAATCTGCCGGAAATCAAACTAACGAGCTCTGACAGGAAGCAACGTGCTACCTGCTGGGAACATGGCCAACACTTTTCTGGGTTTCTCTATGAAATGCCTCACAGACTTTAACCCTCCTGCCGTGCTGTCGACATGGATCTGGTGTTTCCTGTCAGAGGTTTTATCCCGGTAATGAGTCGTCTGTGGTGGAGGACAGTCTGGACTGGACTTGAAACCATAGACCTTAAAACCGCAGATCACAGGCCGGATCAGCAGCTGTGTGGCCTGTCTGCTGAGACAGACGACAATTTAAAGCCTGAAACCACCAACGTTCACTTCTGCTCAGAGCAAACAGACATGAACTCAGCATTGTCAGGTGATCCGCTGCTGACATCACTATCGACAAACCCAGAGTCCAATTAAAGCTGACACTGAACTCTAACCCGAACTGTTTGTCGCCTCAGAAATGAATCGTGTTTTTCCGTTCACGTCCCTCAGCTCACCTTTATGTCATGCCTGTCCGTGTGCTGTCGACGGGGGCGGGGCCGGACGCCCAGGTACCAGCACACACGACCAGGATTCCCATCTCGCTCATCGGCGCCGGCACCGACTCATCGGACAAAATGGTCAAGGTGTGTTGACATCAGGTCGTGACCAGAAAGACTTTCATTTTCACACGCTGATGAGAAACTTTATCAGCTTTATGGAAAAGCTTAAAGGTGGTTTGTGCAGGCACATCTTTTCTGTAGAGTTCAAGAATTTCATGCATTTTCCTCTTCTCTTGGTATTTTCCTGCCCTGATTTCCATGTATTTCTTCTTTATTCCCGTTTCGTTTATCTGCCACCAGCCACCATCTGTTCACATCCACCTAGTTTCTCTGTTTCTGTCTGTGAAGTTATTTCGTTCTTCTTGATTAGTACTCTGCAGGAATATACTGTATTTATGAAAACCAAAGGAGCAGAATAATCCACCTTCTGTCTCGCAGCTCATTTCCCCGAGGCGCTCATCAACGCTGCTCACATTTCTGATGTGGCTTTGATCAGCTGACAGGCCCTCAGTGAAATTCTGCAGAGCTTCACTCGGAGCTAAATGCTTTTCAGTTTGTCGCTAAGTTTAATGTTTAATGCATTTCCAGGGTAAAGTGGTCCGTAAAGGTCCGCTGGTGTCGTTAGCAGCTGACAGCTTCATCCTGAAGGCCGTCATTCAAGGTAACTCTCCACGTGTGTGTGTGTGTGTCTGTGTGTCTGTGTGTGTGTGTGTGTGTGTGTGTGTCTGTGTGTCTGTGTGTGTGTCAGCTGTCTGTTTGTAGGGAACTGCTGCTACAAGGATCCCATTCAGCAGACTGTCAGTCACCAGGAGAAACCATCTCTTTGTACACTTTGTTTGTGCGTAGAGATTTTAGTTAATTAGCTAATTTTGCTTTCGACAGCCCGACAACCATTAACTGGTAACTAACTGGGTGACTGTTGTGTCCTGAACAAACAATATTATCTGTGTTTACACACCCGATTTGCAGAATTCAGCTCAATCATTTTTGTGATGCACTTAAACAAATATAACATTGACTCACCTGAAAGGGATTGAAGCTCATCTGAAACTTAATCTGATCAAAATTAGACTAAAATCTCTGTCAAAACTAGCTTTAACAAGAAAGAATACATAGATTTTAACGAGTAAAGACACATGGAATCAACAGCAACCATCCAAAAGCAGCATAAAGCTTTACATTTAGTTACTAATGTCTTAAAAATGTTACGCTTTGGGTTGAAATGTGAAGTTTTGGGCTCCGTGGGCAGCTGTGGCTTAGGAGGTTGTGCAGGTCGCCCAGTGATCACAGTGTTGGTTGAAGTGTCCTTTGGCAACACACTCAACCCCAGATTGCTCCAGATGGTCACCCCAGCATTGTGCGGGGTCGCTCGCTGCCGTCGGTGTGCCCGTGAATGAGTGAATGAACAGTGAAGTGCTTTGGATAAAATTGCCATATAACTGCAGCCACTTACTGTTTGTGAGACTCATGTTCATGTCCTCGGGGAACAGATGGTGGTGGAAGCTCGGTGATGTAGTGACTAATTGCAGGCTATTTGGCAAGCCATTGTGGCCAGAAAACTAGCAGTTACTAGGCTGACACCCAGGTTCTGCTGACTCGTGGCCTTTAGAAAGCCAGCTGATCTGATGGCCTCCACTCTTCAGTCCCTTCCCTTAAAGGTCAGCACTGTGAAGGTGTTTTGCTGGTGATGAGATTTCCCATATAGAAGTTCACAAAGGTCAGATTGTGTGCTGTGGGTTCAGGCTTGTTTGCTGAAAGCAGCTGGAAACGGCGACAGTTGACCAGACGCTGAATGTGCTGTAAAACCAAAACTGTGAGCCTAAGAGAGGCTTAAAGGCAGCATTGCAGAGCTGATGGTGTGGAGCGTTTCACTGTGTGTGTGTGTGTGTGTGTGTGTGTGTGTGTGTGTGTGTGTGTGTGTGTGTGTGTGTGTGTGTGTGTGTGTGTGTGTGTGTGTTAAGCTGTTTAACTGGTCTGTATTGTAGAAGCAGACGGAGGCCACTCTGTCTCATTGTCGTCTTGTCTCTGGCCTTCTTATCTCTGAGCAGCCTGATTAAAAAGCCACAGAGAGCTGAGGCTCTTATTGTGGCGGGGACATCTTTCCTACTGTTCGTTGAAACTCTCTGTGTCTCCAGCTGCAGGCTGAGCAGGACCACCTCTCCTGTATTGTCGGTTTCTCGAGCGTTCTGGTGCAGTGTGTCTCTGCAGAGATGTATTCTGTGTTTGTCTGAACCTGACTGATGCTGCTGTGTTTCCCAGTTTAATCCAGTTTGTTCAGACCGATGAGACCAGCTCATGTCCTGTCAGTAACGCTCACGTGACACCAGACATCTGAGATGTGATGTGTGGAAGCATTTTGGGTTGAGCAGCACAACTTCCTTCTAACCCACAGATGTTTCTGCCTTACTGCTCTAATTATGTGTCGCTGTGAGGCTTTGGAGGCGCCGCTAATGAACAGGACCACACATTTTACAAACACATCTCATGGTACTCCTCGTTAATAGGACGCGACAGGCCTAATGCGGAACAAGGGGCTCCGATTTTCCATGACCAAGATCCTAGAAAGTGTGCAGAATTGGCAAAACCCAGCAACAGAAATGTGGAAATATTCAGAGATCCACCTTAAAATTCAAGCCTTCTTTTTGGAAGGGATTCGCTTTCTGAACGTCGAATCCTCCATCTTTCCTTTGTTCGAGTTTTAAAAGATGTTCTGCGTCTGTTTTGCAGAAGAAGATTCCCAGCCAAACATGTCGTCCATTAATGTGGTCCTGCTGGGAGCGCTGGCCAAGGACTTCAATCAAGCTGTCAATCAAGGGGTAGGTTCACCTGAAGGAAATACATTCGCCGCACATCGTGAGCGCTGCCTCCTCATACAGGAATCACGTGAATCTGTCGTTGCTGTGTGCAGACGTGCTGTTGGGACAAAGCGTGGATGGAGGTGTGATGGTGCTCGTGCACGGGCCCACAGCGTTCTGCTTGTGATTCACAGTTTGAGTTATTTTCGCTTTCCTTTCATCTCCTTCGCGTCACCTGAGTGATAACAGACGAGGTGGTGTGTTTTTTTTTGTTTTTTTTTCCCGGTGCAGATCTCAAACACTCGTCACCTTCACAGAGAGCTCCAACTTATTTTGGATATCCCATAATACTTCATGAAGAGGCCAGAATATTTTATTATCTTACCTTCAGAGAAACTCCGGTCTTGTTTTTTTTGAGACAGGCTTATATTAGAGACGGACCTTTATTTCTAATTGTTGTCTGTTTGGTATTAAACATGTTTCGTCATATTTCAGTTAGGAGCCTCCCTGTTTTTTAAGCAGCTTCCATTTCGATTAGCTCTTGATAAACACCTCCTCCACATTCAGCTGTTGTCTTGATAAATTCAGTACAGTGTCCTGAGCAGGACGTCCATCAGTCAGCACAGTCCTGTCACTCTCACCCTGATTCTCATTCATTGATTATTCCGTCGTTTCTTGCTGTTTTCACTGCTAAGCTAATCTCACTGAAAGCTAACACGACTCACGTCACATTAAAATCCTTCCAGCCTCTCAAGGTGCACAACCTTTGATAGTATGCTTTTAATGTGAAAGGCGTTTTCAAAGCTGTTCGACCGTCCAGTAAGCAGTTCTGCCGCAGTTTTAAATGTAAAGACAGCCAAAACTAATCATTTGTTTTCTAATTTAGCTTCTTCCGCTGTGTGCTGCTGAATATATAAAGATGACTGTTTGAGAAAATGCTGCATGTTTCTTCATGCTTTCACTGCAGATGACAGAGAAAAAACATCGGTGCAACAGATTTCCCAGGAGAGGAAAAGAAAATCCAGTTTGAGCAAAGCCGTCCTGTTACTGTCCTCTTTAGACGTCCTTTAATGAAAAGTAGTCAGACCGTGTGTGAGGCAGTTTAATTCTGCCTAATGAGCGATAAGGAGGCAGAATATCATGATGAGATGTAACGCTGATTGTGATGATTAGATTTGGTTTTCTGAGTTCTGATCTGAACTAACGTGTCACGTTCTTCTCCTCGACATCGTCTTAATGGACAGCTGCAGAGCTTTTCACCTCGACTGTCAATCAGGCTTTGTGTTTGTGTTGTTTTTTTGATTTAATAAACTGCTTTTTACTGTTAGTGCTCAGCTTGTTGTCGCACTGAGACACTTCACCGACTCTGCTTTTCCCCCAAACCCATCACTGTGCTCGGAATAATATACGACTCATGGCACTTATTGCATTTGACGTATTTGTCTGATTAGATAATAACTGCGAGCAGAGAAAGTGTCCTTGGCATGCAGAGAGGAGTTTGGAGAAGTTACTTACTTGAGCCCTTTCATGTGAGAGGGTGAGTGAAGAACCTTTCAAAGCCTTTTTCAATGAATATTCATGTGATGCTGATGAGGATGCATTATTTTATTGACATTAAAAACGAGGCTTGGATATTTGGAAGGTGTGTCTGTGGAAAATGGATTTTTCTGCATCATAAAATCTGTGATTTGAATAAGGTAAAGAGCTGATTGATACATGCGATCAGCCGATGGGTGTGACGATGTGGGAGATGATGAATTCATCTCCATACTGTGTGTTTGAAGACGTGAGCTGAGCTGTGTTTAGCCTCCCGTGGCTCGAAGTGATTGAACATCCTGCGAAAAAATGAGGAGGAAAAATCTGTAGTGTCTGTTTATCCGGATCATGTAAAGTGTCTAATTTAACGGTAGATATGGAGAGTCATGGGCCAAGTTGTAATAAACTGGAATTGTCCCTTAACTTTAAGATAAGATGATGATCCTTTATTGTCTTTTATGATCCTTTATTTTATCCCCCAGATGGGACATTTGGGTTTCACAGCAGCAGCTTAAAAAGGTGCAGATACATGGGGAACTTAAATAGTTTAAAGCTAAAGTGAAATAATGAAATCAAAATCAGAGTAGGATAAGACAGAAGCTGCACAGAGCAATTGAAGCGATCGCAGTACACGAGTACACGCACAGTGATTAACGTAAGAAAATCCTTCAGTTTTCAAGAAATCACACCTTATTTTTATTATACAGTATTTTTTCTGCACATTCGCATTCACTGATTACTGAGTGTCGAATACTGAATTGTTCTCTCAGTAACAGCTTTCATTGTCACTGGTGGAGCCTCCTGTGCTAGATTCAGGCCGCCTTCACACGCAGGATTAACAGGAAACAATGCATGCATGTCATCCATCTTTAGTTTGGAATTTGATCTCATTTGAAGTCACAGTTTAGCGTTCAGTCACCTCCAGATGAACCAGAGCCGCGTGAAGTTTCTGCTCATGCATTTTAAACTGCTGCTGCGTCGCATTCAAAGCGTTGAACTGGTGAAACATAAGGTGGCTTTTATTGTGAAGCAGCCACAGGAAGTGCTGCGTATCTGTCAGCAGTGGCTCCTCTGTTGTTTCTGACAAAGCAGCTGCTCAGCGAGTGAATTCCACCTCCAGATTTCTGGGACCAGGACTGAAATCTTAAGGATTACAGCTTTAAGGTTTCCTTCAAAGAATAGATTATCCTGAGCTCTGCTCGCTCGGCTCTTCGTGTGTCAGGCCTCCGGTGTGACAGTTCACCTCCTGCAGCCCCCTTGAACTTCACAAAGTTCCTCTGATACTGTCACATCTGTGCACATCTGTGCACGGCAGCAGCTGTGATGCTGTTTGCAGAGCAGCGAGTCTGTTTTTGACCTGGGCGGGGACAGTGAACACATCAGGGATAATCCTCTGTCGGCAGCATCTCACTGTGCTTTTGGTTTCCCTACGGCGGCGTGTTGATGGAACTCAGAGCGCCGCAAAGCTCGGTGAAGTCAGGAAACCATCAGAGGCTGAGCCGCCACGCTCGGCTGTAGATCACAGAGTTCTTGTCAGGCTGTGTGTCTCTGTAACGTGATTATTCAGACTATCTGCCGTCCCTTTGTCAGGCTTTCAAGCCGTCTCGGGGGCAGCTGACATGCCAAACAAAAGACAATCTCCACTTTTCACACCAGCTTATCATCGGCGGCTTGTTGTGACGTCTTACTTAATGTCTCCCAGGACGCTGCATCTGCTGCTTCAATCTGTCCTCCCTCTGGGAAGAAGGATGTATATTTATCTCTCTCTGCTCTCTCAGTTCTAATCCCTGATTTCCCTGCTTGTTGTTGTTTATCTTGTGTTTTCCTGCAGGATGTGGTGGTGGCCTCTGGCTTCACTGTGGGCAAGTCTCCCACAGTTCATAAGGACAAGTTGCACCCCTTTAACCTGCTGCTGTCAGGAGACGACGCCTGTGTTTACGTGAGGACTTTTCTAAATCTGAGTCTATATAAATAAGCCCTTTCTCAGTCTGTCGTTCACGGTTCATCTGCGCTGTCGGGCCTTTCACATCTGGCCTCTTTGGTTAAAACAACCTCTGCTGTGTTCGCCTGAAGTGCGTTTGAGCTGGTGTGAAAGCTGTCAATCAAACTGTGGTGCACACTAAACAGCTGGACTGAGAGGAGGAGGGTCTCAGTCCACTTCCAAGCTAACCCTGGTTCAGTCTGTGGTCTGAAAGCAAACAGATCAACCACAGTGTGTTCTAACAGACATGTAGTGTTAGCTCAAAAGCTAACTTCAGGTTCAGTCACAGTACACGTTAAAACAGCACCACGTTCTGATTGTTCTGCATGTTTTAGTCCATCAACTGCAAAATTAAAAGCCATTTCTTGTCCAAACCAGAGAGAGATTGAGCGCTCAGACTTGGTTTTAAGGGTTAGGTTAGACTCAGGTGTAGGTTAGGAGTCAGACGTGTGTCTAAATCCAGTCTGCAGGCTGTCACGGTGCGTCAGAGCATGATGTCTTCTCATCTCCGGCCGTCTCTCACTCTGCGTCTCCGTCAGACAGACACAACATCAACACGACCACCTGGAGACGTGTCTCTGTTTACCTGCTGATGAATTTCACATCCTCCTCATGTTTCACCTGCAGGCTCAACCATCACCACACACACAACACAGCACGCTTCCTCACATTTCCAGCCGACACAGGCTGTGAACCACATTTCAAAACTTTATTTCCAGTATTTATATTTATTGGAGTTCACAGCTTCAAGTATCAACATACCCAAAATTCAAAAACTGTATTAAAAATGCTCAGAGTCAAAAAGCTCAGTGTGGATGTTGAAGGATAGAGGCTGCTGCAGGCTGATTGGCTGAGCGTAGAGAAATAAGATTCACTCTTTTATTAAAGTCTGTTGTGTTCTGAGGTGAAGTTCACTCAGCATTACTTCTTTTTGAGACAGTGGTTCTTTCTGATATTATTCTACTGCCCTCACTTCCTCACTCTCCCTGTCATTTGTCCTCCAGCAGCAGTGGCCTCTGCTCTAATGTCTCCTCTCTGTCCTCGTCCCTCAGGTGTCCCGTCCGCCCCCTCCTCCCGACCCCGGATCCCCACCGGCCGTCAAGAGGAGCTCCGCGCTCTCCACTGAGGTCAGAGTCGTGAGCCGGTTAGCTGAAGAGGCTGCTGGAGTGTGTTGTGCAGGTCTTGTATCTGTCAGGAAGCTTCATGTCAGCTGCTGGCTGCTCGGAGTCACCTCCGCTGGATCAGGGTCTCAGCAGACCCTGGTGATGAGGACGGTTAGAGGAGTGTCTTTAAACCTCACAGCTTTCAGTAACTTTATGATCTTATTATTCAAGTACAGAAGAAGAAGACGCTTCGGAACATTTCAGGAGAAAAACCTGACATGTTGTCAAACACACTTTCCTCTGGGTGTCTACACGCTGTTTCTGACTGTTTGCAGGGAAATTACAACTTTTTATCTTCTTTTCTTATTCAGAACATCATGAATTTTGTCATAACATGACTTTTTGTATAAATATTACAGATAATTTTACTTCTTATTATGCAATATATAATTACAAACAAGTCAAACTCAATCACCACCAGACAAAAATTTTGTAAAAAGCTTCAAAACACCTTAATTATTCCATAATGTACTCACACAGTCCTCGATATAAATTAATTAAAGACTCCCTAAAATCTGAAATTGTAAAAAAGTGCTTTAATTTGCCAGTTTTGGTGAAAAGTAGTTTTCATTTTTGCTAATGTGTCACTTCATCAGTATCTCCTCAGTGTTTGTTTTGAGTCACATTGTGATTAAAAAAAAAGAAAATTTCATTTATTTTTTTGTCATGTTGCCCCCAAAAATATATTTTTTGTCCCAACGTTGATTTGTTTCCGTCAGTGCCAGCAGCACGCAGGCAGAGAGCCAGCTGGGGGCTGATGCTGTTAACCCTGCTTTGGTACCGTCTGTGACTGGCGCTCTCCCTGCTGTATGTTGCACCTTCTCATGATTCAAATCATCGGTCAAAAACACATCGCAGGCTGCAGGACTTCCCGTTTCTGTGAATGCTGGTTGTCTGGTTATTTGCCATCACCACAGTGGTGGCCATGAAAGAGAGGCCGCTAACGCCAGCTGGCCTCCCGTCTTTTCCATAGTGCGGGATGAACAGAGCGTGGAGTGTGTGAGCGCTGCCAGTGACTCAGCAGGTGTTGAAATAACATGACTGGAAACATCCAGTGGGAATCAGTGCTGACATTCGGAAGCTATGCTAACTAGCCTCGGCTTCCTGAGTGAAATACAAAGTCAGCTGCACAGTGGCTCATCCCGAATACTGAAGACAATCACATATAAAGCCTGTGACGGAGTACTGGTGAGGTGGAGAAAAGCAGAATAAATGCAACAGACAGAATAAAAATGACTAAAAAAGAGAGATTAAATGTTTTCAAAAGCCACCGATCAAAGTCTAAAGACTGAGTTTAAGAGCTGATTGGGACTGCTGGGCTTGTTTTGTACCGTGGAAGCAGTGCTGGGAGGAATAAATGTTGGGCAGACGGCCTCTGTCTGCGTGCCTCTTTCCTGAGCATATGCTCATTTTTCAGATCTTTAGCTGAAAGTCACGTGTGACTGAGGAAACGCTGACAGATGCAGGTCGGCTGCTCTGAGCAGACTTCTGCGACGCTCCTAACATTTAGCAGACCTCGGTTAGCATGTTAGCATGCAGGTGTGACAGCTGTTAGCAGTAATAACGCTGTGATGATGGATGCAACGCACCGCCTGGAACAGAAAGTCTTCATCCAGGTTTTTTTAAATGTAATGTAACTGCTGCAGTGCTGAACATGCTTCACAAACAGCGCAGAGCTGCTGTGATCAAACATCTGCATGTCCACATGACGTGAAGGAGGAGACAAACATGGACAGATCTTTGTGAGACTTGAACTGCTGGCCTACATCTCATGGCCTCACCTCCATCTTGTCCTTCTCGCTGAGTACAGGCCAAACTGAAAGGGCTTAACGGCGCAGATGGATTTCTTTTCTCTTCCAGTGAAAAGTTGATTGTTTTCGGCCCTTATTGCTTCATCGCACTGTCAGCTCAGCCTTCACATTACAGCACATTTATTCTGACACTCACGCAGGAAGTGACTTTGTGCTATCTACAGCAGCTTCATCGTTAGCTCACAGCAGCAAATGAACAGAGCAGAGGAGAGAGCAGCTGGACTCCTGCTGTGACAGTGTGTTGATAAATGATAAGTGAGGTGATATTATGCACAGGAATGGACGAGGGACTACACCCGAGCGAATGTAGTGACAACTGTGAAATTACATGTGGTTTAACACATGAGCTGCTGTGAAAGTGTAAAGTGAGTAAATGATGAAACCCCTGCCTGATTCTGCCCCCTCTCCTCAGCATCATCACACATGTTAAGGGATGTTGTCAGATTACAGCAGTTTGCCTGTTGGCCAGTTTTTAAACATGTTGGTGGAAGATCTGTCTGTCATTCGAGATGTCTGAACCCCACAGTGTCTTATCACACGCTGACTGCCTCCGAGTGGGTGTGTGGGAGGGAGTGAGGATTTAAGTTGCTTTAGTGAAAAGCATCTGCCAAATAAATGTAATGTATTTTAAAGTGCAGTAACACAGCATGCTCACCTGAGCTGCTGGGGCCTCGTTTTAACGCCGCTTTGTCTCCGCTCAGGTTTCGAGGACGAACAAGGCCCCAAAATACACGTACGTCCGACTGGACGACCTGAAGGCGGGATCCGTGGTCAACGTGTACGGAGTGGTGGTCTTCTTCAAGCAGCCGTTCAGGAGCCGTGGCACAGGTCAGTCCTGAACCTGACAGCCCGGAAGAGAAGCCTGAATGACTGAAAACATGCAGAGTCTGCCGCCATGCTCGGTGCTCGGAGAGGCACTGAGCTAAATGCTAACACTAGCATGCTAACACGTTCACACTGGCAATGTTAACATGCTAATTTCAGCAGATGCAATGTTTACGATGTTCATCATCTTGTTTAGCATGTTAGCATGCTAGCATTTGGCGCCAAACACATAGTACAGCTAATGAGAATGTCAGTCCAGCAGCTGTTGAGACATTTCAGTTTGGTGGAGCAACAACACGTCTGTGCTCTAATATGATTCATATCATGGCCACTGCTGAGATTTCAAGAATAAAGTCAAAGTAATATTGTTAGAAAATATTGCGTAATAGGCAGTAGGTTCACCAAAATGTTAGAATTTTATAAAAAAAAATCCAATAATATACAACAAATAAGGAGTTTCAGCCTTTTCAGCACCCTGGACAGAGGCGTCGGGACGCTCGGCGGCTGTGTCTGAGACATTTTTAGAGGCTTGTTTAAAAATGTTGATCGTCTTCTGTAAAAGAAAGTGGGAACATAAACCACATCACCTCCTCTGAGACAGAAATGAGCTGACAGACAGAAAAGAAGCGAAAATGTTTCATGAAGTGATAAAAGCCGGATCAGTGCTGAGTGAAAGCAGAGATTTTCCCTTTTTTTAGATGGAAATGTCTCTGATTATTCCTGTAACGCGCTCAGAAAGGTGTGGAGAGGAGTGGGATGGCAAAGTGTATTTTCAGTTTACGTGTTGATCGTCTCATAATGAGTGTCTGGGTTTGAACAGGCTTTAAAAGCTTCAGTCCTCATCAGCATCATGCAGGAAGCTGCATTAATCAAATCCACTGCACCTCTGGAGCAGCGTTTAGTCATCCGCTTCATTTCCCCGTTAACACACTGCAGCTGATACCGCACAGCGCAGAGAGGCGAGCTACCGAAGAAGAGCCATGGAAATAATGAAAGACGGCAAACAGCAGACGTTTCAGTCTGAGTCAGCCTGCAGCCACGCGGCACAGGGCGATCAGCTGTGTGACTTTGTCGTCATCTGCTTGGATACTTTCAGCGTCCTTTAAAGTATTTTAAAGATGTGAGAGGAGTCCGTCTGACCCGACAGTGACAGAGTGAACGCAGAGAGCAGCCTCGCTGGAATGACCGTCGTGACCAGCTGCGTCGAGCTCTGCGTCCCGCTCAGCTTTACCGTCTCCAACTGAACTAACAGAAGAGTCACACTGTTATTTTGGCCCTGAAGACTCGACAAGTACGATGTCTAAAATCCTCGACAAGTTGTCCGAGAGTGTGAAATCCTCCGCTGAAAGTCTCTGTGCATGTTTGATCCTGATCTACGATGGCCGAGCGATCTCAACGCACTGCGACTGTGAAAAGACGCAAATACACAAAACACAAACGCACAACGTCAGTTTGACAGATACTCACAACACAGCCAAGTACACACGACACAGTATAAATACTCACAACACAGCCAAGTACACACGACACAGTATAAATACTCACAACACAGCCAAGTACACACAACACACTATAAATACTCACAACACACTGTAAATACTGTGTTGTGTGTATTTCCGTGTGCACTGTAGATGGAACATATGTACAGTACGTTCACTCACTCACTGTTTGGTTGTTTGGGTTGGATGTGCGGCTGTCTTGTGGACTTTGAGGGTTCTTGTGGGCTTTAAGTATTATGGTATGGATGGTCGGTATTTATTTATGTTCACAAAGGGTGAGAGCGGGAGCATCACCTGTATTTGTACAGGTGACAAACCTTCAGACCGAAGTTGACATCTTCCACGTGGGGTTACGTCACAAAGCAGGATTCGGCTGTAACCACAGGAGGTCTTCTCTCCACAGACTTCTGCTCCAGCCTGAAGATTACCGATCAGTCCAACCAGAAGATCAGCTGCACCATCTTCTGTGAGAAGCTGGAAGACCATCCCAAAATCTTTCAAGTCGGAGACATCATCCGCATGCACAGAGTCAAGGTGCAGTCTGGATTAGTATCCATGTCTTTTGTTATGAAACTGAAAATGTACGTGTTTGTTAGTAGTTTTGAAGGATGGAAGTTATGGAATGAAACCACCAAAGTTCTTCACCTGAGATTATGTCACTTTGAGATAAGTGAATGTTAAATACTTCAGGGATGAATAATTCCTCGTTTCTCTGTGCAGACTCAGCTCTTCAACGACTCCGTCACGCTGGTCAACACCTTCGGTTTCTCCGTGGTGACATTCGACGGGGCGGTGGGTGGACCCGTGGAGCCGAGGACCTCCAGCCGCTCCTTCCACTTCGACCCGTCGGACCGTCGGACCGTGGAGGAGCTGCGATCCTGGGCCGCCAGCCAGGCCCTCCTCCCTCAGGTTCCCACAATCCCCCTGTCTGCCGTTCAGCCCAAGTCTTACTTCGACCTGACCTGCCAGCTGCTGGCCAAAGCTCCCATCGACACCACCTGCACCCTGCTGAGGGTAAGCCACGAAGAGCTGCAGAGGAAACTAACAAGTTGAATTACTAATCAAACACGGCGCTCTCCAGCGCCTTAATGAGCCAGACTGTGTCCGTGTTCTTCATGCAGCCGAATGACACAAGAGCAGCAGCACTGAACCTTTTCCACAGGTGGTGGTAGAATAGATGAGCCTGAAGCTGCTGTGAAGTCTGCATCACTTCTGCAGGTCGATGAATTCAGAGTGCTGCAGAATGGTTTCATTTTTCGTGTTCAGCGGGTTTTACACAGTGTGACAGACTGTGAAGCAGCTCGTCGGAGGCTGACACAGAACCCTGCTTCCAGAAAGGTTGGACGCTGTGTCCAGTGTAAATACAAACAGAGGAAATCATTTCCAGTCAAAGTGAACCTCGCTCCATCTTTCCAGGATGCCCCTTTCATACCCAGTCATGATCCTCTCACCTGTTACCAGTGAGCCTGTTTACCTGTGGAATGTTCCAAACAGGTGTTTTTAGAAAATATAGATCCAAAGAGTTTGAACCAGACGCCCTTTTCCTGCAGTGGTAACAGGTTTGATTCTGCCTCACCTCACCCACGAGCGCGTCCATGAACGATAAAGGAAATATGACATGAAGCTCATTGAAATGAACAGGTTACAGTATTCACAGTGAAGGCCACGTATTTAGTGAGCGAGGCGACTGTTTGAACAGTCGTCTACAAACTACGATGTGTCAGGATCCAGTTCAGCTCGGCGAGCGATGGATCCATTGATCGTCAATCAAAGGCAAGCCTTCAAACCATCACGCCGCTGCCCCTCTCTGTCGTTGCAAAGCGTACCCTGCGGGTGGCGTTTGGCCTTTGTTGATCCTCTCTGGCTCTGAAAAGTGGTCGAGTTGAACGAGGGGGCATCTGAAAATTCATCGTCATAATGGACGCCCTCGTGGCTGCAGGCAGCGGGCACCAGAACCAGCAAACTGGTTCAGTCGGTCATGTCCTGCGTTCCATATGTTCCTAAACCTAAATACACCAGTAGTGACAGAACAGAAGCCACGTTTTTTTTTATCATATTTGACTCCAGGATTTAATTTGAATAGATTCAACATCAGAGGCGAGTGAAGTGGATCTGAGGCTGAAGTTAATCTTTAGTCTGTGATGTTTCCTGCTAATAAACAGCACAGAATCTCCACAGTGTGCGTTCACGCTGCAGCTTCACACTCACCGGGAAGCTTCCCTGGAGGCTGTTTACTGTCAGCTTATCTCCATTTGTTCCGACCGTCTTGTTTTTATTACCCGTAGTCACCTGTTTTTTTCCTGTTGTTGATGTTAATGTGACTTGTCGCCTTGTTATGTAGCCGCGTTGCTGTCTTGTTTCCTCCTTGTTCCTCCATCCACGGTTCCTTTTAAAACCTCTCACCTGCTTAAGTAGTTCATATTGCCTTTTTCCCTTTGGGATAGTGGAGCTGTTTGCCTTCAGTCTGCATCTGTCTTGCAGTGAAGTCAGTTGGCCTCAGTGGGAGGAGGGCTCATGTATTTTATCTGGGTCCTGAGCTGTTTTACCTGCCGCCTCCGTTTTCAGAACAGAAATGAGGCTGTAAGTGGCGCCTGGTTTCCTGCCAGTGAGGCTGATAGATGAGATAAATCTGAGCAGGATTTGGCAGCGACTGCTGGTCTGCTGCCATTCTGCTCTCGCTGATTTCTGCTTTGAGCCTGCTGTTACACAACGACTCATGCAACCAGGAGGGGATGCTTTCCAAATCATAAAAGGTTGTTCGAGGAAGCGTAGACCTTTCCTCAAGCACCCGCGGTCATCTTCACCTCAGAGTTGGTCACATCGTAGTGTAGATTTAACGTGGAGCTTAGAGCTGAAAGAGTTAGTTGATGTATTGATCGATAGGTCAGTTGACAGAAAATAATGGTGATCTGTATTTAGCAGTACATCAAATCAATCAAAAACACAGAACAGTCACTGGTTCCAGTTTCTACTCCTGTGTTTGAGGAGTCTTCATCTCTCTGCTTTCACTCCAGTGATGGAGGTGAGTGGAATTCATGGAGAAATGGGCTTGGCTGCTATGACGTTATGTACTGTGAGACAATATAAATTTATCAGGCATTACAGACTTTTTCCATACCATTTATCATGTGGCAGCGTTTCTTTTATTAGCTCTTGGTGTTCAGACCGTTGTGGACAGTGTTGCAGATCAGTGAGCACGATGTTTTATGGCAGCGGTGGATTTTTATATGATGTGATGAACTTCGTGTGTGTTTGTGGTCATGTATTACTCATGTTGTGGGGACATAAATGTGTGTACACAGTCACATTGTGGGGACTGGCCTTCCTTATGGGGACAAATGGCAAATTCCCATAATGGAAATGATTGAATTTGAGGGTGAAGACTTGGGTTAAGGTTAGGCTTAGGTTAGCTTTCACGAACTTTGAGTGACTTTCATTTGTTTGCTGTAAATTCCCAAATGAAACCTGGTACTGAAATACAGCGGAGTCTCAAATAAAGGCCTGGTCCAAAACCATTGAGGGGTATTGGAATTAAATCCAGTTTAACCTGCATTTCCACAGCACAGTCACGTCGTTCTCTCCTCTCTGCTGAAAACAGCTTCTTGAACACTCTTTATTCAGTGACTCCAGTCGTGAAGTCATGCATCCCATTAACCTGCTGGATGGCAATGATGGTTTCTTAATGGCAATACAAAAAATGAAAAGACGAAGGAGAATCTGAAAATATCATTTTATGCCGTAGCGTTAAGATTTCCCTTCATTTGAAATAAAAACCTGTTTGTTCTTGGTGTTATGTGTCATCACATTCCACATTTTTTGGCTCGTGAGTATCATTGTCTGTCATGTTTTCGTGTCTTTTCAGGTGTGGGACGGGACCAGGTGTCCTCACACTCTGCTGAAGGTCATAGTCGAGCCGAACGCCACGGAGGGGCCGTGCTCCTTCTCTAAAAAGAGGGAAGAACTCATCGCTAACGTCCTCGTCTACGACAACCACGTGGAGTTCGCCAAACAGCTGAAGGTCAGAAACTACATTCACTGCAGCTCAGGGTTAAAATATTGGGCTCAATGTTGAGATTATGATTAATTCAGCACCTTATTGACGGCGTTTGCATCATAACTCATGTCAAACACAGAAGAAGACACATTGGGGATAGACATCCAAAAGCCTGCTCAGAAAGCATAAATAGACACTTATTATAATGTCCCTGATGGTTAAACACATATCCAGGAGGGGGCAGAGCAGGGCCGAGTCATCCCTAAATGACACCAGAACATCTTCAGGTTTGGTCTGTCATGGTGACACTGAGAGACCACAGTAGATAAAACAGCAGCGATGACAAACCCTTCAGTTTCTCAACAAAAGCAGCAGGAATGTCAAAATCCATGAAGACGACCTTTTATGATTTAAACCATCAGTGTATGTTTGACATTACGAAGTCTCATCGGTCCCTTCGTCCATTTATGTGCAGATATTTCCTGTGGCTGGAAAACTTGTGTAGTAGCACTGACATGCTAACGATTTTCCTGCAGCGGCCCAACAGCAGTGACGGTGATACTTTCCTTCAGAGGACTCAGTGTCTACATTTAATTCCTGGTCCAAAAGAAGCCCCTGCTCTGGGGTAGTACTGCAGTTTTCCGTCTCCTGGAGTGTGTGTAAACACTGCTCTGGTTTTTTAATCCGTCATCGTCAGAGTAGTTTGTCTAATCTTCATGGTTCTTTGGATCTGGTGGAAACAGGAATGTGGAAAAAGGATTTTTAGTTTTCGGTTGAGTTCGTGCGTTTGGTCCTTTGTTCCATAATCCC